>NC_080162.1:20047902-20347902 GCF_950295315.1 Erinaceus europaeus
GTATTTCACATGCAAGACCATTTTGTGGTGAGATTTCCATTTAAGGGCCAAAAAGTAGAATCCAGGCAGGACAAAGTGCGAGGACAAGCCAGCAGAAGACCACAGTTGTTTCAAATGTGAACTTTCTAATGGAGCTAGCAAAGTTTAGGTTTTGAGAAAAAACTTGCAGGTGTGTTTATTTATTTATTGTACTAGCTCCTTCTACTCTTGCTGGAATGACTTGTTTGGGACTTAATATAGAGTTATTAGGCAACACAAAAATTGCTTTTATTTATTCACCTATTTCCATTCCCTAAGGAACAAAAATCTAAAAAACTGAAAAAACAAAGAGAGAGAGAGAGAGAGATTAAGTGTTTAGTGTCTAGGAGGTAGATAGCAGGACCTAACTCATATAAGGCAGGGCCCATTCTTTTTTGTTTGCTTCCAGTGTTATCTCTGGGGCTCAGTAGCTGCACTACAAATCCACTGCTCCTGAAGGCTGTTTTCCCCCATTTTGTTGTTGTTATTGCTATTATTGTTGTGGGATAGGATAGAGAGAAACTGAGAGAGGAGGGGAAGAGACGGGGAGAGAAAGACACATGCAGACCTGCTTCACCACTCATGAAGCGACTCACCTGTAGGTGGGGAGCTGGGGGCTCCAACTGGGCTTTTTTTTTTTTTAATTTCATCTGCACATCATAAAAATCTCTCTCTAAATAAATAATAATGGAATAAAAATAATACCATTAATATCCTGAGAAGTAGTGTAGTATATAAAGTGTTAGATTCTTTAGTGTGAGGTCTTGCCTTTAGTCCCAGGCCTCTCATGTGCCACAGTGATGCTCTGCTCTGGGTCTCGCTTCCTCTCTCTCTAGTGCTTCAGGCATGAATGTCTTTTTTGGATAACCTTTGTGCTAGCTCCCCAGCCCTCATCCTTAGTAAATTAGAAACAACTTTTTTTATGCTGTAATTAACTTTTTTTCTTTATTGGGGAGATTAATGGTTTACAATTGATAGTAAAATACAGTAGCTTGTACATGTGTCACATTTCTCAGTTTTCCACATAATAATCTATCCCCATAGATAGATAATTGATTCCTTCAACTGTTGCTTGTCTGAGAAGGTTTTTATGTCTCCATCTAGTTTGAATGACAGTCTAGCAGGATACAGTAATCTTGGTTGAAAACTTTTCTCATTGTGCACTGGATAGATATCTTGCCATTCCCTTCTGGCCTGTAGTGTTTGTGTAGAGAAAACTGTTGCTAATCTTATGGGTTTCCTCTGTAGGTGACTCTTTGTTTTTCTCTTGCAGCCTTCAGGATCCTTTCTTTATCCTTATTCCTTTTCATTCTAAATATGATGTGTGTTGGTATCTTTAAGTCTGGGTTCATTCTGTTTGGGACCCTCTGGGCTTCTTGAACCATTATTTCCTTTATGTTGTCTAGATTAAAGAAGTTCTCATCTATTATGTCCTGTAGAATGCTTTCTTAGGGAGTTGGGCGGTAGTGGAGTGGGTTAAGTGCAGGTGGTGCAAAGCACAAGGACCAGCATAAGGATCCTGGTTTGAGTCCCTGGCTCCCCACCTGCAGGAGAGTTGCTTATTTCACAAGTGGTGAAGCAGGTCTGCAGGTGTCTATCTTTCTCTCTTCCCATCTCTGTCTTCCCCTCCTCTCTCCATTTCTCTTTGTCCTATCCAACAACGATGACATCAAGAACAACAACAATAACTACAACAACAAAACAACAAGGGCAACAAAGGGGAATAAATAAATAAATTTTAAAAAAAAGAATGCTTTCTTCCCGGCAGAGGGTAGATAGCATAATGGTTATGCAAACAGACTCTCATGTCTGAGGCTCCCCACACCACCATAAACCAGAGCTCCTGTGACTAATTCCTTAGCTAGTGTTTGGATGTTTATCTTATTCTTCTGTGTTTCTACCTTTGGGGGGGCTTTTAGTTGGACTTTTGTCCTGGTTCATTTCTCCATTATTCCTCCATGGTTAAACCATTATACATTATTATGAGGTCCTTCTCTTAATAATTTTCAGTCCACTGATCACTTACCTGGATTGACTTGTGTCTAGGTAAGGTACTTTAAGAGTTCACAGTTGTGGAAATTAACAGTTGTTTCAATGTTATCTCAATCCCTGAGTTGAAGCACAGTGGCTATTAATGCCTCTTATTTATTTATTTATTTTCCCTTTGCCTTTTTTTTAAATTTATTTTTTATTTAAGAAAGGATAAATTAACAAAACCATAGGATAGGAGGGGTACAACTCCACACAGTTCCCACCACCCAATCTCCATATCCCATCCCCTCCCCTGATAGCTTTCCCATTCTCTATGCCTCTGGGAGCATGGACCCAGGGTCATTGTGGGTTGCAGAAGGTGGAAGGTCTGGCTTCTGTAATTGCTTCCCCACTGAACATGGACTTTGACTGGTTGGTCCATACTCCCAGTCTGCCTCTCTTTCCCTAGTAGGGTGGGTCTCTGCGGAAGTGGAGCTCCAGGACACATTGGTGGGGTCTTCAGTCCAGGGAAGCCTGGCCGGCATCCTGATGGCATCTGGAACCTGGTGACTGAAAAGAGAGTTAACATACAAAGCCAAACAAATTGTTGAACAATCATGGACGCAAAGGTTGGTTGGAATAGTGGAGAGGAAGTGTTGGGGGAGTACTCACTGCAAACTCTAGTGTACTGCTTTCAGGTATATATTTTGCACTAGTTTATGGATACGTGTGAACATATGCTCTCTCTCACAGAACCTGGTCTATATCTAGGTTTTGGGACTTTGTTAGAAAGTGAACCACCTGGGATGGAATTAGAGAATACTATGAAAGGAAAGGTCTCACCCAAGTAATGAAGCTGAAGGGTTGTCATTCCACACCTGACGTCTCTGGACACAGTCTGAGCTGAAGCATGTTGAGGTGGCAATTGTTGCATTGATTAGGTTGCGATTGGCAGATACAATATTATTTGATATGGATTGGGAGAGGCATGCGGGAAAGTGGGCCCTATCCAAGGGTTCCAGAACTGGGGGAAATATAGGCTCTATAGTGGAGATGTGAGGTTCCTGCTGTCTTAGGGTTCAAAAAGACAATGGATAGTTATTGTTATCATCACATTATTTGGTAATTGGGTTAACTTTGAAAATTCCTTTTGTTAGGGTTTGCTGTATAGTACCCAGTATCTTGTATATAGCTGTGCCACCGGTTGCTTCTGATCTACTTGGTCTAGGCTTTTGAGAGAGTCTGCATATCAAATACACAGCCTATATATTAAAAAGACTCAGTCTGTGTTTTTTTTTAACTTTATTTATTTATTTATTTATTTAAGAAAGTATTAATTAACAAAACCATAGGGTAGGAGGGGTACAGTTCCACACAATTCCCACCACCAATTCTCCATATCCCACCCCCTCCCCTGATAGCTTTCCCATTCTCTATCCCTCTGGGAGCATGGACCCAGGGTCATTGTGGGTTGCAGAAGGTAGAAGGTCTGGCTTCTGTAATTGCTTCCCCGCTGAACATGGGCGTTGTCAGTCTGTGTTTTAAAAACTTCATACAATTAATTTTCCCCCTCTCATATTAATGAACTAGTGATTTATATGACTACTCTTTACTAGGAGTGTAAACACCCATTCCCACCACCAAAAGACTGTGTCCCATCCCACCCACCCACCCACCCCCCACCGGCCCAGGAAGCCGTATGTCTACCCCTCATCACAGGGTTTTTACTTTGGTGCCCTACTTTCAATTTAGTCAGATCCTGCTTTTAGTTTCCCTTTCAGATCTTCTTTCTCAACTTCTGTTGATGAATGGGATCATCCCATTTATCTTTGTGACTTAGCTCACTTAACATAATTCCTTCTAGCTCTGTCCAAGATGGGTCAGAGAAGGTGGGTTCATTGTTCTTGATAGCTGTATAGTATTCCATTGTGTATATATACCACAGCTTTCTCAGCCTTTTTTTTTTTTTTTTTTTACCAGAGCACCGATCAGCTTTGGCTTATGGTAGTGCGGGGGATTGAACCTGTGACTTCAGAGCCTCAGGCAAGACAGTCTGTTTGCATAACCATTATGCTATCTATCCCTGCCCTGGTCTTTTTTTTTTTTTATTGTTGTTGTAGTTATTATTGTTACTGTTTTTTTGTTTTTTTTCCTTTCACCAGAGCAGTGCTCAGCTCTGTCTTATGGTGGTGGTGGTGGGGGGGGATTGAACCTGGGACTTTGGAGCCTCAGGCATTAGAATCTCTTTGCATAACTATTATGGTATCTACCCCTGCCCATTATGCTATCTTCCACCCCTCCCCCATTGTTGCTGTTATTAATGTTCTTGGATAGGACAGAGAGAAATGGAGAGATGAGGGGAAGACAGAGAAGGGGGAGAAAGATAGACACCTGTAGACCTGCTTCACAGCCTGTGAAGCGACTCACCTGCGGTTGTTGATCCAGGGGCTGCAACCAGGATCCTTACCGAGGTCCTTGTGCTTAGCCAAGTATGCTTAACCCACTATGTTATTGCCTGACTCCCAAAATCCTCTTTTGTTCTTTTTCTTCCCTGCAGGATATGGTAGCCTGATGGCTTTTTACCTATAAGTAGGTTTTTTAGCTTAGTCGCTCACGCCTGACCAAGAGATAAAGCAGAGTGGGGGAGAGATTGCATAGTGGTTATGCAAGTAGACTCTCACACCCCAAAGATCCAAAGCTCCAGGCTCAATTCAACTTCTCTGCCAAGCTAGGCAGCACTGCCAGGCCCTGTTAGCTTCTAAACAAGTCCTGTTTATAGCCTGTAGGTCCTGAGGCAATTTTTCACCATGCTCTCACCAGGAGAACAATGTGGAAAGGCTCCCACTGTACAGTCCCATCGCTAGACCATAGTGTAGATCTTCTCCTGAGTTTCCTGGTCAGTTTTCTCTGCCTCCTGATGTCAGCACAGGGCTTCCCGACTGCTGCCCCAGCCTCCGAGGGCAGTTGCAATTGGAGACTCACAATCGCATTTGGTGAGTCATATGGGAGTCCTCTCCTCCCTTCAGTAGTCTTTTTGTTGGTAAAACGGACTGCAGGTGGCTCCTCAACTGGCAAACTGCCCGACTGTTACCAGCCACTCAGGAGTAGATATGGGCGTTAGCCCCAGGAATCTCTCCTTAGGCTCCTCTCTGTCCATGAGCCATATGTGTTTTCACTCACTGGTGATTTGGTGGGTTCCCAACATAGTCCTGGTCTCGTCTTGTGGTAGTCTGAGGTGATCTTTGATATTCCTTGTTCTTTACAGAAGTTTCTCAGCTGGGTAGAGCTGGAGGTCTGGGCAGAGTTGTGGTCTCTGGATGCTCTGGGATTTGGTGGTTTCCCAAAGTAGTTGTAGGCCTATATTATTGCGGTCCCAGGTGCTCTCCTTTGGTTTTCTTTTCCTTTCCTTTCCTTCTTTTTAAAAATTTTCTTTTTTTAAAATTTATATATTTTCCTTTTTATTGCCCTTTTTTATTGTTGTAGTTATTATTGTTGTTGTTGCTGCTGTCTTCATTGTTGGATAGGACAGAGAGAAATGGAGAGAGGAGGGAAAGACTGGGAGGGGGAGAGAAAGATAGACACCTGTAGATCTGCTTCTCCTGCAGGTGTGTGTGTGGGGGCTGGAACCGGGATCCTTAGCCAGGTCCTTGCACTTTGTGCCACATGTGCTTGACCCACTGCGCTACTGCCTGACTCCTTCCTTCCTTCCTTCCTTCCTTCCTTCCTTCCTTCCTTCCTT
Organism: Erinaceus europaeus; assembly: GCF_950295315.1. NCBI lineage: Eukaryota > Metazoa > Chordata > Mammalia > Eulipotyphla > Erinaceidae > Erinaceus > Erinaceus europaeus. The sequence continues at coordinate 20,053,631 of NC_080162.1, forward strand.
CCTTCCTTCCTTCCTTCCTTTCTTCCTTTCTTTCTTTCTTTCTTTTTTTTCTAAAGTTAGCTACTAACTTGAGAAAGTTTGCCAGAGGGGGTGGAGTGGATATTAGAGAACTGGCTCTGTAGGGGGCAATAGGGTTAAGATAAGCCTCAGAGAAGGAAGTCAGGGAAGGAAGCTAGGGAAAGGCTGTACTAGTGGATCAGGCATCCCATAGCCAGACCCAAAAAGCTCTCCAGTGTTTTAGCCTTTCAGGTTCTTGTGTCTCATAAAAGACACAATCCAATTAATTTTAAGATCACCGTTACAGTTGTGAAAAGAATGGATATCTTTTTATTATTCTTATTCCTATTGTTTGAGGGTTCACAAAAAAGATAATACTTAGCACAGGTGGCCCAAAGCGCAAGGACCAGTGCAAGATCCCGGGTCAAGCCCCCAGCTCCCAACCTGCAGGGGAGTCGCTTCACAAGTGGTGAAGCAGGTCTGCAGGTGTCTATCTTTCCCCCTCTGCCCTCCCCTCCTCTCTCCATGTCTCTCTGTCCTGTCCAACAACGACATCAATGATGACTACAACAATAAAACAGCAAAGGCAACAAAAGGGAATAAATAAATAATAAAGAAAAATTCAACAAAAAATACTTGGAATATCTTTTTTATTCTTAAAATTTATTTATTTATTTATTTATTTATTTATTTATTTATTGCCTCCAGGGTTATTGCTGGGGCTCAGTACCTGCACCATGAATCCACTGCTCCTGGAGGCTATTTTTTCCCCCTTTTGTTGCCCTGCTTGTTTTATCATTGTTGTAGTTATTATTATTGTTTTTATTGCTGTCGTTGTTGTTGGACAGGACAGAGATATAGAGAGAAGAGGGGAAGATAGAGAGGAGGAGAGAAAGACACCTGCAGACCTGCTTCACCGCTTGTGAAGCGACTCCCCTGCAGGTGGGGAGCTGGGGGCTGGAACGGGGATCCTTATGCAGGTCCTTGCGCCCCGCGCCATGTGCGCTTAACCCGCTGCGCTACCGCCCGACTCCCGAATATCTTTTTTTTAAAGTTTCTTAAAATTTTTTTTTTATTATCTGTATTTATTGGATAGAGTCAGTCAGAAATCAAGAGGGAAGGTGGAGATAGATAGGGAGGCAGAGAGACAACTGCAGCCGTGCTTCACCACTTATGAAGCTTTCTCTATGCAGTTGGGGACCAGGGGCTTGAACCTGGGTCCTTGCATAGTGTAACATGTGCGCTCAATCAGGTGCACCACCACCTGGCCCGTCTTTCTTTTTTTCTTTCTTTATCTTTCTTTCTTTCTCTTCTTTTTCTTCTCTTCCTCCTCCTCCTCCTTTTTTTTTTTTTTTTTTTTTTTAACCAGAACACTGCTCAGCTCTGATTTATGGTGATGTGTGGAGGATCGAACCTGGGACTATGGATCGATCCTCAGGAATGGGACTCTGCATAGCCAGTATACTATCTACACCTCCACCCTGGACTATTTTTTTTAAATCGTTTTTTTGTGGTTGTTATTATTATTATTGTTGTTGTTGTTGATGTTGTTGTTGAAGTGACGCCCCCACAGGTGGGGAGCCAGGGGCTGGATCCGGGATCCTTACGCAGGGTCTTGTGCTGCGCCATGTGCGATTAGCCCACTGTGCTAAGCTCAACCCCAGTACATGGTACTTTTAAAATACACTTCAAGAAAATATTATTATTGTGGTTTGGGAGGTGGTGCAGTAGATAAAGCACTGGATTCTCAAGCATGAGGTCCTGAGTTCAGTCCTGGGCCCCTCAGTAATAACTGGTTCTTTCTCTTCCTTTCCTCCTATTTTTCTCATTAATAAATAAATAAAATCTTTTAAAAATTCTTCAGTTTTGTTGCTTACCAAATCCAGTACACTTACCTTTTTTTTGTTTTTATTTATTTATTTATTTTAAGAATTTGTTTATTTATTCATGGGAACGATAGGCAGAGGGAGAAAGAGCCAGATAGCACTTAGGCACATGTGCTGTTTGGGATGAAACTCAGGACTTCACGCTTGAGAATCCAGTGCTTTACCCACTGCGCCACCTCCTGGACCACTGTTTTTATTTTTATTATTTTTATTACCTATTATTATTATTTTTTTCTATTCGTGGTTATGGCTTATTACACTATAAGATTTCAGAGGTAGGGCTGGGGAGATAGCAGAATAGTTACCCAAGCAGTAATCACCATACCTCTCACAGTTTTTTCCTCCTACCATAGCACTGCTCAGCTCTGGCTTATGGTGGTGCAGGGGGTTGAACCTGGGCCTCTGGAGCCGAGGCGTGAGAGTCTCTTTGCATAACCATTATGCTATCTGCCCTGCCCTTTCATAAAGTCATTGAGTAGTCATGGTTTGGCTACTTTTTAAATTTTTTGGCAAGTTCATGTTATCTATATTCCACAGTTTAGTGAAACCATCTGGTAGATATCTTCTTCTTTTTTTTTTTTTTTTTTGCTTTACCAGAACACTGTTCAGCTCTGGCTTATGGTGGTGCAGGGGATTGAACCTAGGGCTTTGGAGCCTCAGGCATGAGAGTCTGTTTGCATAACCATTATGCTATCTACCCTCTGCCCAGGTAGATATCTTTTTACCTCTTTACTTCACTGAGCATGATCGCCTCTGGTTCCATCCATTTAGTTCTGTATCTTTTTTTTCTTTAAACCAAAGCACTGCTTAGCTTATGGTGGTAAGGGGATTGAACCTAGGGCTTCAGAGTGTCAGGCATTCTCAGTCCCTGCAGAATCATTATGCTATCTACCCACCCCCATATCATTTTAAGTATAGGGCAGTGTTCCATTGATTGTATATTCCATGACTTCTCTATCTAGTCACCCATTGATAGGCAGTTAGGTTTTTTTACACCTAACATTTTGAATATGATTTAATTCAAAGCAAACAGCTGTTATCTTCAAATAGTGCAATTTCCCCCTTAAGAGCTTAAATTTTCAAATCTTGTATGTGCTGCTGTTTTCTGCCCATTTCATGGTTCATAGAATTCTTAGATAGAGTGTGCTCAATGTTCTTATACTTGCTCTTATATATGTGGGTAGGACAGAATCCACTGGTTTTGATACAAAATAGCCTTGCTAATATTTGTTAAGAATTCTGAGAGTGATTGGATAAACGAGAGGGAGTTTCAAGTGGGAAAAAAACGTATGTTGGAGGTCCTCTTCCAATAAGTAGAGTCTGCTTTTGTGGCAAACCCAAGACCAGGAAAGGGTGATGAAAGCCAGACCTCCCAGCTCTCCTGACTTGTGGTTGTGGGAATGTTCTGAATACAACTGCAAGTGGATAAACCATCTTTGGCTGAACAATTAGGGCAACCCCCCCTGATAGCCACCCCCAAATATGTTGTTGAAGCTTTCTTCCTGCAAGGATGGAATTGGGGCTATCTTCTCAAGATCTGTGCAGCTGTCAAGGTGGTTATAATGGAGATGTGTTTGGCCTCAGTACTGTATTTTGGCAGTGACCTTGAGACATGCTAGCTCACAGCTGCTACTCTTGTCTCACTCTGCTGCTGCCATTGCCAGGGGACTAAACGTGGAGAGCCAGACTTTTCTGGCTCTGTTTTTCTGAGGGTCTGGCAAGTTCTAACCATGGTCTCCTGCTCTTCCAGGACCCCCACACTTGGCAGGAGGACAGGCTGGGTGTATGAATGTGGATGACTGCTTGTTCAACCACTGATAGTCACTCGGTAGTGTGTGGCTCTGATCACCAGCCTGGTGCATAAAGAGGCTCTGCTCTAATGGGCTCTGTGGAGATGCTCAGTGTCTGTTGATTTCGTGGAGATAAAAGAGCCAAAGTTGTTCCTTAAGTCCCAGAGGGACAAGTCTTTCTTCTAAAGAGAAAGGATTTCCTTGGGAAATAAAGGTTGTCAGAAATGTTCAGAGCAAGAGAGAAATCTTCCTCCTTCCTCCTTCCTTCCTTCCTTCCTTCCTTCCTTCCTTCCTTCCTTCCTTCCTTCCTTCCTTCCTTCTCTAGGCACTTTAGGCAAGTGTATTTTTCAACCCCCTCCCCCCTTGTACTTGTTCTGTCCTTAATCCTTGTAAGTGACTTTATTTATTTATTTTAAAAAATCTGCCTTTGTCATTGGACATTTATTGACAGAAATCAAACTGCTGTGTTTCTGGGCAAAGTGCCTGCTGCAAAGAGGTGTGGTTCCCGAGGAATGTGACACACAGCCCAACAGCTGAGCCTACACTGTCCTCACATAACCTCCCTGCCTTCAATATCACCAATATTTAGTCTTGCCTTATAAAGTAAAAATGCACAATACCTTCCAGAGTTTCAGCAAGCCCAGATGCCCCCCTCAGCTCAATTATATCTCCTGTACGTTGGAGGCAGGGCTGCTCCCCCCTCCCCCTCCCAGACCTGCCCTGGGAGCAGTCAAGAGGTTACTAATCAGGGAGAACATCGCCATCGATCCCCGATGGTGCCGACCTGGAGGATTTGTGTGCATTGTTTTTGCTGAAGCCTCCTGTGATTTCGGCGCGACCAGATCCTCTACAACGAACTCCATGTCGCAGCTTGTGGCTGCCTGTGTCCTGTGGTGAGAGCTGAGCCGCACAGGAGATCCTTTGTCTAGGAAGGCTAGGCAGAGAAGATCACTTTGGAGTTGCTAAGCTCTGCATTGCCATTGGCTGCACTCTTTGTGGGGCTGTTTTTGCAAAAGGCATGCCCAGCACGTCTACAGTGCTGGCAGGCCAGGGCTGCCTTTAAACACCATGATAATAATACCAAAAAGCAGTTTGCAGAACTGTTCCACTGTAGAGGCTTCCTCTGCAGAAGCAAGCAAGATGGCTACCTCGTGGGCTTCGCTGTGAAGAATGCAGAGGCTAATTAAGACAGACTTTAAGGGGGAACAAGGGTATTTCCCTACTTCATCTTCATGCAAGTCTTTTTTTTTTTTTTCCCCCAGTGACTTTTAAAGTATACATTTTACAGAAGCTCTTTAGGCTGTACCTGAAAAACATGTTGATGATTTAAAATGATATAGCTAGTTTTACAGAGAAATAACCAAAACAATTTTTGGAGGGTGGGAGCTAAAAAAAAATTTTTTAAACGGAGGCTTATTTTGCAATTTCATTTTTTTTTTTTTAGGTTATAAAAGAAAACAAGAGGCCCCAGAGGGAAAAGAAGCCTAAAGTTTTAAAGGTAATCAGCTGTTGATTAAATAATATTTATTTTTTTCATTTTATATAGTATTTTTTTCTGTCACATAGGGGTAGATTTGAAGTATAGTGGGTGTGAATTAGCCCCAATTTTCAGTAGCTAAATGAATTTTTACCAAATGAAAGTGTTTTTTCTTTTTTATGTACTGCATTATGTGACTAGTAGTATCTTTATTTTCAACTCCACTCAAGTGTGCAGAAAGAAGAAGTTTATATGCAAAATGTGCTTTTTCTTCGTTTTCCTTTTTCCTTTTTTTTTTTTTTACTAGTTCCCTTTATAGCATCTGCATTTATGTCTTGCACCAGTGTATAAACTTAGGTTCATAAGGGGGAAAATGCACGATTTGAAGTTGACAGCTATGCTTCTTTGTGATTCTAATAGACCTTCTATTAAATCCTAATGTAAAATGTGTATTTTTTTTCTTTCCAAAGGAATTGGTCCTTAGAGACTTATTTCAACTTAAAGTGTTTGAGTGATTGAAATTTTGCAGCCAGACAATAATTGCTTACTTCAAAATTCTCACAACATCTTTGATTTTTGGCATTCATAGAGCTGAGGAATATATATGCTTTCTTTATTTTCAGTAGTTTGCCTAGTGACTAACAACCTAATTCACTTACTTACAAACTAGCAATCTGTTAAGAGCTTTGCACAATATTTAGAGGGGTTAATTTAAAAACATATGATATTAGTAAAAGTTCAAGGCCATCTTCAGTTTGGCAATTAGGTACTTATGTGTTCCTGATTTCAAGTGCTATGTTGCTGTCAGAAATGTAAACAACTGAGCAGGCAGCCTTTTAAATTCAGACGACACATTAAGCATCAAAACTACTGGTCTTCAAAATTGTATTGTGTATATAATATCAAATGTTTATGTTTTTGTTTTTTTCTTTATGAGGGGATTAATGGCTTACAGTTGACAGTAAAATACAGCCATTGGTACATGTGTAAAATTTCTCAGTTTTCCACATACCAATTCAACCTCCTCTAAGTACTCCTCTGCTATCATGCTCCAGGACCTGAACCCTCCCCACTACCCCAGAGTCTTTTACTTTGTTGCAATACAATTTTTTGTAAAAATTATCTTCTTCATTTATGTATTGGATAGAGAGCGGTAGAGACAGAGAGACACCTGCAACACTGCTTCACCACTTGCAAAGCTTTCTTCCTGCAGGTGGGGACTGGGGCCTGAACTTGATGTAAATAGCTCTCAAATTTGGGAAAGGATCAGGTTGTGGGGGGGGTCTTAAAAGAGTATAGTATGGCTTAGACAAACTATTATAGACTAGGCTTGATAATGAAATAACCACCCATTTTTGCTAGGAATTAGAATTTGGTTTGGTTTAATTTTATGTTTATTTTGTTGGTCTGTGAGTGCCCTTTTCTAAAATAAATTTTGGAAGTAAATATACTGTGTGTTGTTATTTGAATCATGACTTTTTTTTTAAAAAAAGTTTATTTTAATGAGAAAAAGATACGCAAACATATAGGCAAACAAGAGCAAGAGAAAGAACAGAACAGAGTACTGTTGAACCTGAGAGCTTAGAGCCTCAGACATAAAGGTTTCTTCACATAATCTTTATGTTGTTTCACGCAGCCGATGGCTGTGTATGTGTGTGTGTATTTATATTAGTGTGTGTCATTGGTGATTAAATTTCATGTGTTACTGCAAGCAGAAGAAAATAGCTGCTCATTAGGGGCCAGGTGGTGGCACACCTGGTTGAGCGCACATGTTATAGTGCACAAGGACCTTGGTTCAAGCCCCCAGTCCTCACCTGTAGAAAATAGGTGCTCATTTCCCTTTATAGTTAGGGGTTGTCGTAGCTCCTAGAAGGATCTTTGTGGTTGTTGTTGTTCTGATATATTTTCCTTATCTAGTAGAGCTCCCCTCACACCATGCAGGAGTCTTCTGGTTCAGAGACCTCATACCACTTGGGAGCATCATGTCTGTGGAGGAAGCTCTGTGGATGGTGGAACAATCCTGTGATGTCTCTCCTTTGTTTCTCTCTCACACTCTCTTTTTTTAATATTTATTTATCTATTTTCTCTTTTGTTGCCCTTGTTGTTTTTATTGTTGTAGTTATTATTGATGTCATCGTTGTTGGATAGGACAGAGAAATGGAGAGAGGAGGGGAAGACAGAGAGGGGGACAGAAAGTTAGACACCTGCAGACCTGCTTCACCGCTTGCGAAGCAACTCCCCTGCAGGTGGGGACCCGGGGGCTTGAACCGGGATCCTTAGCCAGTCCTTGCTCTTAGGGCCACATATGCTTAACCCGCTGCGCTACCGCCCGACTCCCGTTTCTCTCTCTCTTTTTAATTAAGAAAGAAAAATACAAGTCCAGGAATGGTAAAATAGTGTTAGGATATTATTTTGCAGTACGAATACTAAAGTACTTTCAGATTTGAGCTTAATCTGTGTAAAACACAGCTAGACTACTGTATAACCTTAAATTAAGAGATATTAAGCCAGGGGGTGGGCGGTAGCACAGTGGGTTAAGCGCACGTGGCTCAAAGCGCAAGGACCTGTATAAGGATCCTGGTTTGAGCCCCGGCACCCCACCTGCAAGGGAGTTGCCTCACAGGCTGTGAAGCAGGTCTGCAGATGTCTGTTTTTCTCTCCCCCTCTCTGCCTTCTCCTCTCTCCATTTCTCTCTGTCGTATCCAACAACGAATGACATCAACAACAACAATAATAACCACAACAAGGCTACAACAACAAAGGCAACAAAAGAGGGAAAAATGGCCTCTAGGGTCAGTGGATTCATGGTGCAAGCACTGAGCCCCAGCAATAACACTGGAGGCAAAAAAAGAAAAAAAAGAGAGAGAGAGATTAAGCCAAATCCATGGTTGAGGCAAGAGGGTGGGACAAACAGTATAACATTTATTTTAAAGTTCTGTGTGAGGACTGAACATTTCATCATTTCATCAATAGACCCGGTGCTAAAGAAAAAGAAAAAAAGAAAAAAAAAAAAGAAAATGCATCATGACCTTTATCAACACCCAAAATAAAGAAATAAAATATTTAAAACACCAACAAAAAGGTAATAAAAATGGATGTAAGAATGAAATGTCTTCCTTTAAATTTTGAACCCGCTGCTAACTACTGAATCCAGTGGTGGGCTGAAATTTTCAAGTGTTTTTTTTGGGTTGGATGGTAGCTCATAGGGTTATGCAAACATATTACCGTGGACAAGGGCCCTGGCTCCCCGCCTGTGGGGACAGTACACCAGCGGGGAAGCAAGTACTTCACGTGTCTGTCTCTCCCTCTATCTCACCCACCACTCTCAGTTTCTCTCTGTCCTATAAGAAATACAAACAGAGGGAGTCGGGCTGTAGCTCAGCGGGTTAAGCGCAGGTGGCGCAAAGCACAAGGACCGGCATTAGGATCCCGGTTCGAGCCCCCGGCTCCCCACCTGCAGGGGAGTCGCTTCACAGGCGGTGAAGCAGGTCTGCAGGTGTCTATCTTTCTCTCTGCCTCTCTGTCTTGCCCTCCTCTCTCCATTTCTCTCTGTCCTAACAACGACAACATCAATAACAATAATAACTACAACAACAATGAAAAACAACAAGGACAACAAAAGAGAAAATAAATTAAAAAATATTAAAAAAAAAAAAAAGAAATAGAGACAGAAAAAAAAAATGGAAAGAATGAGCGCCATGAGTGATAGATTTGTAATGCCAGCACAAAGTCCCAGCAGAATCCCTGATGGTGGGGGGTGGTTGTCTTGGGGCAGGGTTGGGAGATATGTGTATATATTTTAGGTGGGGGAGACAGCGTAATGGTTTTGAAAAGAGACTTATGCCTGAGGCTCCAAAGTCTCAGGCACAACCCTCCCAGAAGCCAGATGAACAGTGCTCTAGTTTAAAATAATTTTAGATTTATTTTTGAATATTTGTTTTATTTATTAATGTGTGGGTGGGTGGGAACCAGAGTATCACTCTGGCATATGAGATGCCAGAAATAGGTCTCAGGACCTCAAGCCTGATGGTCCAACATTTGTCCCCAAAGCACTACCATTTCTTTTCTTTTCTTTTCTCTTCTGTTCTTTTCTTTTTCTTTCTTTTCTCTTCTTTCTTAATTTTTTTAAATATTTATTTTATTTATTTATTCCCTTTTGTTGCCCTTGTTGTTTTATTGTTGTAGTTATTATTGTTGTTGTCCTTGTTGGATAGGACAGAGAGAAATGGAGAGAGGAGGGGAAGACAGAGAGGAGGAGAGAAAGACAGACACCTGCAGACCTGCTTCACCGCCTGTGAAGCGACTCCCCTGCAGGTGGGGAGCCGGGGTTCGAACCGGGATTCTTATGCCGGTCCTTGTGCTTTGCGCCACCTGCGTTTAGCCCGCTGCACTACAGCCCAACTCCCCTCTTAATTTTTTTTAACAATTCATTTATTCGAGAGACAGACAGGCAGAGAGAGAGAAAGAACCAGACATCACTCTGGTACACGTGCTGCTGGAGATTGAACTCAATGACCTCATGGTTGAGAATCCATTGCTTTATCCACTGCGCCACCTCCCAGACCACAGCACTCCCATTTCTTTCCCCTTTCTCTACCCCTTCTCATTTATTTATTTATTTTCCCTTTGTTGCCCTTGTTGTCTTATTATTGTTGTAGTGATGATTGTTGTTCTTATTGATGTTGTCATTGTTAGGACAGAGAGAAATGGAGAGAGGAGGGGAAGACAGAAATGGGGAGAGAAAGATAGACACTTGCAGACTTGCTTCACCACCTGTGAAGTAATTCCCCTGCAGGTGGGGAGTGGGGGCTCGAACCTGGATCCTTACGCTGGTCCTTGCACTTTGTGCCACATGCGCTTAACCCGTTGTGCTACCACCCGACTCCCATCTACCCCTTCTGTTATCCCGTCTTGGTGCCATTTCCCTTCTCTTTTTCCCTTCCTTTCTTCTCCTTTTTTAAAAAAAATTTAAAAACATTTATTTCTTTACTCCCTTCTGTTGCCCTTGTTGTTTTATTGTTGTAGTTTTTATTGTTGTTGTTATTGATGTCATCATTGTTGGATAGGACAGAGAGAAATGGAGACAGGAGGGGAAGACAAAGAGGGGAAGAGAAAGACAGACACCTGCAGACCTGCTTCACTGCTTGTGAAGTGACTCCCCTGCAGGTAGGGAGCGCGGGGCTCGAACTGGGATCCTTATTCTGGTCCTTGCACTTTGCGCCACCTGCGCTTAACCTACTGTGCTACCACCTGACTCCCCCTTCTCTTTTTTAAAAAAGGCACCCATGTCCACTGTGCTATAATTGTTTCCTGACCTTTTGAGTAAGGTAGATGTGTGAAATAATTTCAGGTCCTGGTTCAGAAATTATACTCCTCCCACACTTCCTCCCTTGTGGTGAAGGGCCTCCAGCAGTGCCTCCCACATTGTCGGGTTTGTGCTCTGCCAAGTGGGCTACCTTCTAGCCTTGATGCATGTTTTCAAACGAGAACTAAGTCACCAGGGATATAGTCCAAGTGTTTCTTCAAAGGTTCTGCATGCTCAGAACTCAAGAGTTCAGGCTCCATTTTGCCACTGCGGTAAATAAAGAGCTGAGCACTGCCCTGGTGTCTCTCCCAGAAAAGTCAATGTAGGGATGAGGGGTAGTTCATATAGTAGGGAACATAATTTACTGTGTGCAAAGCTCCAGGTTCAGGGTGTGTGTTGGGGGGAGATAGCATAATGGTTATGCAGAGACTTTCATGCCTGAGGCTCCAAAGTCCCAGGCTTAATCCCCTGCACCACCATAAACAAAACAAAACAAAACAAAACAAAACAAAACCCTCCTGGTTCAAACCCCCAGACCAAAAGAGGACACCAAGTAAAGGGCAAGTTTCATAATCAGTGCTGTGGTATCTGCTCTCTTTCATCCTCTTTTTTTGGGCCTTACGCTCTAAATATAGAGAATGAATTCACATATGAATCCTATTCGTCCTGATTTGCACGCCGCACTGACTTTCAGAATACTTAGTGTTGTCATTGTCAGAGACACAGTATAAGACTCACTAAATATTCTTCACTGGACATTTTTATTTTTAGAAACATTTAAATTTATTTACTAATTATTTAGTGAGTAGAAAGAGAAATTGAGAGGAAACAGGGAGCCAGATGGGAGGGAGGGAGAGAGACAGTTTATGAATTGGGGGGTGGGTAAATAGCATAATGGTTATGCAAAGAGACTGTCATGCCTGAGGCTCCAAATTCCCAGGTTTAGTCACCTGTACCACCATAAGCCAGAGCTGATCATAAGCCAGAGCTCTGGAGAGAGAGAGAGAGAGAGAGAGAGAGAGAGAGAGAGAGAGAGAGAGATATGGAGGAAACCTGCAGCATTGCTTCACTGCTCATGGTTTCCCATTTTCATGTGGGTACTGGGATCTTGAACCTGAGTCCTTGTGTGTTGTTCTCATTTAGCAGCGACAGCACCCCAGTAAACCTCATTGGTTTGACAAAGCTCCTTGTGCTCAACTAAGTGGACCACTGCTACACCTCCAACATTATTATTAACATTCAATAATTTCTCCCCCTCCTTCAATAGTTACTTTTTTTTTTTGCCTCCAGGGTTATCACTGGGGCTTGGTGCCTGCACTACAAATCCATTGCTCCTGGAGGCTATTTTTTACCTTTTGTTGTCCTTGTTGTTTATCATTGTTATTGTTGCTGTTATTATTATTGGATAAGACAGAGAAAGGAGAGGAAGACGGGAGAGAAAGAGACACCTACAGACCTGCTTCACCACCTGTGAAGCGACCCCCCCTGTAGGTGGGGAGCAGGGGGATCGAACCGGGATCCTCACGCTGGTCCTTGTGCTTTGCGCCATATGCGCTTAACCCATTGCGCCACTACGCGGTCCCCATTAATTACTTTTAAAGTTCTGTTCATTTATTAGAAAACCAGAGCATCATTTCGCCACATGTGGTCTCAGGGGTCGAACTGGGGTCCCATGCCTACAAATCTGATGTTCCACTTATTGCACAACTTCCTGCACTGCTCAACAAATATTGTAACTAATTAAAAAGTTTTTTATGCAACAGGGGCCTCAGACAATTTGTCTTTTTCAGGCCTAGCCGCCACCCACACACCCCACCAACCCCCACACACTTTAACATGGTGGATTTTGAATCTGGGCTTTGCACATGGCAATGCAGGCATATGCCACACAGTAATCTATTTCTCCACAGCTCTATCCACTGTACCATCTCCCGACCTCCTGCAGGTGAGGAGCTGGGTATTTGAACTGTGATCTTTACGACATTCTTTGCGCTTTGCGCCATGCGCTCTTTTTTTTTTTTTTTAATATTTTTATTTATTCCCTTTTGTTGTTATTGATGTCGTTGTTGTTAGATAGGGCAGAGAAATGGAGAGAGAAGGGGAAGACAGAGAGGGGAGAGAAAGATAGACACCTACAGACCTGCTTCACCACTTGTGAAGTGACTCCCCTACAGGTGTGGAGCTGGGGGCTCGAACTGGGATCCTTACGAGGGTCCTTGCGTCGCACCACGTGCGCTTAACCCGATGCGCTACCGCCCGACCCCACACCGTGTGGTCTTAACCTGCTGAGCTGTCGCCGCAGCCCCCAATGTATTCCTTTTAAAGCACTATAAATTAGATACAGTTGAGCTACTTTGTTTACTTTATAAATCCATCAAGCTACAGGAAAGGAAAATAAGTTACTAAAATATTTTTTTCTCTCAGCTTATTTATTTATAACTTTGTTTCAGTTAGTGAAATAAATCTTCCTAAAGAGAAACTTTTCTTAACTCTGGTTATATTGTAACATTCCATAAATTATGCAAAATCAACATGTTGCAAATATAAGTGATCAGATACCAGGCTTGTCTATTGTTGGGGGTGGGGACAATTTGATAGAATGCTTGGAAAAGTGAATTTCAAGGAATCCCAGACTTATGAATATAATGTGTGTGCGTGGGGGGTGGCATGTGACAGAGGCTATGAATGGGGAGGATATCCACAGTGGAATACTAGCTTAAATACACGTCATAGACTCTGAATAACTTCAAGATTCAACACGTTTCTTGTTTCCTTCATTATGTCTTGAGTTGGCAAGAACTGTCAAAGATCTGTGCTCATCCATCAGTGTTTATTCACACGATCAAAGTAACACATGGGATTTATGGTTTGCATACCCAGAAATTACAATACAGTATTTTGCCCAGAAATGATTAGACTGATTTCATGGCTGTGTTCTTCATAGCCAGTTCTCACAGTCAAATTATTCATTTTTCATTGGAGCACTTACAGTTCCATCAACTCAAGACTCATGGCCATTCTGTTACTTTGAGGAATGACCCTAAGACAGAGGAAGAGTGAAGCAGGATGAATGTGAAAAGTTACATGCGGGCTAAAAAAAAAAAATTAAAAAAGAATAAAAGAAAGTCTGCTGAATTAAAATCTTGAGTTCTTAAAAGAACTTGAGCTTTATTTATTTATTTATTCATTGGATAGAGACAGATAAACTGAGATGAAAGGGAGATCAAGAGGGAGAGAGACAGACAGATACCTGCAGACCTGCTTCATCACACATGAGGCTTTTCCCGCTGCAGGTGGGGGGGGGACCAGGCACTTGATCTTCAGTCCTTATGCACCGTAATGTGAGCGCTTAACTTGCTGCACCACTGCTTGGTCCCCAGAATGTAAGATTTTTATCTTTTCTCCTACTGCTTCTCTGATGTGTTTTGACAGTGTTTGTTTATTACTGATTTTTCTGAATTCTACCTTTACATGCATGTCTCTTCATGTACTGCCTATTATATATTCTCAATAGTTGGTTACTACTAAGAGCCAGATACGCAATTATTTTATTAATTATTTTAATTTTATTAATTATATTAATGTTATTAATTATTTTCTTATTTTATGACTTATAGAGACCTAAATTGAGAAGGAAAAGAGAACTTGGGGGTAGACACCTATAGGACTGCTTTGTCACTCATGAAGCTTCCCCCCTGCAAGTAGGGACCAGGGGCTTGAACCCAGGTCCTTGTGCACTGCACTGTATGCGTGCTGCCTGATGCAGCTGAGCTGTGCTCTGGCTTAAAAAACAAAAAAAGAAGATTTAAGGACAAGATTTAGCCACCATACTAGCTTATACTATGGTATCTTTTATGACTTGTTCTGATGCTATATATACCAATAGTTACATACACTGATAACTTACCTTCTTCCTGTTTGAAATAAATAGTTCTTTTCTGCTTGTGATAATTTTTACAAGAAGGGTTGGGGTGATAACACAGTGGTTTAGGAAACAGACTCTCATGCCTGATACTAGCAACCCCCAGGTCCTTTCCCTGTTCACTAACATAAGCCAAAGCTGAGCAATGCACTAGTCTTAAAATATATATTAATTATAATAATATACTGTCTAGGTGGTGTAGTAAATAGGTGTATATAGGTGGTGTAGTAAATAATGAGGTCCTCAGCTCAATCCCTGTCATCATATGTGTCAGAATGATATTCTGATTTTTACCTATCTTGTTAATATATATATATATATATATATATATATATATATATATATATATAAAACTTAAAAAAAATATTTATTCCCTTTTGTTGTCCTTGTTGTTTTATTGTTGTAGTTATTATTGATGTCATTGTTGTTGGATAGGACAGAGAGAAATTATTGATGTCATTGTTGTTGGATAGGACAGAGAGAAGTGGAGAGAGGAGGGGAAGACAGAGAGGGGGAGAGAAAGATAGTCACCTGCAGACCTGCTTCACCGCCTATGAATCTTTGTCTTTTTGTTTGTTCTGCAAGTTCATATATATCTGTTCTCTAGATTCCACATGAGTGACACCATCGAGTAGTTCAATCTCATTTTTTTTTTCCCTAGGGTTACCACTTGGTCTCTGTGTATGTACTGCAAATCCACTGCTCCTGGAGGCCATTTTTTCGATTCTGTTGCCCTTGTTATTGCTGTTGTTATTGTTGGATAGGACAGAGAGAAATCGAGAGAGAAGAGGAAGACAGACCTGCTTCACTGCTTGTGAAGTGGTCGCCCGTGGGGGGTGTGTGAAGTGCGATTCTTATGCTGGTCCTTGCACTTTATGCTTAACCCCCGGCGCAACTGCTCAACCCCTTTCTCTCATCTCTTTATTTGTTCCACTGAGCTAGTTACTTCCATTTAAATCTGTTTTGTCCCAAAGGACTTTGATCACAGAGTTGTATTCCATGGAATATATATACCCCATAACTTCTTTATCCTGTAACCTGTCAATGGGAATTTTGGCTATGCACACTTTCTGGCTATTTTGAGTAACGCATAAAGGTGTCTATGTTCCTTTCAATTATTGTTATAGTGTCCTTTGGATAAATGCCTGAGAGTGATATTGCTGATCATTAGGTAATTCCATATCTATTTTTTTTCAAATTATTCTCATTGTTTTTAATAGAAGAGAGATACAGAGACACAGAGCTAGGCAGAGGCACTGAAGTCCTACTGCACTGTGGCTGATGGTGGTTCTGGGAATTGAACCTGGGCCCCGAGAGCCTCAGGCAGGAGAGTCTTTGCAGAACCATCACACTGTCTCCCCAGCTTTATTATTATTATTTAACTTAAAAAATTATCTTTGTTTATTGGATAGAGACAGCCAGAAATCAAGGGGGAAGGGGGAAATAGAAAGGGAGAGAGACAGAGACACCTACAACGCTGCTTACACTTGTGAAGCTTTCCCCCTGCAGGTGGGGACCGGGGACTTGAACCTGGTCCTTGTCTACTGTAACGTCTACTCAACCAGGTGCACCACACAAGCCCCTTATTATTTTTATCATCGTCATCATCATCATCATCATCATTTCCTCAGAACCTGCTCAGTTCTGGCCAATGGTGGTTTTGGGGATTGAACCTGAACCTCAGATTCTTCCAAAGGGGTTACACCTGTTTCTATTCCCACCAGCAGTGAAGTAAGAGTTCTATTTTTTTTTTCTTCCACCTCTCCAACAACTGGCACTTCTTTTATTCTAGACGTAAGCCATTCTCTCAGGTGTGAGATGCAATCTCAGTGTAGTTTATTTTATTTTATTTATTTATTTTTTATTATTTATTTTCCCTTTTGTTGCCCTTGGTGTTTTTTTTATTGTTGTTGTAATTACTATTATTGTTGTTGTTGATGTTATTGTTGTTGGATAGGACAGAGAGAAATGGAGAGAGGAGGGGAAGACAGAGAGGGGAAAAGAGAGACACCTACAGACCTGCTTCACCATCTGTGAAGCGATTCACCTGCAGGTGGGGAGTGGGGGGGCTCGAACCGGGATCCTTACGCTGGTCCTTAGGCTTCATGCCACGTGCGCTTAACCCGCTGTGCTACTGCCCGACTCCCCCATCTCAGTGTAGTTTTAATTTGTACATCTCAAATGATAAATGAAGTGGAGTGTTTTCTTCATGTCTATTTCTTCATTAGAAAGCTGTTTCTTGGGGCCAGGTGGTGGTGCACCTGGCCCAGTGCTCACATTACAGTGCACAAGGACCTAGATTCAAGCCCCTTGTCCCCACCTCCTGTGGGAAATCTTCAAGAGTGGTAAAACAGGTCTGCAGGTGTCTCTCTCTCTCTCTCTCTCTCTCCCCCCCATCCTAAATTTCTCTCTGTCTCTATCCAATAATAAATGAATATATTTTAAAAAATGAAATAATGGTGGGGGTAGATAGCATAATGGTTATGAAAACAAACTTTCATGCCTGAGGCTCCGAGGTCCCAGGTTTAATCCCCCACACTACCTTCAGCCAGAGTTGAGCAGTGCTCTGGTAAAATAAATAAATAAATAAACAGGTGGGGAGCTGGGGGCTCAAACCGGCATCCTCACGCCTGTCCTTGCACTTCGTGCCACATGTGCTTAACCTGCTTTGCTACCGCCTGGCCCTCTTGTCTTGCAGTTCTTTATAGATGTTTGACACTTAGTCACTTGTCTAATGTATGATTGCAAGTATCTTCTCATTTACTCAACTTCTGGTTATTCTTGTGTATTTTGCTTTAAATGTGCAGAGGCTTTTTAGTTTGATGTAGTCCCAGTGATTGACTCTTGTTTTAATTTCCCATGCCCATGGGGTTGAGTCTCCAAATCCCTCTTTGATGTGAAGATCCTGCAATGTTTCACTGATTATTTTCTTCGGTAAATTTATACATTCTTGTCTAACACTCAGATCTTTGCTCCCTTTTGATTTGAATTTGGTGTATGGTGCTATTAAGTGGTGGTATATATTTCAATTTCCTATATTGGGCTATTCAGTTTTCCCAGCACTATTTTTTTTTAATATTTATTTATTGCCTTTTGTTGCCCTTGTTGTTTTTATTGTTGTAGTTATTATTGTTGTTGTCATTGTTGGATAGGACAGAGAGAAATGGAGAGAGGAGGGGAAGACAGAGAGGGGGAGAGAAAGATAGACACCTGCAGACCTGCTTCACCGCCTGTGAAGGGACTCCCCTGCAGGTGGGGAGCCCCCAGCACTATTTTTTTGAAGAGAACTTGAAAGAGTTATTTGTTTGTTTATTTATTTATTTATTTATTGCCATCAGGGTTATTGCTGGGGTTTAGTGGGTGCCGGCACTATGAGTCCACTACTGGTGACCATTTTTCCTTTCCTTTTTTTCTTTCTTTAAAAAATTTGGGGGGTCTAGCGGTAGCGCAGCGAGTTAAGCACACGTGGTGCGGAGCGCAGGGACTGGTTTAAGGATCCCGATTTGAGCCCCGGCTCCCCACCTGCAGGGGCATCTCTTCACAGGTGGTGAAGCAGGTCTGCAGGTGTCTGTCTTTCTCTCCCCCTCTCTGTCTTCTCCTCTCTCCATTTCTCTCTGTCCTATCCAATAACGAACGATATCAACATCGACAACAACAATAATAACCACAACAAGGGCAACAAAAGGGGGCAAAAAAAATTTGATAGAACAGAGAGCAATTGAGGGGGGATGGGGAATGTAGACAGAGAGATAAATACCTGCAGACGTGCTTCACCACTCATGAAGCATCCTCCACTTCAGGTGTGGTTTGCAGACTCAAACTCTGTCCTTGTGCAGGTCCTTCCACATAACAGTATGTGTGTTTAACCAGGTGTGCCACCATCTGGCCCCTAGAAGTATTTATTTATATGAAAGAGAGAGAGGGAGAGGCGAAAGGAAGGAGGGAGAGAGAGAAGAGAATCCAGAGTAGTTTTCCAGAACTTGCCGTGTGAGGGGTCAAGCCTGGAGCCTCTTCTTTCAAGACCAGCACTCTACCTGCTAGAAACTTTTTTTTTTAATTTGAAAAGTCTGCTAAATTTATATAAAACGGTGCCAGTTTGCATTCTCACTAGCACCGGCTGAGAGATCCAATTTCTCTACACCCTGAACAGTACTTGCTTCTGTGTCTTGTTGTTTTCCTCCTGGTGGGAATCACAGATGGTTAATGACACTAAGATTTTCTTCATGTCTATTTGCTATTTCCTTAAGTTACTGTTGTAGGCTCTTTCTACTTTTATTTTCCTTTAGAAGTTTTATTCATTTTCACAAGAGAGAGAAAACTGCACTGCAGCACTGGGGTATAGCAGTGCTGCAGGTCTCTCTCCTTGCTGTTTTTTTTTTTTTTTCCTCAATTTTATTTTGGGTAGGACAGAGAGAACTTGAGAGGACGAGGGGAAGATAGCGAGGGAGAAAGAAAGAGAGAGAGAGAGAGAGAGAGAGATCGGCAGGTGGGGAACCAGGTGCTCCATCCAGGATCCTTGCGCTTAGTATTATGTGTGCTTAATCTGGTGTGCCACTGTCCAGCCCCTGATTTTTTATTTTTTCAATTTTACAGAGCATTCTTTATGGGTGTGCTGGGGATTGAATCTGGGATCTCAGGGCTTCAGGCATGAAAATTATTTGCATAACCATTTTGCTATGTCCCCAGCCCTCAATCAGCTCAACCTTTTGTTTACTTGCTACCAGGGTTCTTACTGAGGCTTAGTGCCAACATGCATTGGTACCACCAGCCCTTTTTTTCTTTCCACCCTTTTAGATGAGACACAGTGAAACTGAGAGAGGAGGCAAAGACAGAGAGGGAGAGAGTAAGACACCTGCAGATCTGCTCTACCGCTTGTGAAGTAGTGTGGGGAGCAGGGCTTGTACCCAGGTCCTGGTGTCTGATAACATGTGCTCATCTCAGTACACCACTGCCCAACTCCACCAGCTCCATTTTTTCCAAATGGTTTTTACTAATGTGAACGTTTCACTATTTTAAACGTAGCCATTGAGTCAGTATTTTTTTGTGGTCTGACAATTATGAATGAAGTCACTCCAACTTCTTATTTTCTGTCAAATGCAGAGGTGGGAGTAGTTAGAACACTCACCCTGGAAAGCCCCTTCTTTGTCATGTCTCAGGTTCCAGTCCTTGACCCTCACAGCACTGAGAGGAGCTTTAGTGGTCTAGTCTGTCTGCCTCTTTGTCTCTTATCTGAGAAAAAGGGAAAAGTGAAGCTCTAGTGAAGCTCTACACACACATACACACACACACACACACACACACACACACACACACACACGTTTGGGAAGTGCTTCTTCTGGCAGTACGGGGGATTTAACCTGAGACTTCAGAGCCTCAGACATGACCATTAGTTATAAAACCATTAAACCATCACTCTGGCTTTCCTACTAATTTTAGCATCTATAAGTTATTCTTTTTTTTAAAATAATTTATTTCTTTATTGAGGAATTAATGCTTTACATTCAACAGTAAATACAATAGTTTGAACATGCATAACATTCCCCAGATTCCCATTTAACAATACAACCCCCACTATTTCATTCATCATTTTTCATGGACCTCTATTCTCTCCACCCACCCACCCACCCCAGAGTCTTTTACTTTGGTGTAATATTCCAATTCCATTTCAGGTTCGACTTGTGTTTTCTTTTCTGGTCTTGTTTTTCAACTTCGGCCTGAGAGTGAGATCATCCCATATTCATCCTTCTGTTTCTGACTTATTTCACTCAACATGATTTTTTCAAGGTCCATCCAAGATCGGCTGAAAACGGTGAAGTCACCAGTTTTTACAGCTGAGTAGTATTCCATTGTGTATATAGACCACAACTTGCTCAGCCACTCATCTGTTGTTGGACACCTGGGTTGCTTCCAGGTTTTGGCTATTACAAATTGTGCCGCCAAGAACATATGTGTACACAGATCTTTTTGGATGGATGTGTTGGGTTCCTTAGGATATATCCCCAGGAGGGGAATTGCAGGGTTATAGGGTAGGTCCATTTCTAGCCTTCAGAGAGTTCTCCAGACTGTTCTCCACAGAGGTTGGACCAATTGACATTCCCACCAGCAGTGCAGGAGGGTTCCTTTGACCCCACACCCTCTCCAGCATTTGCTGCTGTTACCTTTTCTGATATATGACATTCTCACAGGAGTGAATTGATATCTCATTGTTGTCTTGATTTGCATTTCTCTGACAATCAGAGACTTGGAGCATTTTTTCATGTGTTTCTCAGCCTTTTGGATCTCTTCTGTGGTGAATATTCTGTCCAAGTCCTCCCCCCATTTTTGGATGGGGTTATTTGTTGTCTTGTTGTTGAGTCTGGCAAGCTCTTTATATATGTTGGTTATTAAACTCTTATCTGATGTATGACATGTAAAGATCTTCTCCCATTCTGTGAGGGGTCTCTTGGTTTGGGTAGTGGTTTCTTTTGCTGTGAAGAAGCTTTTTAATTTGATGTAGTCCCATAGGTTTATACTTGCCTTAGTCTTCCTTGTAATTGGATTCATTTCATTGAAAATGTCTTTAAAATTTATGCGGAAAAAAGTTCTGCCAATATTTTCCTCTAAGTATCTGATAGTTTGTGGTCTAACATCCAAGTCCTTGATCCACTTGGAATTTACTTTTGTATTTGGTGAAATACAGTGATTCAGTTTCATTCTTCTGCATGTTTCAACCCATTGTTTCCAACACCATTTGTTGAAGAGACTCTGCTTTCCTCATTGAATAGTCTGGGCCCCTTTGTCAAAAATTAGATGTCCATACGTGTGGGGCCTCATTTCTGGGCTCTCAATTCTATTCCACTGGTCAGTGTGTCTGTTCATGTTCCAGTACCAAGCAGTTTTGATGACAATGGCCCTATAATACAGTTTGAGATCTGGGAGTGTGATGCCTCCGGTTCTGTTCTTTTTTCTCAAGATTGTTTTGGCAATTCTAGGTCTTTTCTGGTTCCAGATAAACATTTGTAGCATTTATTCTATTCTCCTAAAAAATGTGCTTGGGATCTTGATGGGGATAGCATTAAATTTGTAGATGGCTCTGGGTAATATATTCATTCTGATGATGTTAATTCTTCCAACCCAACCCATGAACATGGAATATCTTTCCACTTCTTTGTGTCTTTTTCAATTTCTTTGAGTAGTGACTCATAATTTTCAGTATACAAGTCTTTCACTTCTTTGGTTAGGTTTACTCCTAGATATTTTATTGTTTTTGTTGCTATAGAAAAAGGAACTGATTTCTGGATTTCAATTTCTTCTAACTTAGTGTTTGCATAGAGGAATGCCACTGACTTTTGAATGTTAATTTTATAGCCTGACACCTTACTGTATTGCCTGATGATTTCCAAAAGCTTCTTGCTGGATTCCTTAGGTTTTTCCATGTATACTATCATGTCATCTGCAAATAAGGAGAGTTTGACTTCTTCTCTTCCAATCTGTATCCCTTGAATTCCTTGCTCCTGCCTGATTGCTATGGCAAGAACTTCCAACACTATGTTGAATAGTAATGGTGATAGTGGGCAGCCCTGTCTAGTACCTGATCTGAGGGGAAATGCTTCCAGTTTTTCACCATTGAGTATGATGTTGGCTGTAGGTTTGCTATATAGAGACTCCACTATCTTCAGGAATTTTCCATCTATTCCCATTTTTTGTAGTGTTTTGATCATAAAGGGATGTTGTATTTTGTCAAGGCTTTCTCTGCATCTATTGATATGACCATGTGGTTTTTGGTCTTGCTTTTGTTGATGTGGTGGATCACATTGATTGATTTACTTATATTAAACCAACCTTGCATGCCTGGGATAAACCCCACTTGGTCATGATGAACAATCTTTTTGATATACTGCTATATCCGGTTGGCTAGAATTTTGTTCAATATTTTCGCATCTATGTTCATTAGAGATATTGGTCTGTAGTTTTCTTTTTTGGTTGTGTCCCTGTCTGCTTTTGGTATCAGGGTGATGTTGGCTTCATAGAAGCTGGCAGGGAGTATTCCAGTGTCTTCAATCTTCTGGAAGACTTTTAAAAGTAGAGGTATTAGTTCTTCTTTGAAAGTTTTGTAGAATTCATTTGTAAAACCATCTGGTCCAGGACTTTTATTTTTGGGGAGATTTTTGATAACTGTTTCAATTTCATTAGCTGTGATGGGCCTGTTCATGTTATCCACTTCCTCTTTACTTAGTTTTGGAAGTTGGTAGGTATCTAGGAAATCATTCATTTCTTCCAGGTTCTCTAGCTTGGTGGCATATAGTTGTTCATAGAAGCCTCGCATGATATGTTGAATTTCTGCAGTGTCTGTTGTGATATCTCCTCTTTCATTTACTATCCGATTTATTTGGGTCTTCTCCCTTTTTTGTTTTGTGAGTCTGGCTAAAGGTTTGTCCATTTTGTTTACTCTTTCGAAGAACCAACATTTACTTTCGTTGATCTTTTGTATGGTTTTCCTGTTCTCAATGCTATTTATTTCTGCCCTAACTTTAGTGATTTCTGTCCTTCTGGTTGCTTTCTATAAGTTATTCTTACCTTTCATAATTTTTATGTTTTATTAATTTTTATTACATTATTTTTGTTATCATCAAGGTTTCACTACTCTAGGCTGAAAATTTTTCCGCTTTTTTTTGTGTTTTGTTCTTTCTTTTTTTTAATTTTTAGTTTTAGAATTTATTTATTTAAAATTTTTTATATTTATTTTTGTTGCCCTTGTTTTATTTTTGTAGTTATTATTGTTATTATTGATGCCATTGTTGTTGGATAGGACAGAGAGAAATGGAGAGAGGAGGGGAAGACAGAGAGGGGGTGAGAATGACAGACACCTGCAGACCTGCCCCACTGCTTGTGAAGCAAGCGAGTCTCCTGAAGGTGGGGAGCCGGGGGCTCGAACTGGGATCCTTATCTCGGTCCTTTTGATTTCAGCCACGTGTGCTTAACCTGCTGTGCTACCACCCGACTTCCTTATTTATTTATTAATAAGAAAGATAGGAGAAAGAACCAAACATCACTCTGGTACATGTGCTGCTGGGGATTGAACTCAAGACCTCATGCCTGAGAATCCAATGTTTTACCCCTGAGCTACCTCCCAGACCACTGTTGTTTCTTTTTTCACTAGAGCACTTCTTAACTCTGGCTCATTGTGGTACTGGGGATTGAACCTGGGACAACAAAGCTGTAAGCATGAGAATCTTGTTGCGTAACCATTATGCTATCTCTCCCACCTACTCTACTCCATAGCTTTTTTTTTTTTTAAGATTTTATTTATTTATTAGTGAGGAAGATAGGAAGAGAGAGAGAAAGAACCAGACATCACTCTGGTGTATGTGCTGCTGGGGATTGAACTTTGGGACTTCATGCTTGAGAGTCCAGTATCTTTCCACTGAGCCATCTCCCGGACCACCTCCATAGTTTATTGCTCGGGCTTGATCCCTGCATGAACCAATGCTTCCTGGAGACGCCTTCTATCCTTCTCTCTTTCCTTTTCTCTTCCTTTCTTTACATTTTTTATTATCTTTATTTATTTATTGGATAGAGACAGAAATTGAGAGGGAAGGGAGGGATAGAGAGGGTAAGAGACAGAGAGATACCTGCAGTACTGCTTCACCACTTGTCAAGCTTTCCCCCTGCAGGTGGGAACTGGGGGCTCGAACCTGGGTCCTTGCTTATTGTAACATGTGCGCTCAACCAGGTGGCCCGCCACCCTTCCCTTCTGTTTTTCCATAGAGGTTGTGAAACTGTTCAAAATAGGAGAGACACAACAGCACAGTTCCATGGCTTTCCCTGTGCTGGTGCTTCTATGTCCTGAGTAGAGGATTGAACTCTGGTCCTTGTGGATGGCACTATGCCCTGTATCTGGTGGACTATATCCCAGCCCCCAACACTATTATATTTGTGTACTATAACCTATAAACCTGGTAATTAAAGAGTTAAGAAAAATTTGCCATGCTAGATTCTAAGAGTTAAAGACTGCTTCTTGGGAAGCAGAAAGAATCAAGGTAAGGTGGGTAATTAAGCAAAGGTTTATGAATCATTAGTAGAGTTAGTGCAGAGGTAGTTTATATTTGGCATAAGATGGACTCCATACCCTTGAAGACCTCATTTAACCTTGAGATTCTCTCATCGGCTTAACCAGAAAACACAGATGGCCACTTCATAACTTACTTAACTACTAAGCTAGTGTAGTTAGGATTTCATATCAGAGCCATTTAGCTCTGGTTTATCTTGTCACATGAATAATAAAATTCAGCCAACACTGTAGGCAAATGACAAATGTAAATATTCTTAAAAAAAAACAAAAAAACCCTAGGCCTGAAAGAAGTTGCCACTTTCATGTAGCTGCATTCCTACTTCTTTGAAATAAATATGTTTAGCTCAAGGTGATTTCTTTAAATTTTTTTTAAATGTTTTTGTTTTTATTATTTATCTATTACTGAATAGATGCAGAGGGAAATTGAGAGGGGAAAGTCACAAATAGACACCTGCAGCCCTGTCTAACCACTCATGATTCTTTACCCCTGCAGGTGGTGACCAGGGTTTGAGTATAGGTCCTTGCTCACTGTAATATGTACAGTTAACCAGGTACAACACCGTCTGGCCCCTATAACTTTTGATACTATATATAGAAGACTATTGCATTTGCTGCTGTAGTCATTTTGTTGTACAAAATACACTTAAAAAAAGTTTTTATATTTAATTATTCCCTTTTGTTTCCCTTGTTTTATTGTTGTACTTATTATTGATGTTGTTGTTGGATAGGATAGAGAGAAATGGAGAGAGGAGGGGAAGACAGAGGGGGAGAGAAAGACAGACTCCTGCAGATCTGCTTCACCGCCTGTGAATCAACTCCCCTTAACCCGACTCCCCTTAACCCACTTTGCTACTGCCCGATTCCCACACTTTTTTCTCTTTTGCTTGTAGGGTTATTGCTCACCTCAGTGCCTGCACTTGAATCCAGTGCTCCTGGAGGCCATTTTTCCCTTTTGTTGGCCTTGTTGTTTATCTTTGTTGTTATGTTTTTATTTATTTTTATTTATTTTTTACCTTTTTAAATTGTTTTTAAATTTTTTAACCAGATGAAACATTCTCTACCATTGTTGATCCAAGTTGAGGGCAAGGCCCTATGGGGGCCCACAAATGGGTCTATTGTGTTGTTCCTGATAGAAATGACCAGTAAAAATGGAGAGAGAGATTTATTCACAGTCTAGGCTCATCATGTATGTCTCTTTGGGAATCTCAGGACTCCCTGATTAGGTCCCCAGAATTTTTCCCCCCTTTAAGTAGCTTTTAATATGGGTCATTTTTGAGTTTGTATGTGGCAAGGACAACTCATTCTGTCATTGTTTACCATTTTTAATCCAGCTTTTAGTTCCTCTGATTGCTTTTTCCCAAGCTGATGTATTTGAATCAGTTTTGCAAGTAAAATTCCAAGAGACCTTGTAGGAATTACTTCATTATTAATGTCCAAATGTGTAACATCTGCTGGGACTTCTTCCTGCACAGAGCCTTGTGTTTTCAAAACTAGTACTAGATTCTTTGGTTGTTGTCTCATTTGTTAGCGGTATTAAAATGATTTTACAACAAGGCACAAAAGTCCACCTACAGCTTTCAGAAAAGTGCAAAATAGAGGTTCTTTAGAATCTGCTTGTAATGTGTGATTCATAAAAGGGAGGTGAGAAAACACAAAACCAGTGTTCACAGTTTGGAAAACCATTTCCTACTGAAAGCCTAACACTGGTCTTTGGTAGTTTAGATGTTCATCCTCAGTTGTTTGACATAACAGTTGGATGATTTTCTGTTTCAGTAAGTATCAAATCTTTTGAGACCTGTGTGATTCTAAATTTTGTCCTTTTTTCCGAGTTGTGTTTTTATTCTTTTGTTCCTCTCTCTCTCTCTCTTTCTCTCTCTCTCATCACCAGCTCTGTAGCTAAGTTGTCTCTCAGTCACTACGGAATTATCCACTTCCTGCAGCCTTTTTTTTTTCTTTCTATTTTATTTGACAAGGTTGACAGAAACTGAGAGGTGAGGGGAGATAGAGAGAGATTGGAGAGAGAAAGATAGATACTGGTGAAGCAGCCCCATGCAGTGCGGAGTGGCAGCTTAAGCCCAGGTCCTTGCACATGGTGATCTGTGTGTTTAACCGGGTGATCTCCTGTCTGACCCCCAACCTTATTTTTCTTTATTGGAATTATTCCTTTATATTTAAGATATTATTCAGGAGTCAAACTATATTACAGTT
This sequence comes from Erinaceus europaeus, assembly GCF_950295315.1. Classification (NCBI taxonomy): domain Eukaryota; kingdom Metazoa; phylum Chordata; class Mammalia; order Eulipotyphla; family Erinaceidae; genus Erinaceus; species Erinaceus europaeus. Next base: position 20,080,267 of record NC_080162.1, read on the forward strand.
TCAGAGTTGAATTAAAAAAAAAAAATTTTATTAGGGGGGATTAATGGTTTATAGTCGGATTTGAATTTTTTTATTGCTGTCAAGGGGATACTGGTAGGAACAGGCAACATGTGGTGTTCTCACCTTTATAGATGTAATCGGATGTAAATTTGAGTATTTATTAATGATTTAATTAACAATTTTTTAAAAATATTTTTTTATTTATTGGATAGAGACAGCCAGAAACTGACAGGGAAGGGGGAGATAGAGAGACAGAGAGACACCTGCAGCACTGCTTTACCACTCGTGAACCTTTCCCTCTGCAAGTGAGGACAGGGGGCTCAAATCTGGGTCCTTGTACATTGCAACATGTGAGCTCAAGCAGGGGCACCACCACCCAGCCCCCTATGCTTTTATTTTTATTTATTCATTTATTTATTTATTTATTTATTGCAGTGGATTCTTTTTTTTTTTAAATAAAGGATACATTAACAAAACCATAGAGTAAGAAGGGTACAATTCCCATAACCCGATCTCCATATCCCATCCCCTCCCCTGATAGCCTTCCCATTCTCTATCCCTCCGGGAGTATGGATCCCGGGTCTTTGTGGGATGCAGAGGGTGGAAGGTCTGGCTTCTGTAATTGCTTCCCTGCTGAACATGGGCATTGACTGGTCGATCCATACTCCCAGTCTGCCTCTCTCTTTCCCTTGTAGGTTAGGGCTCTGAGGAACCTGGTGGCTGAAAAGAGAGTTAACATAAAAAGCCAAACAAATTGTTGAACAGTTATGGACCTAAAGGCTGGAATAGAGCAGATGAAGTGTTGGGGGTACTCCCTGCAGACTCTTGTGTACTTTTGCCCTAGTTTATGGATACGTGTGAACATATGCTCTATCTCAGGAGACCTGCTCTATATCTAGGTTTTGGGACTTTGTTAGGAAGTGAAACACCTGGAATGGAATTAGAGAATACTATGAAAGGAAAGGTCTTACCCGAGTAATGAAGCTGAAAGGTTGTCATTCCACACCTGAAGTCTCTAGACACAGTCTGAAGTGAAGCATGCTGAGTTGGCACTTGTTGCGTTGAGTAGGTTGCGATCTGCAGATGCAATATTATTTGATTTGAATTGAGAGCAGCATGCAGAAAAGTGGGCTCCACCCTAAGGTTCCAGGACTGGGGGAAATATAGGCTCTATAGTGGAAATCTGAGGTTCCTGTTGTCTTAGGGTTCAAGAAGACAATGGATAGTTATTGTTATCATCACATTATTTGGTAATTGGGTTAACTTTGTAAAGTCCCTTTGTTAGGGTTTGGGGTATAATACCCAGCATCTTGTATATAGCTGTGCTACCGGTTGCTTCTGTTCTCCCTGGTCTAGGCTTTTGAGAGAGTCAATATATCAAAGACTCAGCCTATGTGTTAAAAAGACTCTGTGTTTTAAGAAGTTCTAGACATATGATCAATTTTTCCCATCTCATTAATTAGTGGTTTATATAATGTTTACACTTTAATAGGATTGTACATAAACACCACTCCCACCACCAAAAGACTGTGTCCCATCCCCACCCCCCACCTGCCCCCCCACCCCCCGCTGTGCCGGGAAGCCCAATGGCCACCCTCCCTTTCACCACAGTGTTTTTACATTGGTTCCCTGTCTTTTATTTTTATATGTGGCACTTTGCACTATGAAATGCAAGATACCTTGATAACACATGTGACTGTGTTGTATCTCCAATGATATGAATCCAAACACTTGTTTTAATTATCTGTTCTTTAGCTCTAATTTTATTTGTTCTTCTCAAGGAATATCCTTCTGTATATTTAAATATTTTTATTGTTAAACAAGAATATACATATAGAAGTGTTTTATATTGGGGGCTGGGTGGTCAAGCACCTGGTAGAATGGAAACATTACAGTGAACAAGGAGCTGGGTACTCGGCTGGAGAGATAGCATAATAATCATGCACAAGACTTTGATGCCTAAGGTTCACAAGTCCCAGGTTTTTATTTTGCCTCCAGGGTTATTGTTGGGGCTCGGTTCCTGCACTACGAATCCACTGCTCCTGGAGGCTATTTCTTCCCTTTTGTTGCCCATCTTTGTTGTTATTGCTGTCTTTTTTGTTGGGTAGAACTGAGAAATCCAGAGAAGAGAGGAAGACAGAATGGGGGAGAGAAAGAGATACACCTGCAGACCTGCTTCACCACCTGTGAAGTGACCCCCCTGTAGGTGGGGAACCTGAGGGCAGAACCTGGATCCTTACACTGGTCTTGGCTTCTTGCCATGTGCATTTAACAAGCTGCACTACTGCCCAGCCCTCAAGTCCCAGGTTCTGTTCCCAGAACCACCATAATCCAGAACTGAGCAGTGTTCTGGTCTCTCTTTATCTTTCTGTTTATATATATCTCTCTTTCAGTACATAGGAAATTAAATGGGGGTGGGGTGGGGTGGGGGTGAGGGCCAGGTGGTAGCGCAGCGGGTTAAGCACACATGGTGCAAAGCACAAGGACTGGCATAAGGATCCCGGTTGGAGCCCCCCTGGCTCCCCATCTGCAGGGGGGGGTCACTCCACTGGCAGTGAAGCAGGTCTGCAGGGGTCTGTCTTTCATCCTCTCTGCCTTCCCACTCTCTCTCAATTTTTCTCTGTCCTATCTAGCATCAGCCACAACAACAACAAGGGCAACAAAATGTAGGGGGAATGACTTCTAGGAGGAGTGGGTAACAAAATGTAGGGGGAATGACCTCTGGGAGCAGCAGGTTCGTAATACAGGCCCGGAGCCCCAGCGATAACCCTGGAGGCAGAAAGAAAGAAAGAAAGAAAGAAAGAAAGAAAGAAAGAAAGAAAGAAAGAAAGAAAGAAAGGGAGAGAGAAAGAAAGGGAGAGAGAAAGAAAGAAAGAAAGAAAGGGAGAGAGAGAGAAAGAAAGAAAGAAAGAAAGGGAGAGAGAGAGAAAGAAAGGGAGAGAGAGAGAGAGAGGGAAAGAAAAAAAGGGAGGGAGAGAGAGAGAGAGAGAGAGAGAAAGAAAGGAATTGGGAGTTGTGGTGCTGGCATACTCTGTTGGGCACCTGTTACTGTGTGCAAGGCCCTAGGTTGAGCCTGCATTCCCCACCTGCTGGGGAGAAGTTTCAGAAGAGGTGAAGCAGGTCTGCAAGTGCCTATCTCCCTCCCCTCCACCCTCTCTATCTTTTCATCTTATATTTATTTATTTTCCCTTTCGTTGCCCTCGCTTTTTTTTTTGTTGTTGTTGTTGTAATTATTGTTGTTATTTATGTCTTCGTTGTTAGGACAGAAAGAAATGGAGAGAGGAGGGGAAGACAGAGAGGGGGAGAGAAAGATGGACACCTGCAGATCTACTTCACCACCTGTGAAGGGACTCGCCTGCAGATGGGGAGCCTGGGGCTTGAAATAGTTATGTCGGTCCTTGTGCTCTGCGCCACTTGAGCTTAACCTGTTGCACTACTGACCAACTCCCCATCCCCCCCCCTCTCTCTCTCTTTTAAAATTTCTTTATCGGGAATTGTTTTACATTTGACAGTAAATACAATAGTTTTTTAAAAATATTTATTTTATTTATTTATTCCCTTTTGTTGCCCTTGTTGTTTTATTGTTATAGTTGTTGTTGCTATTGATATCATTGTTGTTGAATAGGACAGAGAGAAATGAAGAGAGGAGGGGAAGACAGAGAGGGGGAGAGAAATTTAGCCAGAGTTTTATTTTCAACCACAATGAATAATGTATGATATGTCGTACTTCTTTTTAAGAATAATAATATATGACATGTTGTACTTCTTTTTAATGTGAGAAATACAGAGAAAAAGACTTGGAGGTCAGGTTGGGGAGTGCTGAAGCCAACAACCCCAGAGTGCTGCTCTGCTCTAGCTCATGATGGTACTTGGTATTGAGCCTGGGACCTTAGGCATGAGAGCTTTTTTCAGAATTGAAGTTTTTTTTAACCCTGTCCTTTCACGTGCATTCTAAAAGGTGTTCACCTTCTGCCCCATTTTTCCTTTCTTTTTATTTAAGGTATTTAAAAAAAAATTATCTTTATTTATTGGATAGAAACAGCCAGAAATTGAGAGGGAAGGAGGAGATAGACAGAGAGACACCTGCAGCCCTGCTTCACCACTCGCAAAGCTTTCCCCCTGCAGGTGGGGGCTAGGGTCTTGAACCTGGGTCGTTTCACACTGTAACATGTCACTCAACCAGGTGTACCACCACCTGGCCCCCCATTTTTCCTTTCTTTTTCTCTCTCTCTAGTTGATAAGCATTGGACTCTCAAGCATGACTTCCTGAGTTTGATCCTCGGCAGAACATGTACCAGAGTGATATATAGTTCTCTCTCTCTGTCTCTCTCTGTATCACTCTCTCTCTCTCTCCCCCCCTCCTTCCCTCCCTCCCTCCCTCTATCTCCCTCCTTCTATCCCACTCACTAATAAATAAACTATTAAAAAAAAAGATGAATAGTTATTTGCAGGTTTTATGGGAATAGGAAATGAGGAAATAGGCTAGAGGACATTGTCAATTAAAGTTGCTACCTTACAGGAGTCGGGCAGTAGCGCAGCAGGTTAAGCGCAGGTGGTGCAAAGCATAAGGACCGGCATAAGGATCCCAGTTCAAGCCCCCGGCTCCCCATCTGCAGGGGTGTCGCTTCACAGGCAGTGAAGCTGGTCTGCAGGTGTCTTTCTGTCTCTCTCTCTCTGTGTCTTCCCCTCCTCTCTCCATTTCTGTCTGTCCTATCCAACAAGGACAACATCAATAATTACAATAATAAAACAACAAGGGCAACAAAGGGAAAATAAATATTTAAAAAAATTAAGTTGCTACCTTACGAAAGACTGTGCTTCTGAAAATTGCCTAATGAATGCTCTTAGTGAGACTGGCATAGCTCTGTCCAGGTATATTGTGGTTACAGGAGATAGTCTATAAAATTTTCCAGTCTTAAAAATAAAGGAACTGCTTGTTGTACTGAAGAATATGAATTCTATTCTGGGGATTAGTGGTTCCTTGGCTTCATTACCCAGCTGCTCTTTGATTTAAGGAATGGGGTTGTGGCTATGTTAGAATCTGTGGTTTTTTAGACTCTTTTAGGGCAATGTGGATTGTTTAGACAGGTGTGCTTACTTTGCAGCCTACAGATAGGATATTTACATTTAAAATGAATTTCTTAAAATAACTGCATTGTCTTTTGTTGAAAACTTGGGCACGGTTGCTAATAATTGAGCTAGTGATTTTCTTTCCCATTAAATACTTTAAATTTAACAACCAATGCAAAGTAAACCCTTTTCCTATCCATATAGCTTTATTTTGGTATTTGATTACATTTTACTCTGACCTTTGAGAATCTGGCATCATGATAAAAATGTGCTACGTGGTAACAGACAATGATTTTCATAGACCGTGAGTATCAGCAATAAGTCAGTTTTTAAAATTAATTAGATGAGTGGTACAGTCACATATTTTGAGATATACCTGCACCTGCTTTTTAAATATTTATTAATTTTTTTACTATTATCTATAAGAGAGAGAGAAAAAAAACCAATAATCTCTCAAACACCTGTGATGTCAGGGAGCAAACTTGAGATCTCTTGCTCTCGAGTCCTATGGTTAGTTTATCGACTGAGCCATGTCTCTCTCTCTCTCTCACACACACACACACACACACATTTTATGAGCACACTGCTCAATTCTGGCTTATGTGAGCATGGTGGTCCTGGGGATTGAACCTGGGACCTTGGGATTAGGCACAAAAGTCTTTCTGCATGATCTTTATGCTCTCTCCCCAATACAGTAGAAATAGAGTATCAGAGACCGAACATCGCTTGCTTGGTAGGGTGTGTGCTTTGCAATGAACATGGTTTCTGGTTTGTGTTCTAACCTTGGCACCATGGCAGGTCTAGCACAGTGGTATCACTCACTCTCTTTCTGTTAATATCCCAAATAAATAAATGGTCTGGGAGTAATGGGGTTACACTCATGCCAGGCTCCTGTACAGCTCCAAAAAGAAATGTGTTTTGAAAATCTAGTTCACCCATTTTTTTTTCTTAATATAAAAATAAATATATGGTTCGGGGATATAGGCTAATGGTTATGCAAACAGACTCCCTAGTTCAGTCCCCTGCCCCTCCATAAACCTGAGCTTAGTTAGGTGTGCTCTGGGGGAAAAATAACAGTAAAAATAAATATACGTCCTGTGGCTGGAGAGAAGATCCAATATAGACCAGAACTTTCACTGCGACACTCTGTGTTTCATCTGGGACACTGCATATGCCAGAGTGGTGTTGTGGTTTACTTTATCCTTAAGTAAATATTCTCCTTTAACTTTTCTCATAAAATTGTTATTTTTTTTTTTTTTTTCACTAGGATTATCACTGGGGCTTGGTGTTGGCACTACTCCCTGTGGTCTTTTTTTTTTTCTTCTTTCTATTTTAGTTACAGGAAAGAGAGAAATTGGGAGGAGTCAGATATAGAGGGAGAGAGAGGCCTGGGGTTATGCCAAGAGACTTTATGCCTGGGGCTCCAAAGTCCCAGATTCAATCCCCAACACAACCTTAAGCCAGAGCTGGGCAAAGCTCTGGTAGCTCTGTGTGTGTGTCTTTCTCTCTGTCATTAAAAAAAAAAAAAATTAAGAAGGGGGGGGGGGAGAGAAAGACACTTACTGACCTGCTTCACCACTCATGACACATCCCTACAGGAGCCGGGGCTCAAACCCAGTCTATAACTGACATATTTCCACTGGCTGGTGCTTTCTTACAAATATATGATTTCAGGGGGCCAGATGGTGGCGCACTTGGTTAAGCGCACACATTACAGTGCATAAGGATCCAGGTTCAAGCCCCTGGTCCCCACCAGCAGGGGGAAAGTTTCTTGAGTGATGAAACAGGCCTGCAGGTTTCTGTCTCTCTCTCCCTCTCTGTCTCCCCCTCTCAATTTCTCTCTGTCTGTCTCTATACAATAATAAATAAATAAAACACAAAAATTAAAAACAAAAATAACCAAATATATGATTTCAGTGCCAGGCAATGACACATGTTACCATGCACAGGGACCTGAGTTCAAGCCCCCAGCTCTCACCTACAGAGGGGAAGCTTCATTTTCAGTACAGCAGTACTGCATATATATTTCCCTTTTCCTCTCCCTCCATCTCTTCCTGTCAGATCAAATAAAAAGAAAAATTAATGAAGAAAAAAATTGTTCCAGGAATGATGGATTCATCACATAGGTAATGAGCCCCTGTGATAACTCAAGTGGCTATAAAAAGAATACAAATAATAACTGAAAATAGAAATAACTATATGATAGATTTTGCCAATACTGCATTGTATAAGCTAAACCCAGTTCTTAGAATAGTTCAGTAAATAGTCAAAGACATAGAATTAGGCTCAGAAATGGTTCCCCACCAATAACAGGTTCTTATTGAGTGTGTGCACTCAGGCAGACTGGAGCTTTGAGATTAGGTAAAACATGGCAGACTGGTTTTAAGTGGTTAAATTTGGATATAGAATATAGGAGGTTTCTGTGAAGACTTGTGTGTTAAGAGATGGAATTTGGAGGGTAAAGTAGGTATGGGAAAGAAGTAAAATGCAGATGTGGTTGAGTTTTGATGCCTGGTGATTGCATCTATCAACAGTTTGCAGTTGGCTGATTTTGAAGTTTAGGAGAGTTTTATTGTAGTTATCAGCAGTTAGGTCTAGATTGACGTCAAGTATGTGGATAAATTGGGAAACTGGAGAAAAGTTAAAGGAGGCCTTCATGTATATTTGGACAAAGAAGTCAATGAAGGAGATGGAGGTGATGGCAGAAAAATCACATGAAAGTTATTGGAAAATTGAGTAGTAGAGGTTTTCTCTGTCTCTCTCTCTCTCTCTCTGCATCTCTCTAAAAAATTAAATTAAAAAGAAAGAAAGAAAGAAAGAAAAGTGAGTAGTAGTGTCATAATACTTGGAATTCTTGACAATTGGTATTTCCATGGTGATTCTTGGACAGCTTAAATGAGGTGGTAGAAACGCATATTTTTCTTTTAAAATTGTATTTTTTAAATTTTAGATCTGAATAAAGAGGGAGAGAGAGAAGAGGAATCACAGCATTATCTTTTTTTAAAAAAATATTTTCACTTTTTAAAATATTTATTTATTCCCTTTTGTTGCCCTTGTTGTTTTTTATTGTTGTAATTATTATTATTGTTGTTGTTATTGGCTAGGACAGAGAGAAATGGAGAGGGGAGGGGAAGACTATCTTTCAATGCAGCAGGGTTGGGCTTAAACATGTGCAAACAACACTCTATTCAGGTGCGCTACTCCAGAAGCAGATTTCTGATTAAGTAGTTAAGAATACTTGATTGTGGCTGGGGATGGGACACAAAGTGTCGGACTCAAAAGTACTAAATGCTAGTATGTTCCCCAGTACTGCATATGATAGAATGCTGTTCTGGTGTTCTCTCTCTCTCTCTCTCTCTTTCTCTTTCTCTCTCCTTCTCTCCCTCCCCCACCTCTATCAAATAAGTAAACTTCCAGAGAGAGAAAATACTGACCTGACAGCTCACTAGTTAGGGTGTGTCCCTTGCAATGCGTTTGACCTATGCCCAAGTCCAGACAGCATGTACGAGCAGCTATGATATCAGAGGAAGCTCTGGTCTGGTTTTTTTTTCTTTTTTCTTTCTTTCTTTCTCTCTCTCTCTCTGAATGAAGAAGCAGTCAGGAGTGGTAAAATTGCTCACCATGAGGCAATGGCTCTATAACAAACAGATAAACAGTTACTGAGGGTAAAGGAACTGGTAGATTAATGCAACTTGGGTCCCTGAGGTTCCTAGTTCAATACATGGCACTGACTTACTGCTTTCTCTCATGTGAAATTCTGTATTATCATGTGAGGGACTGGGTGGTGCTCACCTGGTTGAGCGCACATGTTAGAATGTACAAGGACCTAGGTTTAAGCCCCTGGTCCCCACCTGCAAGGGGAAAGCTTAGTGAGGGGTGAAGCAGGGCTGCAGGGGTCTCTCTGTCTCTCTCCCTCTCTATCACCTTTGAGCATGGTAAGATATGTGCTCAAACACATGTGTAAGCATTCTGGAACCAACGTTTCAAAATCTCTAAAATCTCAACACCTGGCACATTCTCTCTCTCATTTTTAAAAAGTAAATGTACTAAGTTTTTAAAACTTTTTTTTGTATTATGTTTACTTATTGGATACCTGCCAACACTGCTTTACGACTTGCAAAGGTTTCCCCCTGCAGGTGGGAGTGGGGGATCGAACCCGGGTACTTGCTCATTGTAACATGTGTGCTCAACCAGGTGCATCACCACCCATCATTCTCCATAAATTACAACAAAAATGGAAGTCTTCTCTGACTTAAAACCATTAGAAATGTTTACCTCACAAGTAATCTTACTGCACCTTTTTTGAAAAATATTTATTTATTTATTCTCTTCTGTTGCCCTTGTTATTTTTGTAGTAGTAGTAGTAGTAGTTGTTGTTGTTGATGGTGTCATTGTTGGATAGGACAGAGAGAAATGGAGACAGGAGGGGAAGGCAGAGAGGGGGAGAGAAAGACAGGTACCTGCAGACCTGTTTCACACCTGTGAAGCGACTTTCCTGCAGGTGGGGAGCCGGAGGCTCAAACTGGGATCCTTACACTGGTCTTTGCGCTTTGCGCCACGTGCGCTTAACCTGCTGTGCTACCACTCGACTCCCCTTACTGTACCTTTTTACAAAGAACATCCTTTAATTTTCTGCAGTCACTATCTATCATGTGTTCTCTTTTTTATTGGATAGAGTCAGAAATCCAGAGGGAAGAGGAAGACAGTTCCGTCAAAATATTTTCAAACCTTTCTTAGAATAGCAAAGTAACATCCTAAACTATATGCATGCATACGGTTATGATAATGGATGTTCCTCGTTTGTTTCTTCCTGCATATCTGTGAGTGGTACTTTAAGGATACCCTTAGTGTTGGTGAAATAGCTTATTTGGATAACCCACTGCTTTGCCATGTGCACAAACCAAGTTTGAACCCAGCCCTCACAACTTCTTCAGTACTGTGTTCTCTTTCACTCTTGCTGTCTCTGTCTTTAAGGCTTCTCTTAAAATAAAAAGTAAAAATAGTTTTGGAGAGACTTCGTATTTAGCTGCTATTAAATTATAAAGTTCTTGTAATGTTTTTTTTTAATCATCTTTATTTATTTATCGAATAGAGACAGGTAGAAATTGAGAGGGAATGGGGTGATAGAGAGGAAGAGAGACAGAGAGACACCCGCAACCCTGCTTCACCACTTGGGAAGCTTTCCCCCTGCAGGTGGGGACCAGGGAATCAAGCCTGGGTCCTTGTGCACTGTAACATGTGCGCTCAACCAGCTGCACCACCACCCAGCCCCGTGTTGTAATTTTTTGTCTGATATTTAAGAGATGGAATAATCCTGTTTTTTTGTTTGTTTGTTTTTTTACAGGCAAGTTTTGTCAATAAACCGGTAAATGGCCCCAAAACAGAATCCATGGAATACAGTAGATGTGGTCATGGGAAAGAACAAAGATTGGAACTGAACCCATGCCCTTTTGAAAATGTAGTCAAGAATGAAGAAATTAAGATTGGTATTGAAGTTGACAAGTGGCCTCAAAACAAGAAGTTACATTTACCCGATCATGTCAAAGGAGAGTTTAGGGCAATTGCGACAGAAGCTAAAAAGCTGAAAAACTATGAAGATGACTCCAAGAAAGTCCTACTTGCTGACCTCCTGGAACCTCAAAAATTATACGTACCAACTGTAAGAAATGGCATTAAAAATGTACACTGTTTACCAAGTGACGCAAATGTGTCCATTAAAAAGTGCAGTATTGAGGAATTTGGCAAGGCGATTGAAAATAATGCGTATAAATTGCTGAAAGACACTGCGAACCAAAACAATGCCATGAGCTCCATTGCTACAAATTCAAGCTGTGATCATCTCAAGGGGAGAAGTAATGTGTTAGTCTTCCAAAAACCTGGCTTTAACTGTAAGTCTTTCCTAGATCCTACAGACTTCAACATAAATAGTCATACTACTATACACAATGAATGTGATCAACCAAAAATTCTTGAGACAATACCAAGTAAAGACCCAAGAGATGGATCTCCAGTTCAACCAAGTCTTCTCTCCCTTATGAAAGACAGGAGATTAACACTGGAACAAGTGGTAGCCATAGAAGCTCTGACACAGCTCTCAGAAGCAACATCCGAGAATTCCTCACCATCAAAGTCAGAGAAGGACGAAGAAACACAGCAGAGAACAGCTAGTTTGCTTAGCAGCTGTAAAGCTATCCTTTATTCTGTCAGAAAAGACCTTCAGGACCCAGGTTTGCAAGGGGAGCCACAAAGCCGCCATCACTGCCCATCTTTGGAAAAACAAAGTTCATGCAGCCCAGTGGTGTTTAATGGCCAAAATACCTTTCCTAAGTTACCTACTAGCTTAGCTACAAACCAAGCATCCAGAACAGTGCAGGAATGCTCAAAGGCCACAAATTCAACATCTCTTCTCCTACCAAATTCACATTCATCAAAAATTGGCATCAATAAAAATGTCAGTCAAGGAAGAATTGCTTTTGATAACTGTTCAAAGAATGCCATTCAGGAAGCACCAACAATTAAGAAATCGGGGTTTTGTGACCAGGCACTGAACAGTAGTAAAAAGTTGGACTCCAAAGATGATTTACCATATCAAGATCCAGTTCATAGTAAAATAGAGGAAGATGTTGCAACACAGCTAACACAACTAGCTTCAATAATTAAATTTAATTATGTGAAACCAGAGGACAAAACAGTTGAAAGCATACCAACAAACCTTGGCTCGTCTAATGTACAGCAACAATATAGTACAGATAAGAGCGCAATTCAACAGAAACCATCAGCAAATGTACAAAACAACCATGGCTCGTCGATAAGAAGGCACAAGAATGCAGCCCAGAAAAAGACAAAATCTACACCTTCAAGAAACCGTCGAAAAAAGAAACCCCCCATTAAAAGTTGCCAAGAAAATGACCAAAAGAAATTGGAACAGTTGTCACAAGAGTATAGTAAGATGCACGATATTTGGATAGCTTCAAAATTTCAAAGACTTGGTCATTTTGGGCCACATGAGTTCCCTGTTCTGTTCGGGAAAATCCCTTCCTTCAGTGAAGTACGGAAACCAGTGATTCCCAAAAGTTCAACACTGGAACATAAAAAATCATTTCCTCCACTTGCTCAGATCAAATTCAAACGACAGTATGCTGATCTACCACAGGAACACACGATCAAGTTTGAACCATTAAACATTCTCCCTACTTCCCAGTTGAAAGCAGAATTGAATGAACAGGCATTTGCAGAAAATGTTTATACTTCTCAGGTCCAGCTAGCGGTGAATGCCAATCAAAAAACTTATCCTTTATCCCATGCCTCCTCTACAACTAACCAGTGTGCTAATGTGATGGCTGGAAATGACCAAACAAAGTTCCCGCAGGGTGTTAAAGACCAAGTCATACATCAAAGACTGCCAACGTCACCCGATTTCTCTCATGAAGCTGCCTTACCAGATCCAGCACAAATTCTCAGGAATGTAAATGTAGTATGTTCAGGTGGAATGACTGTGGTTTCTACCAAAAGAGAAGAAGATGTCTGTCCATCTGTTGTTGGAACACCAGAATTTTCCCCAGTGGGCAGTACACAGAAGAATTATACTGATTATGCCAGGAACTACTTGACTAACCCTATGAAAAACCTGGTGTCTACCACTAAAGATTCTGAATTACCAGTCTGCGACTGTCTTGGTAAGTGTGAACATACATTTGGTTATATCTCACTAATTACCTATTATTTACATAAATTGTCTCTTCTCAATTGAATTGTTTTGTTTTTATGTTTGGCATTTCATTTTTGCTTTATTTGTACACTTGATACAGACTGTGTCCATATTAATTTTTATTAAATTATTTTTGGATTTTTTAAAATTAGTGATTTCTTATCGATTTACAAAATCACGAGATAAGAGGGGTATAATTCCACACTGTTCCCACCAGAGTTCTATGTCCCATTCTTTACATTGGAAACTGTGGTGGTTCTCCCAAAGTCACAAATATGAGTTGAGTATTATTTCTATTAAGTGTCTGCCTATCTATCTATCCATCTATATTTTTGCCCATTCCCCCCCCCCCCCCCCCCCCGTGATCCTGCCTTCTCTTCCTTTTTAAGTCACACCTAGACCTATCACTACTTCTGAGTGTCCTTCCTTTTTTCCTCTTCTCTCTCTGGGTACTGGTGAAATAGGTCTTCCCCTAACATTTCTCCCCCTCTGGAATTATGAGCCAAGATTCTTTTTGGGGTGCAGAAGGTGGGAGTTCTGCCTTCTGTAATTGGTTCTCTGCTAGACATGGACATTGGCAGGTCTGTTCATACCCCCAGCCTGTTTCTCTCCTTTTCTAGTTGGGTAGGGCTCTGAATTGATGAGGCTCTGGAACAGATTGGTGAATTTGTCTGCCCAGGGACTTCAGAACGGAATCATAGTAGCATCTGCAACTTGGTATCTGAAAGGCAGTAAGTTAGAAGGTAGGAAAAACTGTTTAATAAACAGAAATTCTTAAAGTAAGAATAGAGTAGAAGAGAATAGAGATTTTAGGGTTGTAAGAAGCTAGGAAGCCTATTTGAGGTATGTTCCTAGGGATCCATGACTTTAGTTATTTTTGCTTGAGCTTGATAGTTAATATGGAGGTGGACTAGAAATTTTGTCTGGGAAGATGTTGTCAGAGTTGAGACTAGAAGCTGGATTAGGGCAGAGTATAGCTCTCACACTTGAACAAAATCTATAAATACAATGAACTCTTCACCACTTCATTTTGACCCTATATATGAAAAAAGGCACTTGACACACTTGATCAATCTCGGAGTCCACTCTGGGAATCTTCTGATTTTGTTTTGATAGATTGCAATTTCTTCTCAATTTAGAACTTTTTTTTTTTTCAAGGGGAAATTGCTGATTTCTCTCCAGGCTAAATGATGTTTATTTTGTTCATGGTAAAATTTAATTCCCTCATTACTTTATGGGCTGAAAGAAGACAGCATAATGGTTATACAAAAGTCTTTCATGCCTGAGGCTCCAAGGTCCCAGATTCAACCCCCAGCACCACCATAAACTAGAGCTGAACACTGATCTGGCCTTCTCTCATTCTCATTAAAAGAAAAGAAAGTTATTTTTTTAAAAATATTTATTTATTCACTTTTGTTGCCCTTGTTGTTTTATGTTGTAGTTATTATTGTTGTCTTCGTTGTTGGATAGGACAGAGAGAAATGGAGAGAGGAGGGGAAGACAGAGAAAGGGAGAGCAAGATAGACACCTGCAGACCTGCTTCACCACCTGTGAAATGACCCCCCCCAACCCCTCCCCCCCCCCTTAGGTGGGGAGCTGGGGGCTCAAACTGGGATCCTTACTCCGGTCCTTGCTTCCAGCCACGTGTGCTTAACCTGCTACTACCGCCTTACTCCCCCCACTTTTAAAAAAATCCCCCCCCTTTTGTTGCCCTTGTTTTTTATTGTTGTTTCCGATATTGTTGTTGTTGATGTCGTTGTTGGACAGAACAGAGACAAATGGAGAGAGGAGGGGAAGACAGAGAGGGAGAGAAAGACAGACACCTACAGACCTGCTTCACCGCTTCTGAAGCGACTCCCCTGCAGGTGGGGAGGGGGCGCTGGAACCGGGATGCTTACTCTGGGTCTTGCACTTCGTGCCACGTGTGCTTAACATACTGTGCTACCTCACCACCACCACCCCTTTTATTAATTTATAAAATTTGATTCTTGGGTAAGGCTCACGTGGTAGAACATACTTGTTACCCTTCAGCAGTACCCTGGTTCAAGTTCTATGCCACCACATAGCATCATGGGAAAGGCCTTAGTGTGTGTTATCTTGCCTTCTATTTCTGTCTACCTCTCTATCTCTTACCTTCTAGGTTGGGGGTGTGGCAGAAGGCTAGGGAGAAAGAAAAGGAATAGTACAATGACACAGTTGCAAAACCCTGATAATTCTTTTTCTTTTCAACATAGTAAGTTGTAAGATATAACTTGTACACATGGACCATATTTAACCTATATAAAAGCTGTCTGTAATTATTACCTCATTCAAGGACAAAAACTTTTTTTCCCTGTGCTTTGTAATGTAAAGATTATGCCCATAAATGAAAAAAAAATTTAATTTTGGCCAGTGAAGAATGTATATATACTTTGACATTTAAAATATCATACTGATCAATAAATTCGAATTTTATAGAAAAATATGCTAATTGCAGTCAAGGACTTATTAACAACTGATGTACTTATGTATTCTGTGATTTAGAACTTATTGAAAGATCTAAATATAGCAATACCTTAGAAATCTTACCAAAGGGAGTGCGGCGGTAGCTCAGTGATGCAAAGCGCAAGGACCAGCATATGGACGTAAGGATCCCCATCTGCAGGGGGAGTCACTTCATAGTTGGTGAGGCAGGTCTGCAGGTGTCTATCTTTCTCTCCTCCTCTCTGTCTTCTCCTCCTCTCTCCATTTCTCTCTGTCCTTCTGAGATCAGATGATATAGGGCGAGTTCAGGGTGGTATGGCCATAGACCATTTCTCCCTGTTTTATCCAAAAACGACATCAATAACAACAACAATAATAACTACAACAATAAAACAACAAGGTCAACAAAAGGGAATAAATAAATAAATAAATAAATAAATATTTTAAAGGGGGGGGGAGTCGGGCGGTAGCGCAGCGAGTTAGACGCATGTGGCGCAAAGCGCAAGGACTAGAGGAAGAATCCCAGTTTGAGCCCTGGCTCCCCACCTGCAGGGGCGTTAGTCACTTCACAAGCAGTGAAGCTGGTCTGCAGGTGTCTATCTTTCTCTCCTCCTCTCTGTCTTCCTCTCCTCTCTCCATTTCTCTCTGTCCTATCCAACAACAATGATATCAATAATAACTGCAACAATAAAACAAGGACAAAAAGGGAATACATACATACATAAATTAATTAATTTCTTAAAAAGTCCTACCAAGGTCTTCTGAGATTTTCTCAGGCAGACCTTATAGTAATGAATTAACTCAATTTTTGAAACATAAAAGTTTAATTTGAGTACTTATAGGTTAGTCACTCAACTACATGGCAATCAAATTTCATGCAATTATTCAAATGTATTTTCTACTTGATGTAAAAATAGGTGTAACAACAGGGAGATTAAATAGATTTAATTACTAAATTCATTAGGCCGCTTTAAGCCCCATTATTATTTTTGCTTTATGCTGTTTATGCTAAAAACTGAAATAACCTGTTTGGAACACAAATAGGCTTAATCATTAAAACAATCTTTCAAGGAAATGGTTCAGTCTCGAGTGAATTCATGGGACCGTAAATTCCATCCCAGGCAACACATTAGAATTGTTAAGCACTTGTAAAAATCAGTATTGGAAGTCTCGGGGGCCTGGCAGTGGCATACCTAGTATTGCAAACAATTGATAGTTGACAAGGATCCAAATTCAAACCCTTGGCCCCCACTTGTGGATACAATGGGAAATGCTTTATGCACTGGGAAGCAGTGCTACAGGTGTCTTTCTCTCACTCTCTCCCTGTCCCTTTCATATCAATTTCTCTGTCTCTTTCCAATAAATAAACTATTTAAAAAGCATTTCAATGAAATGTGTACGTCTTATTTAGAGCTGGTGAGACTGCATAATGGTTATGCAACAGCTTTTAAGCCTGAGGCTCCAAAATCCCTGGTTCAATCCACAGAACCACCGTAAATCAGAGCTGAGCAGTGTTTCCATAACAAAGCAACAACAAAATGCCGTATTTAAATTATGACACCAAAGCCTAGAGAGACATCACAATGATTATGCAAAAGACTTTCATGCCCAGGCTCTGAGGTCCCAGGTTCAATTCCCAGTACCATCATAAGTCAGAGCTAGGTAGTCGGGTGGTAGCAAAGTGGGTTAAGTGCAGGTGGTGCAAAGCACAGGAACAGGCGTAAGGATCCCAGTTTGAGCCCCGGCTCCCCACCTGCAGGGGAGTCACTGCACAGGCGGTGAAGCAGGTCAGCAGGTGTCTGTCTTTCTCTCCTTCTCTCTGTCTTCCCCTCCTGTCTCCATTTCTCGATGTCCTATCCAATAACAACAACATGACATCAACAATAACTACAACAATAAGGCAACAAGGGCAACAAAAGGGAATAAATAAAGATTAAATAATAATAATAATAAATCAGAGCTGAGCAGTTTTCTGATTTTCTCCACATTTCTTTCTGACTAAAAATAACACAAATAAAATATATGTATTTGAAAAATGTCACCTAAGTCTAGAGAAATAGCTCATTTAATGACACTGTTCATGCCCTCGTACTAGTGTGTCCTTCTCTCCCCCTCTGAGTGAAAAATAGACTTAAGGGCAATGAAATTGCATGTCTGCAATACCTTCATTCCACCAAATAAGTAAATAAAATAGCCTCAATTTCTAGATATCTTTTCATGTTATCTAGATGTGCCAGGAGGGAATTTACTGTCTTTTCATATCCCTTGCTGATGACAAAGCCTTGCCCTCCTTGTGCGTCTCCCAAGGGCTATCTTCTGAGGATTTCACCCTCTAAAGGGAGACAGTGTGGTTTGAGTAGAATTTAATCAGGAGAGTCAGAACTGGGACCAAGGAGATAAGAATGTAATAATTTTATTCACTCTGATCCCCGATCTGTAAAAAGATCTGCAAGTTGTAGCCGTGCCCTTGGCTTGTTATATTCAAAACTATTTTATAGAGGATAGAGATGTTATGCCCATTTTATAAATGAAGATACTGAGTTGTTAATGACTAAAGTGAAATTTAGAGATACACACATTCTCAATCCCAGGAAATATATTTGTGACCTTTGTTCTTCAAAATAAACTCTAATATTTTAAAGTTCCACTGAAACGATATATCTAGGTTATTCTAATTTTATTGTGTGCAGTTTAAATAGGATGATTATCTTTTTATTTTATTTTTAAACTTTATTTTATCTTTTGTTGCCCTTTTTTATTGTTGTTGTTATTGATGTCGTTGTTGTTAGATAGGACAGAGAAAAATGGAGAGAGGAGGGAAAAAAAGAGAGAGGGAGAGAAAGACAGACACCTGCAGACCTGCTTCACCGCCTCTGAAGCGACTCCCCTGCAGGTGGGGAGCCGGGGACCCCGACCGGGATCCTTCCTCCTGTCCCTGCGCTTTGCGCCATGTACGCTAACCCGCTGCGCTACCGCCTGACTCCTTTTATTTTTTAAATTTCTTTATTGGGGGGACTAAGATTATCATTTTCAAGACCCTTTCCTTTTATATAAAAATTCATCACAATGTAGAACTTAACACGACCTTTTATTCCTATTTATTTTTATTTATTTTTTTAATATTTATTTTCCCTTTTGCTGCCTTTGTTGCATAACATTGTTGTGGTTATTGATGTTGTTGTTGGATAGGAGAGCGAGAAATGAAGAGAAGAGGGGAAGACGGGGGTGGGGGGGGGAGAGAAAGACAGACACCTGCAGACCTGCTTCACCGCCTGTGAAGCGACTCCCCTGCAGGTGGGAAGCCGGGGACTGGAACCCGGATCCTTACGCCGGTCCTTGCGCTTTGTGCCACGTGCGCTTAACCCGCTGCGCCACTGCCCGGCTCCCTTATTCCTATTTATTTATGAGAGAAGGAGATTGAAGAGAAGCAGGGCATCACTCTGGCATCTGTAAAACTAGAGTCAGGACCTGGGGCCTCATTCTAGAGAGTCTATTGCTTAGTGCACCGCTTCAACACCTGAGGCTAAAGTGTAATTCTCGTGATCACTACCTGTGGGAATATTGTGTTCAATAGTAAGAGGAATACAAATCCCGACTCTTTATAAAACATGCCAAGTAGGACAATCATATCTAAAGGTTACAGCCCTTCCTTCCTTCCTTCCTTCCTTCCTTTCCTTCTTTCCTTCTTTCCTTCTTTCCTTCTACCATTATCTCTCTCGTCCCCTATCAGTATTTCTCTTTTCTGCTTTGGCTTGTCGTGTTAGTAGACAATCAATTTGGGATGTTTCCTGCCTCAAGAATGAAAGAATAATGAATTTCTCTCTCTTCTTCCTCTTCTTTTTTTTTTTTATTTCTTGTTTAAAAAATATTTTTATATCTATTTTCCCTTTTGTTGCCCTTGTTTTTTATTGTTGTTGCAGTTATTATTGTTGTTGTTATTGATATCATCCTTGTTAGATAGGACAGAGAGAAATGGAGAGAGGAAGGGAAGACGGGAGGGGAGAGATCGAGAGGGGGAGAGAAAGACACCTGCAGACTTGCTTCACCTCCTGTGAAGTGACTGCCCTGCAAGTAGGGAGCCAGGGGCTTGAACCGGGATCCTTAAGCGGGTCCTTGCGCTTTGCACCACGTGTGCTTAACCTGCTGTGCTATCACCTTACTCCCTCTTTTTCTTGTTTTAAATATTTATTTATTGGATAGACACAGCCAGAAACTGAGAAGGGAGGGGGTGCTAGGCAGAGAGACACCCGCAGCCCTGCTTCACCACTCCTGAAGTTTTCCCCCTGCAGGTGGGGACCAGGGACTCAAACCTGGGTCCTTACACACTGTAACATGTGCACTCAGCCAGGCGTGCCACCACCTGGTCCCTTTCTTTCTCTTCTTTAAATGTATTATTTATTTATTTATTTATTTTTAACAAAGGAAATACAGAGAGAAACCAAAGAACTACTCAGGTGTGGTTTATGACGGAACGGGGGACTGAATCTGGGACTTGAAAAGAGCATCAGGTCTGTCTTCCTCTCCCTCTCCATTTCTCTCTGCCCTATCTAACAACGATGATATCAATAACAACAATAATAACTACAACAATAAAAAGCAACACCGGCAACAAAAGGGAAAATAAATAAATATTAAAAAAAAAAAAAGAGCAGCAGGTTTGAAAATCTTTGATTTTTGACTTTTATGTCGTTGTTTGTTTATTTTTATGAGAAGACTACTCAATTCTGGTGTATAGTGGTACAGGGGATCGAACCCGGCACTTCAAATGAAAGTCTCTTGGATAACCATTGTACTATCTCCCCCACCCAGGGTAAAGAATTTGTGTTTTAGCAAAATAAGTATAACTAACCTCTAAATCAGGTTCCTCAAATCTAGCACTATGTGCATTTTATTCTTTATTTCTTTTCAGCCATTTTTTAAAATTTCTGATTAATAGTGGTTTACGAGATACTAAGTCTACGTGAATAAGGTTTACTTGACACTATATTCAGCACCAAAGAAAGGTCTGTGACTCCACCCTTCCAGTGGTAATCGAACAGTTGTCACCAAGCCTAGACACTGTTCGTTCATGTGTGTGTGTTTTCTTTTCTTTTCTTTTCTTTTCTTTTCTTTTCTTTTCTTTTCTTTTCTCTTCTCTTCTCTTCTTTTCTTTCTTTCTTTCTTTGTTTCTTTCTTTCTTTCTTTTCGTTTTTACATTTGAGATGGACTAATTATCTGTCACAGGGAGACTGTCTTTGTGTTGCTTTGTGGACTGCTGACTGGCATTCCGTGTCTCTATCTACTAGATAACACTATGCGGCAGACACATGTCTACTCAGTTATTAAACCAGAAATAGTGTCAAATTTTCTTTTGGGTGAAAAAAGGCACTGGTAGAGACCACTGTTGTACATAAAGAAAAACGGGGAGGGGGGGGCCGGTAGATAACAAAGAGACTCTCATGCCTGAGGCTCCAAAGTCCCAGGCTGAATCCCCCGTACCACCTTACGCCAGAGCTGAGCAGTGCTCTGGTAAAAAAAGAAAAATAAATAAATAATAAAGAAAAATAAGTTAAAACAGGGGAGTCGAGCCGTAGCACATCCAGCCGGTTAAACGCACGTGGTGCAAAGCACAAAGACCTGCATAATGATCCCGCGTTAAGCCCCTGTCTCCCCACCTGTGGGGAAGTCGCTTCACAAGCAGTGAAGCAAGTCTGCAGATGTGTCTTTTTCTCTCCCCCTCCTTTTTCTTCCCCTCCTCTCTCCATTTCTCTCTGTCCTATCCAACAACAACTACATCAGTAACAACAACAATAATAATTATAACAATAAAAAAACAAGAACAACAAAAGGGAATAAATAAATAAATATTTAAAATAAAGAAAATACTTTTTAAAAATACTGCAGAATTATTCCTAAATTATATTTGATCCTTAATTAAAATATTTAAATAGTATCATTTTAATATAGTTACTGTCTGGCCAGACATTCACTCCCCAGTAATTCTAGGTAGATATGATCCTAAGAAATTGAGTTAAAAATAGTTTTGTAAAAAAGAAACATAATTCTAACAGTACAGAAATATGATCTAGTGCCATAAATAGTCACACACCCTTTGTAGCTAGAAACCTGGAACAATTTATTAATTGAAGTAACATTTTTACTGACTTTAATCATTTTGAATTTGTGAAATTTAAATGTTTGAAAGCATGCCTTTTTTCTTATAAAAAAATGATTTCACCTCATTTATTACATTAAAAAATAAACAAGAGATATGAATATAGAAATGACCCACATCTTAGTTTTGTTTTTCTTACTCTTAAGTCTCAGAGCCAGAGTAAATTATGAATAGAATGCAAGTATCAAGTTATGTTGCAGGGCCTGTTGTCTTGGACTTGAATTTTTTTAAAAAATATTTATTTATTCCCTTTTGATGCCCTTGTTGTAGTTATTATTGTTGTTGTAGATTTTATCATTGTTGGATAAGAAAGAAAGAAATGGAGAGAGGAGAGGAAGACAGAGAGGGGGAGAGAAAGAGACACCTGCAGACCTGCTTCACCGCCTGTGAAGCGACCCCCCTGCAGGTGGGGAGCCGGGGGCTCGAACCAGGATCCTTACTCCAGTCCTTGTGCTTGGCACCACCTGCGCTTAACTTGCTGCACTACCACCTGACTCCCTGGACTTGAATTCTTAAAGCTTACCAAAACATTATCTATTCATTGTTCTTAATTTAACTAAAAATAAGTCAAAAGTAGTTCCTTCTTGCCCCTATGCAATTCTGTAACATTTTGGATCTAATAATCTTATTCCTTTCACAGATCGAGTTACACAAAAAGACAAAGGCCCATATTATACACATCTTGGAGCAGGACCAAGTGTGGCTGCTATCAGGGAAATCATGGAGAATAGGTGAGGAAATAATATTTCCCTGTTGAAATCATGTATTTCTATGGACACTACTCCACACAGAGAAACTAGCTCTGGGAGCAAACATGAGGTGAACGGATAGCCTTCAGGAGTCTGAGTTGGGTGTTTCTCATGCCTGGGAAGAAAAGAGTGTTCTGATGGCCATGCTAAATCACTTATCACATGAGTTGTTGAGGATACAACCAACCACACACAATGCAAGGCTATCTTTGTAAAACTCAGACGTATTTATTTTTATGTTGGCGTATTTACAGAGGCATAGTTCAAAGTTGCTGACATCAACACTGCATTCACATCCCTTTTGACTTTCTTGAGCCAGGCAATTTTAAGAGTGAACTTTAAGATAAGCCAAGGGGATAGGATAATATAAAAATCTCTGCCAAATGAAAGTCAATGTCTAACAAAGGCAAGTGATAAGCAGTCGTTGATATTTGTACTGTGAATCTATATCCGTCAGATAATCACAATCCTGTAAGTTAATGGCTTTAAATTTATATTACATGTATTTTCCCTTTGCTGTGTTTTTGACTCAGGTTTGGTCAAAAAGGAGATGCAGTAAGGATAGAAGAAGTAGTATATACAGGAAAAGAAGGGAGAAGTTCTCATGGTTGTCCAGTTGCTAAGTGGGTAAGTATTTTGTTTTCATACATTTTTCCAAACAAATTTATTCCTTCATTAAGACATGAACTAGAAGCACACTTGTTTTCATTACTCCCTGGAAAATTAGAAGTAAATTCTGTTTGCCTGGTTTTTTTTTTTTTTCTTAAGTACTATAGTAATTTTTTAAGAGGAATCAATTGACTTTTATTTATTTATTTTTACTTTTTAAAATATTTATTCCTTTTTGTTGCCCTTGTTTTATTGTTGTAGTTACTGATGTTGTTGTTTGGATAGGACAAAGAGAAATGGAGAGAGGAGGGAAGACAGAGAGGGGAGAGAAAGACAGACACCTGCAGACCTGCTTCACCACTTGTGAAGCGACTCCCCTGCAGGTGGGGAGCCAGGGGCTCGAACCTGGATCCTTATGCCGATCCTTGAGTTTTGCACCACCTGTGCTTAACATGCTATGCTACCGTCCAACTCCCACTTTTTATTATGTTTAAATACCCATATTTATGTTAACACAAGGCTGACTGCTACCTGGTAGGTAACATAGTGATACACCTGTGGGCCACCAAACATGAAGTCTTAGATTTCATGCCTGGCACCATGTATGCCTGGGTTGATGCTGTAAACTTTTCCTTTCTCTGTTGTGAAATAAATCAGATAAATCTGCACTGCTCAGCTCTGTCTCATGGTGACACCGGACATTTAATCTGGGTCCTTCAGAGCTTTAAGCATTAAAGTCTTTTCATAACAATTAAGCTATCTCCCCAACCTGTTTATTTGTTAACATGGGGGTGGGGGTGGGAGAAGGGAAGAAGGGTCTAGAGGAATGTCTCTGATAGTGTTGATACCAGGAATCGAACGTAGGACTCCATGTCTAGTCTTTTAGAGGCCGGGCAGTGGTGCACCGGATTATGAGCACATAGTACGAAGCGCAAGGACAAGCGCTGTGAGCCAGGTTTGAGCCCCTGGCTCCCCACCTGCAGGGGGCGTCGCCTCACAAGCAGTGAAGGAGATCCACAGGTGTCTGTCTCTCTCCCTATCTCCCCTTCCCCTCTCAATTTCTCTCTGTCCTATCCAATAGGAAGAAAGGAAGGGAGGGAGGGAGGGAAGGAAGGAAGGAAAGAAAGAGTTTTAATGTGGTCCCGGAGGTGGTGCAATGGATAAAGTGTTGGACTCTCAAACTGAGGCCCTGAGTTTAATCCCCCGCAGCACATCTACCAGAGTGATGTCTGGTTCTTTCTCTCTCTCTCTCTCCCCTCCTAAACCTCTCACTAATAAATAAATAAAATATTTAAAAAAGAAGTTTTAGAGACCATTCAGTCATTCAATGCAGTTGTAGTAGACAGCATAGACAAACTGCGCGGTGCACCCATTTCCATCTTTTATAGATTACTGTCTTCTAAAGTTCGTTCCATATCAGTATTCATAGGGGCATCATAATGAAGATAGTACAAGATAGACAGTAAATGGAAAAAAAATAATTTCGAGTTCGGCACTGGTACACCCGGTTAAGTGCACATAGGACTAAGCTCAAGGGCCTGCACAAGGATCCAGGTATATATTGCCTCCAGTGTTACACTGGGGCTCAGTGCCTGCACTACTAAACCACCTCTCCTGTGGCCATTTTTTCCATTTTTTTGATAGGACACAGATTGTTGAGGTGCGGGGAATATAGAGAGGGAGAGAAAGACACCTGCACATCTGCTTCACCGCTTGAGAAGCAACCTCCTGCAGGTAAAGAGCTAGCCATGCGCCTGTCCTTGCACTTCTTACTATGTGCACTTAACCCTAGGCCTCCAACAAATAATATTCAAATATATATATTCCCTTTTGTTGCCCTTGTTGTATTTTATTGTTGTGGTGGTTATTATTGTTGTTGTTATTGATGTCATCGTTGTTGGATAGGACAGAGAGAAATGGAGGGTGAGACAGACACCTGCAAACCCGTTTCACCGCCTGTGAAGCGACTCCCCTACAGGTGGGAAGTTGGGGGCTCAAACTGGGATCCTTACACAGGTCCTTGCTCTAACATTTTATGTTATTTTTAATGAGAACATTGCTTTTAAAAAATATAAATATAAAGGTTTTTTTAATATTTATTTTGTTTATTTTCCTTTTGTTGCCCTTGTTGTTTTATTGTTATAGTTGTTATTGTTGTTATTGATATCGTCGTTGTTGGATAGGACAGAGAGAAATGGAGAGAGGAGGGGGAGAGAAAGATAGACACCTGCAGACCTGCTTCACCGCCTGTGAAGCGACTCCCCTGCAGGTGGGGAGCCGTGGGCTTGAACGGGGATCCTTACACAGGTTCTTGTGCTTTGCGTTACGTGCACTTAACCCGCTGCGCTACCGTCGACTCCCCAAGTATATTTTTTTATATTTCATTTTAATTAGAGGGCTCACTTGGATAATGTGTTGCTTTGTCATGTTTGTGACCCAGGTCACAGCCCAGCCCTCACTCTATTGAAGGAATCTTTGGTGCTGTCTCTGTTCCTTTGTTAAGAAAATATTTGGGGAGTTGGGCAGTAGCGCAGCGGGTTAAGCACACGTGGCTCAGCGCAGTGATCAGTGTAAGAAAATATTTGGGGTGGGGGCGGTGATGGCGCACCGCATTAAGTACACATAGGACCAAACACAAGTACCCGAATAAGGATCCTCATTCGAGTCCCGGGCTCCCTACATGGTCTACATGAATCTCTCTCCTTCTCCATCGCCCCTTTCCCTCCCCCCACAATTTCTGTCATATCCAGTAAAATGAAAAAAAAAAAGTCTCCAGGAGCAGTGGATTTATAGTGCTGGCAAAGAGGCCCAGCGATATCCCAGGAGAGAAAAAAAAAAAAGGGTTTTTTTATGGGACAGAGAGGCTGAGATAAAGATAGACTAGAGCAGTCCTCTGCTCTATTTAATGGTGGTGCTGGTGACTGAACATGAGACTTCATGTTTAAGAGCCTAATGCTTTATTTACTGCAAAACCTCCCAGAATGCTAAATTAAATATATTCATTTCTTTCTTTCTTCTTCTTCTTCTTTTTTTTAATCAGAGAACTGCATAACTCTGGTTTATAGTGGTGCAGGGGCTTGAACATCAGACTTTGGAGCCTCAAGCATGAAAGTCTCTTTGCATAACAATTATGCTATCTACTCTCCCCAAATAATTATTTCTTAAAAGAGTCTAATATTTTCCCTTGTTTTTATTGTTGTTGTAGTTATTTATTGTTGTTATTGATGTCATCATTGTTGGATAGGACAGAGAGAAATGGAGAGAGGAGGAGAAGACAAAGAAGGGAGAGAAAGATAGACACCTGCAGACCTGCTTCACTTCCTGTGAAGCCACCCCCCTTCAGGTGGGATACCAGGGGCTCAAACCGGATCTGTATGCCAGTCCTTGCGCTTTGCGCCACATGTGCTTGACCCACTACTCGACCTCCTAAAAAGTCTAATTTTCTAGTTGCTAATAAGAGATAGAGATAGAGAGAAGCCACACTGTTGGGTTGTCAGAAAAATCATGACTCATATTTACCCAGAAAAACATCGAAAAATACAAAATGACTTTCCAGGCAATCTAGTATCTCTGCTGGGGTGAGACTTATAGCCCTGTACTTAAGAGTTCACTTTCTATAGGAGTATGCACAGTATTGAAGCTGATTTTTGTTTTGTTTGTTTTTCATAATGAAATATACTCTGCTTTCACAGGTTTTACGAAGAAGCAGTGAAGAAGAGAAAGTTCTGTGTTTGGTTCGGCAGCGTCCAAGCCATCACTGTTCAACAGCTGTGATCGTGGTGCTCATCATGGTGTGGGAAGGCATTCCTCTTCCCATGGCTGACAGCTTATACTCACAGCTTACAGAAAGCCTGAAGTCATACAATGGCCACCCCACGGACCGAAGATGCACCCTAAATGAAAAGTAATCAAATTTTGTTTCTCACTGCTTTGCTATACAGACCTCTCACTATGACGATAGCTTTACTCCTAAGTATGTAATATGGGATAATAGGACTTTAAGTATTGTGGAACTTAAAAGAAAGAAGGTTCCTTTAATGAGAGACTTGACTTCATACTCAATTAGACCATTATATAGTAGTCTCCTTTAGAATATTCTTTTTTGGGGGGTTGGGCGGTAGCGCAACGGGTTAAACGCACATGGCACAAAGCGCAAGGACCGGCGTAAGGATCCCGGTTCATGCCCCCGGCTCCCCATCTGCAGGGGAGTCGCTTCACAGGTGGTGAAGCAGGTCTGCAGGTGTCTGTCTTTCTCTCCTCCTCTCTGTCTTCCCCTCCTCTCTCCATTTCTCTCTGTCCTATCCAACACTGAACGACATCAACAACAACAATAATAACCACAACAACACTACAACAACAAGGGCAACAAAAGGGGGAAAAATAGCCTCCAGGAGCAGTGGATTCATGGTGCAGGTAGGGAGCCCCAGCAATAACCCTGGGGGCAAAAAAAAGAACATTCTTTTTTTTTTTTCTTGTTTTTTTTTTGGTTTTTGGCTTGTTTTTGTTTCTTTCTTAGGTGCCTGATTCCACTCTCTCCTGGGAGTGTGGAGTAGAGGGATTTTTCTTTTCTTTTTTTAAAATAAATTTCTTTTTATTTTGATTTTTTAATATTTATTTATTCCCTTTTGTTGCCCTTGTTTTATTGTTGTTGTAGTTATTATTGTTGTTGTTATATTGATGTCTTCGTTGTTGGATAGCACAGAGAGAAATGGAGAGAGGAGGGGGAGAGAAAGACACCTGCAGATCTGCTTCACCGCCTGTGAAGCGACGCCCCTGCAGGTGGGGAGCTGAGGTCTCGAACCCGCATCCTTATGCCGTCCTTGCGCTTCACGCCAAATTCGCTTAACCTGTGAAAGGACTCCCCTGCTTGTGGGGAGCCGGGGGCTCGAACGGGGATCCTTAGACTGGTCCTTGCGCTTCGCGCTGCGTGCGCTACCGCCAGAATCCCGGCAAACAATTTTTAACACTGTGAGTGCTCAACAATCACAGGAGTGTTGTAGAGAAGTGTTAGAGTTTGGAAGGAGACTGGGACTCCAGTCTCAGGTTGCAATAGGTCCTATACTCCAGAGAAGTCTGGCCAGGTGTGGAATGGCTATAAAGAAGGGCAGTCTGTGGTCACTGAAATGGCTCAGGTAAATCGTGGTGTGCGGCTTTGCCACATGTGTGGCGCAGGCTCCAACCAGTCCCCACTGAATTGGAAGAAGCTGCATTTGTTGTGGTCTCTTCCTCCTCTCCTCCCACTCCCCCTCTCTTTCCCTCTCCCACTCTCACTTCTTTTCCCTCTCCCTATCTGTCTCTGTGAATGGGTGTGGGATCATTGTGGCCCCTATATCACTTTTTCCCCTTTCTTTCTTTCTTTTCCCTTTCTTTTTTTCTTTTCTCTTTCTTTCTTTCTTTCTTTCTTTTTTTTGGCTAGAGACATAGAGAAGTTGTTCTGGAAGGGGAATGGAGATGGAGAGTGAGACAGAGCGATATCTGCAGCACTGCTCATGAAGCTTGCCAAGCTTTCCACCTGTGCGTGGATCCCAAGTCTTTATCCTGGGTCTTTGTACATGCTAATCTTTGCTTACTTCTCAGCCACCACTGCCTGGCCCCCCACCAGTATATTATAATTAGAATTATTGGTGCGTGGGTGTGGGCATAGCTTCTCATCACACCCTGATCGGGCTCTCTCGGCAAGATACTTTCTTCCTGAAACAAGGTCCTTTTCCACCATCATAGACCATGACCCAATGCCACTCCATCCCACCCTTTGCTTTGATGCAGTTCACTACACCCAGTCCAAAGCTGACTTGGTGTTTTCCCTTACTGTCCTTGTTTCTTAAGATCCACCTATAAGAAGACATGGACAGAATCTTTACTAATTTAAAATGTATGATGTATTTATGGCGGTGGGTAGAGAGAACCAGAGCATCACTGGTACATGCAGTGCCAGTGCTTAAGTTGGCACTTTCATTCTTGACTCTAAGGTTTATTCACTGCAGCTACTCCCAGGTTGCTTGCTGGCACAGTTCTTCTGGCACTGGTCTGATAATTTGCTTTCCAGCATTACTATTCTTTATGAGCGTCTCATAGTCAGCACTCTTCACTTTTAAAAAAAGAAAAGAAAAAAAG
Organism: Erinaceus europaeus; assembly: GCF_950295315.1. Classification (NCBI taxonomy): domain Eukaryota; kingdom Metazoa; phylum Chordata; class Mammalia; order Eulipotyphla; family Erinaceidae; genus Erinaceus; species Erinaceus europaeus. The sequence continues at coordinate 20,109,134 of NC_080162.1, forward strand.
AAAAATCCCTCTACTCCACACTCCCAGGAGAGTGCTCCTCTCAGACTTGCCCCTAGCAATTCTGATACTATAGAGGCTGAATTCCAATGTAATTTCCACTGGTGTTGCTCAGACAAGTTTGGAGAGATCTCAGTGACACCTACCCAGTTTATAGCCTAGAGTGTCATGCCTTTCACTTCAGCATTGTATGGGTGTCGGATTATAATAGAATTGGACTGCCGAACCTGCTCACAGCATCCTCCGCAAACTTTTCTTTTCTTTTCCCTTTTCTTTTTCTTTCTTTCCTTCTCTTCTCTTCTCTTTTCATTCTTTTCTTTTAAGATTGTTTTACTGAGAGGTTAATGGCTTACAATAGAGTTATTGACACATGGGTGCAATTTCTCATCTCCCTGTGATGGTATTTGCAGAGCATTCTCACCCCCATTTAAGATCTTTTCCACTATTATGCACCAGGATGCCAGGCCCTTGTCCACTCCTTCTTTTCCCCTCCTTTCCCAGGGTCTTTTAATTTTGTGCGATACAAAAAGTTTCTTTCTTGCTAAGTGTTTTTATTATTTCCACTATGAGTGAATGCTGTCCTTTTGATCCTTACTATGGAAGTTTGTCTCAGTGGGTTTTAGGTCTGTTTCTATGCAAGTCTTTGCACATTTTGAGGTAACATTGCTGTGATTACAGAAAGATTTGGTTGATTTGTTTGTACCTGTGCAGTGATGTTTACTAATGGTGCTGGAGACTGAGCCTGGGAACGCTGGTGCCTTTCTATATCGCCCCTATCTGCCTCCCCTGCAGGCAGTCACAGGTTCTCCCCATTTGACCTTCTTGGTCCTTACTTTAATGTCTCTATCATGTCTTTTTTTTTTTTTTTAAATATTTATTTATTTATTTATTCCCTTTTGTTGCCCTTGTTTTATTGTTGTAGTTATTATTATTATTATCATCATCTCCAGCTCCACTTATACAAGAGCTGAACAGTGTCTTCATTAACAAAGAATATAGATAGATAAATAAATAAATAAATAAATAAAGGAGATAGCATATGGCTATGCAAACAGACTAATGCCTGAGGCTCTAAGGTCCCATGCGTAATCCTCCATACCACCATAAGCCAGTGTCTGAGCAGTAGTCTGGTGTCAAAAAATAAGAAATAAATCAACTAATTTAAAAAGTCATTGTCTTCTCCCCCTTTTTTCTTTGTAATGTTTTTGAATAATTTTTTCATTGGATAAAGACAGAGAAATTGAGAGAGGAAGAGAAGATAGATTGGTAGAGAGAGACAGAGAGACACCCGCAGCCCTGCTCTACCTCTTTGAAGCTTTCCCCCTACAGGTGGGACCAGGGGCTTGAACCTGGGTTCTTGTGCACTGTAATGTGAGTTCTTAATCAGATGGAGTATTGCCCCCCCCCTTTTTATAATATCTTTTAAATTATTTTTATTGGGCGGATAGATTGCATAGTGGTTATGGAAGGAGAAATTCTCCAAAGTCCCAAACTTAATCCCACACATCACTATAAGCTAGAGCTGAGCAGTGCTCTAGTATAAAAGAATATATATTTTAATATCGTTATTGGAGCTATTGTTGTCTTATCTGTTTTTTACACAGTTAAAGATACTCATAACTTTATTCTCAAATTTTCTGTTTTAATTTACTGGTTTCTAAACTGTATTTTAATTCATTACATAAATACTCCTAGGAGTTTGAGCTCTGTATAAACCATAACCACAGGAGTATATATTACTTCCTTGGTTTCATATGTTTGTAGTGTACACACTTGCCAATTTCCTGAGTGAAATAGGCTTTCTGTTCAATTTCATTTTACTTTTTGACATTCAAGCCCTTTTAAAAGAACAGTGTGACTTTATATGTACAAATATATAGCCATCCAATACTGGAGAATAATTTATCTGTCATTTTACATTAAAAAGGATGTTAAATATGACTTTTTATTTCTCTCTTCAGACATCCACTAATCAACAGGTTGTGTCTATTTCAGATCTGTTTTTTTCCCTATATACTAGGATTTACAAACATTTTAACTAAGGCAGATCTACATCCTGCTCATACCCATTCTCCCCCCTTCCTTTTCTTTTCTTTTCTTTCCTTTCTTCCTTAGAATTATTTATATTGGGGAGTGAGGGATAGGGAACAGCACAGTAGAGTGCTCATATTACCATGTGTGTGGACTCAGGTTCAAGCCCCCAGTCCTCATCTGCAAGGGAGACACTTCATGAGTGGTGGGGCAGTGCTGCAGGTGCCTCTATCTGCCTTATTCTCTTCCTTCTCCCTTTCTGTTGTACTTTGTCTACCAGAAAAGAATGAAAAATTTAAAAGGGGGACCTCTACTGCTATGGTAACCTCCTATGTGCATCTAGCTTCAGTAATAACCCTAGTGTGCCAACCACCCCTCACCCCCCAAAAAAGTGTGTGTGTTTTATGCAACCCAAGAGGTAGCCTAGTGGATATATCATTGGATGCTCAAGCATTGGGTCCTGGGTTCAATCCTGGCAATACATATGCCATCGTAAATTTTTTGGTCTCTTTCTACCTCTTCCAGATTGATATTTTAAAATTATTTATTTATGCGAGGCAGGAAGGCAAGAGCGAATTAGAACCCATATTCTGAGTACTTTTTTTCTCTCTCCTTTGAAAGAAAAAATGTGTGTGTGTGTATCACTATTTTATACAGTAGAGCACAGAGAAATTGAGGGGGGAGGAGAAAACAGAGGAAGAAAGACACCTGCAGACCTGCTTCACCACTGCTGCAGGTGGGCACCACCAGCTCCTTATGCATGACCACATGTGCGTTTACCACCCAACCCCCTAAACTTTCTTTTTTAAAAATATCGTTTATTTATTTATTTTGCATTGGGACAGAAATGAGCGGATATTGGGGAGATACAGAGAGAGAGTGACACATGCAGTACTGCTTTACTGCTAGGGAAGCTTTTCGCTACAGATGGGAACCAGGGCCTTGAACCTGAATTCTTTGCACAGTGTAACCTGTGCACTCAACCAGGTGTGCCACCACATGGACCCCAGACGTTTAAAAATTACCTATTTTCTGAGAGTCAGACGGTAGCGCAGCGGGTTAAGCACACGTGGCGTGAAGTGCAAGGACCAGCGGAAGGATCCCGGTTAAAGCCCCTGCCTTCTCACCTGCGGGGGAATCGCATCACAGGCGGTGAAGCAGGTCTGCAGGTGTCTGTCTTTCTCTCCCCCTCTCTGTCTTCCCCTCCTCTCTCCATTTCTATCCGTTCTAACAATCATGACATCAATAACAACAACAATAAAAAAAGGGCAACAAAAGGGAAAAGTAAGTAAATTTTAAAAAATAGATATTTTCTCTTCTGTGCAGGTTAGTCCAGAGTTTTTCTCATATCTCTCTCTGTTTCAAATTATTTTAAACAAAACATTATTGTTTTTAAAATATAATTTATTATTAGAAAGAGACAGAAATTGAGAGCAGAGTAGGAAATAGAGATGGAGGGAGAGAGAGAGAGAGAGAGAGAAAGACAGACAGAAGACTTGCTGCTCTGCTTCACTACTGCTTACCCTGCAGGTGGGTAACTTGAATCTGGGTTCTTGTGCACCATAATGTGAGCACTTAGCCAGGTGTGCTACTACCTGCCTCTCCCTTTTCTTATTTTATTTTATTTTGACCAGAGCACTGATCAGCTCTGGCTTATGGTGGTGCAGGGGATTGAATGGACTTCGGAGCCTCAGGCATGACAGTTTGTTTGCATAACCATTATGCTATCTACCCCTGCCCCCTTTTGTCATTTTTCTACATCAAACCTACAATGCCACTTTTCTTTTCATTTATTTATTTATTCCCTTTTGTTGCCCTTGTTTTATTGTTGCAGTAATTATTGTTGTTCTTATTGATGTCTTTGTTGTTGGATAGGACAGAGAGATATGGAGAGAGGAGGGGAGGGCAGAGGGGGAAAGATAGACACCTGCAGACCTGCTTCACTGCTTGTGAAGCGACTACCAAGCAGGTGGGGAAGCAGGGGCTCAAACCGGGATACTTAACTCCAGTCCTTGTGCTTTGCACCGCCTGCGCTTGACTTGCTGCACTACCGCCGGACTCCCCGACGTCACTTTTCATGTGAATCTTCCCTAAATAAATCTAATCTTGTACCCTCCTCCCACCGAAAGAGAAAAGACACTTAATTTATTATTTTTTTTCCTCTTAGAATTGAACATTAATTTAGAGAAGGTAAGGACTGGAAAGGAGAGGACGACATACATCACGCAGATATATAAAATTGGGGTGGGGAGGCAAAGTCTGAAGGGGACCCTCACTTAGCTTTCTTTCCCTAGCCAATGTCCCATTCGGCTCTTTTTACGTGCAGTGCTAGTAGTGAAAACTGCAGCCTCTCAAGGACCGGTGATGTTTGCCAACTTTGTATTTTCTCCTCACCCCTAAACATTTTATTTAAAAATTTAGTTAGGTGGCACAGTGCATAAACAATTGGAATTTCAAACATAATGTCGTGAATTTGATTCACAGATTAACAGGTGGCACTTTGTCTCTTTCAAATAAGAAATTGTAAATATTTAGGGGAAAAACATAGTTAGCACAGTGACTACAATATTGGACTGATAATCCTGAGGTCCTGAGTTTCATCTCTGGCATAGTATGTGCCTGCCTGTGATGCCCTCTTTGTCTTTTTTTTTTTTTTAATGGTTTGGTTTTTCTCAGGTATACTTTCTATTGTTTACACTATTGACAAAAGAAATTTTAATGCAGGAAACATTTATTTACTTTCATTTTTTTATTTTAATGTGAGAGACTAAGAAGAAGACCAGAGTGGTCCAGGAGGTGGCACAGTGGTAAAGCTTTGGACTCTCAAGCATGAGGTCCTGAGTTCGATCCCTGGCAGCACATGTGCCAGAGTGATGTCGGGTTCTTTCTCTCCGCCTATCTTTCTCATAAATGAATAAAATCTTTAGAAAAAAAAAAAAAAAGGAGAAGAAGAAGACCAGAGGACTGCTCATCTCTGGCTCACTGTGATTGATCCTGTGACCTGGGTGCCTCTAGTAGTAACGTCTGTTGCATAATTATTCTGCTGTCTCCCCAGTCCAACACTACTAAGTTAAATAATCTAATAGATGTGTTGAATCAGTGTACTAACCATTTGCACTCTCTTTTCCAGAGTGGTACTGTGGTTGTGTTATCCATGCCAGCACTGCATACTTTCCCTACCCTTCTCGCCTCACTCCCTCCGTCTTTTTTCCTTTGCAAGGACTCAGACATAAGTGCTTTCACTATGCTACTGCTCGTAGGCTAACTAAATTGATGTATTAATCAGAGAGGTAAGAATTGAGAAAAAGGGCTGAGGAGACAGCATTATGTTTATATATAAGATTTTCATGCTTGAGGCTTTGTGGTCCCAGGTTCAATCCCCAGGACCATCATAAGCCAGAGTTAAGCAGTGCTTTGTGGGTTTTTTTCCTCTCACTTCCCCAACCTTCCTCCTTCTATTACATTAAAAAAAAAAAAATTAAAAGAAAAATAAAAACTATATATGTAAAAAATAGAACTGATAACCTTGTATCACTCTCACACAGGCAATGAATGCTTGGGTTCATATTTAGGACCACACAATTGCTGCCCTCGGCTGAACCATCTCCCATGCTGCCTCCTTCCTCCTGTCCCCCATTCAGATAAACGGAGAGGGAGGAAATACTCTAATCCATTGGCTCCCCATGTAGTGATGGGCCTCTAACTTGAGCCATGTGTCTACATTTACCCTACTTCATTAACTATTTCTCTGACCCTCCCCAGCTTGATTTTTTATTTTCATTCTTTTCTTTTGAGACAGGGACACTAGCCAGGGCAGGTAGAGACAGACAGAGAGGTAAGAGACCGTAGCACTGTTTCCATCATTCACGAACTTTCCCCAAGTACTATTCATGGTGACCCCATGTCATGGTGTGGTCCAAACCCAGGCTCTATGCCCAAACAGGTGTGTGTGTCAGATGGGTTGGCTTTCTCCTGATCCCTGTCTGTAGATTTAAAATGTCGTGACTTCTGTCTGAGGTGTTATCCTGCTTTCTCAGTTCATTCCCTTGCAATTACCATCTTACAGTCGGACCTGCACATGTCAAGGGATGGATCCAGAGACTTGTGGAGCTTCATTTTCTTTTGGATGTTCGTGGAGTATGTATTTCAATGGCTGCAAATTTGGTAGAAGCCCACGTCCCAGAAGATTTAGAATCGATCCAAGCTCTCCCTTACATGTAAGTGTTCTTTTTTTTTTTTTATTAAACAATGAATACATAAATACATTCCTTTAAATATTTAAACAGAAAATGTTTAAATTCACTGATGATAGAAACAATATAAGCAAATAGTTTCCTATTTTAAATAAGTTAGGAAAAACCTTTAGGTATCTACCCAATCTCCAATTATCCCTGGATTCCTCCTCCCTTTCCCTAGAGAAAGTTATTATGAAAATAACCTAGAATTCTAAACTCAGCCAAAGTTCAAAGATTAAAGAAAACCATTTGCCAACATTTCAAAGACTCAGAAAGTTTACTACCCACAGACCTACTATGAAAGAATCACTAGCGGGCGTAATCCAGAAAGAAGATTTATGAAACCGGAACGAGTCTGTCCGGGACAACAGGCCGTGGTGAGCAAAGAAATTAGTCAACCTTACTGTTAAGTTGAAATAAGTTGAGTACTTACACTTTTCATTAAAATAATACCTTATAATTCCATACTCTTTTAACAACGTAGAGGTGGGAAGGGGGGGGCACCATGAGGAATAAAGTTACGTTTTTCTATGCTTTCTTTGGAGTGGGGAGACTTTCCTCTTTTTTTTCTTTTCTTTCTTTTTTTATTTTAAGATTTTAGATACTAACTCTGAGATCAGTGTTTTTCAAACTTTGAGCTATGACCACAAGTAAAAATTATTTTATATTACAAACCAATACATACATACATATATATATATAAACATATATATATATGTATATATATATATATATATATATATATATATATATATATATATATACACACACACTCAACTTTACATGTAAGTAATTCACAGTATCAGGGAACAACTTATCCATGTATCTCTCTAAGATTACATTAGAAAGTTAATGGTAATGATATATATATTTATTGTCAAGAATTTCTATGAAACAGTCTAAAATTTTCATATAATTTCACTATATTTTTGAATTGCTAATTTGACCAACTATATTTATCACAGAACTAGTGAGTCATGACTCACAGCTTGGAAAACACTGCTCTAGATGTTAGAAAAACACACATTTAAGCTAATATATGTTTGAAATTTTGTGTAGGTAAACAAAATAGAATATATAATGTATAGCTTTTAATTTTGGTAAAATCATTTTCAAAAGGAGACCCCCTCGAATCAACAGTGTTTAAAAGTCATTAAGATTCAGGATAAATAATATGCACTATAAATTAAAGACAATTATTATTAATCCAGCTATATATTTAATTCATCTTCTTTAAAAGCTCAGAATTAATAATGTTCTCTTTAAAGAGATAATTTAGATGGTCCCTGCTATGGGCACTAAGTAATTAAATTACTCAACATTTGTCCCTTGAAATTTTATTGCTATATATGAAGCCTAACATGAAATATAATGAACCTTTAGTGAAGCTAATACAAATCATACTTTGTCACATAGGAAAGAGGTGGCGCAGTGGATAAAATGTTGATCTCTCAAGCATGAGGTCCTGAGTTCAATCCCCAGCAGCACATGTACCAGAGTGATGTCTGGTTCTTTCAACTCTTCTATCCTTCTCATTAATAAATAAATACAATATTTAAAAAAAAAAAAAAAAAGGAAAGAAAGAGGTGCCATGTTCACAGATGGAGACTATGGTAACAAAATGTCATCTTAAAAAATCCAGTTTTTCCTAAATTATATATAGTGTACCTATTAGTATACAACTATATGAGCAATATGACATGGTTTCAAATATTTACTCTCTAGTAAAATTTTTATGTATTTTTATAGGACACAGGACGGTATCTCACTGGGTTAAATGCACATAATGCGGAGTGCTAGGACTGGGGCAAGGGTCCTAGTTAAAGCACCAAGCTCCCCACCCACAGGGAGGTTGCTTCGCAAGATGTGAAGCAGGTCTGCAGATCTCTTTTCTTTCTCTCCCCCTTTCTATCTTCCCCATCTCTCTCAATTTCTCTCTGTCCTTTCCAACAGTAATAGCAACAACAACAATGGAGAAAAGATGCCTGCCAGGAAAAGTGGATTCGTAGTGTGGCATTAATCCCCAGCCATATCCTCGGAGACAAAGATTTTATATATAAATATATATAGTACAGGGAGGCCAGAGGTTATGCATATGGTTACTCGGACATATCACAGTGAGCAAGGATCCCGAGCCCCTCGCTGCTCACCTGCCGGGGTATCACTTCTAAAGTGGTGAAGCAGTTCTGCAGATGTCTTTCTCTCCCTTCTATCTCCACTCTCCTCTCAGTTTTTCTGTCTTATCAAAAAGAAACAGAAAGTGAAAGGACAGGGTAAATAGCATAATGGTTATGCAAAGAGACTTTCATGTCTGAGGCTCCAAAGTTCCAGGTTCAGTCCCCCATAACATCATAACCCAGTGCTCTGATTAAAAAAAGGAAAATAAAAAAAAAAAGAATTATAGAAAGAGGAAAAAAATTGCTGCTGTGAGCAGTGGATCCATAATGTAGGCACTAAACCCCAGCGATAACCCTGGTGACTATATATATATATATCGCTGGGGTTTAGTATATATATATAAAATATGAGGTCAAGTTTTTACTGTTTTATGAGATCAGTTTTTCCTAAAAGTTACCGTTTATAACAAATAACTTATGTATAGTACTTATAACACAGGAAGAAGCAATGTTCATTTCCAGTATCTTCAGAAGGAAAGTATGCAGCTCAGAAGGCAAGGGTAAAGAAGGTGCAGTCTTGTAAACTGTGTCTAGAATTTTGATATATTATGAAATGATTGAAGAAGGAGAGAATCTTACAACATCTTCTGTCTGGCTGCTCTTAGATCAAAATTGGCCAAGAATGATGTAAGCAAGACTATTAAAATAACCCAGGAAAGGTTAGCAATAATTGTTAGTGACAGAGGAAGTGGTTCGTGTATTTGATTGTTACAGAGATTTTTAAACATTAGATGATGGTGCTACCTCTCACCATACAGTATGCTACAACAGAACCAGTTTTGTGGCAAGTAGGTTATGAATTCACTTTTTTTCTTCAGTGAATTCACTTTTTTTTTCCATCTTTTTTTATTCCCTTTTGTTGCCCTTGTTTTTTTATAATTGTTATTGATATTATCATTGTTGGATAGGACAGAGAGAAATGGAGAGAGGAGGGGAAGAGAGAGGGCAAGAGAAAGATAGACACCTGCTGACCTGCTTCAACTTCTTGTGAAGTGACTCTCCTGCTGATGGGGAGCCAGGGGCTCAAACCTGGATCCTTAGGCCCGTCCTTGCGCTTTGTGCCACCTGCGCTTAACCCGCTACACTACCACCCTGGGAGATATTTTTTTAAGAATTGATTTTTTTAATTAGCTTTATTTATGGATAGAAACAGCCAGAAATAAATATCAAAGGGGGTGATAGAGAGGGAGGGAGACAGAGAGACATCTGCAACATTGCTTCAGCATTGCCAAAGCTTTCTCTCTGCAGGTGGGGATTGGGTTCTTGAACCCATGTCCTTATACATTGTATCACGTGTGCCCAACAAGGTAAGCTGCAATCTGGGCCCGATACTTTCACACAGTAGTTTAGATTTTTTCTTTAATATATATATATTGATAACTTTATTTCCCATTATCCTAGCACAACAAAAGAAAGACCAGAGGAATAGTCAGGGTAATAAAGAAATGCATTGAGCAGTTCGAGCCCCCAGCTCCCCACCTGCAGGGGCGTTGCTTCACAAGTGGTGAAGCAAGTCTGCAGGTGTCTATCTTCTTTTTTTTTTTTAATTTTTTTTATTATCTTTATTTATTGGATAGAGACAGCCAGCAATCAAGAGGAAAGGGGTTGATAGAGAGGGAGAGAGACAGAGAGACACCTGCAGCCCTGCTTCACCCCTCATGAAGCTTTCCCTCTGCAGGTAGGGACCGGGGGCTCGAACCCGGGTCCTTGCGCATTGTAATACATGCGTTCAACCAGATGTGCCACCACCCGTCCCCAGGTGTCTATCTTTCTCTCCCACTCTGTCTTCCTCTCCTCTCTCCTTTTCTCTCTGGCCTATCCAACAATGATGACATCAACAACAATAATAACTACAACAACAATAAAAATCAAGGGCAATAAAAGGGAAAATAAATAAATAAATAACCTTTGAGATGCTGGAGTCTCACTCCTGCATGATTTCACCACCTCCCTGACTGCTTTATTCAGTGTCACAGACCAAGAGGTTTTCCATAGCACCAGGGCTTCCCGCACGGGCTATGGCAATTCTAGGTGGGACCAGTGCTGAAACTCTGGCCTCACACATGACACAGCATCCACCGAGCCAGGTGAAGTATCTTCCAACTTGCTGATAGCTTTTTGAAAAAGATTTGTTTATTCCCTTGACAGAAAGAGAGAGAGAGGAGAAGGAGAGTGTACTGCTCTGGCACGTGCTATGCTGGGACTGCAACTCAGGATTTTATCATTATCAGACCAGTAACCTAGTCACTACACTGGCTGAAAATTTTTTTTGAATTATATAATCTTGTCATAACCATTTTCCTTTTAAAAAACCTTTGTGCAGAATTTTGATGTGACATTACAGCTATCACATCCTCATTATTTGGAGCTACTATGATGACAGAAAGAACCCTATAGTTCTATTTATTTATTTATTTTTATGATTTTTTAATATTTATTTTCCTTTTTGTTGCCTTGTTTTTATTGCTGTAGTTATTATTATCGTTACTGATGTCGTCATTGTTAGACAGGACAGAAAGAAATGGAGAGTGGGAGAAAAAGACAGACACCTGCAGACCTGTGAAGCGACTCCCTGCAGGTGGGGAGCTGGGGGTTCGAACCAGCAACCTTACACCGGTCCTTGCACTTCGTGCTATTGAGCTACCGCCCAACTCCCAAACCTCTAGATTTATAACACCTATTTCTCTCCACACATGTAAACCTCATGGTGTAAGTTGTGTTGCATGAAGTTGCTCTGCATCTCTTTTACAGAAATTTACTGGGAAGGTAGCATAATGGTTATGCAAAAGACCTTTAGTGCGGGGGGCCCGCAGGGGCCATTGGGTTTAGGCGCAATTAGTACGAGACAGAAGGACACGGCAGAAGGGTACGCGCAAGGTGTGGGTTCAAGACCTGCACTCCCTGTAATGGGGTTGCTTCTCAAGCTGTGAAACAAGTCTGCAGGTATCTTCCTCTTCTCTCAGTTTCTCTCTGTCCTATGCAACAACAACAGTAACAACAATGGTGGTGGGGTGGGGAAAGGCCGCCAGGAGCAGTGGATTCATAGTGCAGGCACCGAGCCCCAGTGATAGCCCTGGCAGGGGAAAACATAAAGACCTTTAATGCCTAAGGCTCCCAGGTCTCAGGTTCAGTCCCCAGCACCATCATAACCCAGAGCTAGCAGTGCTCTGGTCTCTCTCTGTATCTATCTTTCTGTATCTCACTTTCATAGATAGATAAATAAAGTATTTATGAGTGGGGGCAGTTGATACTGTACCTCGTGGAGAACACACTTTACAGTGCGTAAGGGTCCAGGTACAAGCTCCTGGTCTGAACGTGCAGTGGAAAAGCTGCAGGTGTTTTCTTGTCTCTTTCCCTCTACCTCTCCTCCTACTCTCTCAATTTTTCTCTTTCTCTATCCAATAATAAAGACAGTTTTAAAAAATTACAGTACTCTCTCAAAAAACGTTTTTGTAAGATTTTATTTATTAATAGGAAAGAAAGGAAGAGAGAAAGAAGCAGACATCACTCTGGTACATGTGCTGCCCTGCGGGCATGGAAATGGAGGCCTCATATTTGAGAGTCCACTGTGCCACCTCCTGGACACTCAAGATTATTTCCTTTGCTGGTTTCCTTTGCCAGTTTGCTCCCTGGAGCCTCATCTTCATTTAGTTAAAGTGCTAATAATATGAATAAGTATAAATATTATTTGTATTTTAGCTGTGTGAGCAGTTTTATAACTTACCTCACGAGAACACTTACATTTGTAATTAACATATAACATAAAATTCACTCCCAAAGACTAACCTAATACTCAACCATGACTAGCAGCGTAGATTTTCAAAATACTCGTTACATTTCCTGTGGCAGCTGTTCCATTCTGGTAAGTATGAATTGTGCTTCAGCCACATAGCGGCAATAATTCATGACTCACTTTAATAACTTAAACTCCCATGTCATGAAACAACTTTTATGAACTGTTTTTTCCTATAGGAAAAGCACCTTGAAGATAATTTACAGAGTTTGGCTAATCAATTAGCTCCAGTTTATAAGCAGTATGCTCCAGTTGCCTATCAAAACCAGGTATGTTTGAGTTTTTTCTGGGTGCTTTTTTTTTTTTTTTAATATTGTATTTATTTATTTTGGATAGAGACAGAAGAAATTAGGAGGAAAGAAGAGGCTAGAGAGAGAGAGAGAAAGAGAGCCACTTACAGCACTGCTTCACCACTTGTGTAGCTTCCTCCCTGCAGGGGGGACCAGAGGCTTGAACCTGGTTCATTGCACACTGTTACATGTGTGCTCAACCAGGTGTGCCATGACTTAGCCCTCTGGCGTGGCTTTAAAAAAAAAAAAGAAGAAGGAGGCTGGTGAGATAGCATAATTGTTATGCAAACGAATTTCAGCTTCAGGCTCCAAGGTCTCAGGTTCAATCCTAGGCACCTTTATAAACCAGAGATGAGCAGTACTCTGGTAAAAGTAAATAGTACTTTCAAAAGTAAACAACAACAAAAAAACAAATTTGTTGCTTCTTCCCTGCCCTGCCCTTCTCCTCCCCTCTTCTTCCTTTCTCCTGCCCCTCCTCTTTTCTTGCCCTTCCCTGCCATCCCCTCCCCTGCCCTTCACCAGACCACTGCTCAGCGTGGGTTATGGTGATCTGGGTAACTCAGCCTGGAACATCAGGCATGAGAATCTGGGTAACTCAGCCTGGGACCTGGAACATCAGGCATGAGAATCTGTTTCCATAACCATTATGTTATCTCCCCTGCACCCCTATAAATTTTCTTTATTTGGGAGCTTGGTTTATGCAGGATGGATCCACTGCTACCAGTGGAGATTTCCAATTTTTTTGTTTTTATTATTACATTTTTTTTCAATTTGACTAGATAGAGGAAACATTGATAAGAGAAGCAGGAACTAGGAAGGGAGAAAGAGACGTGCTGCACTGGTGTACCACTTGTGAAGCTTCTCCCTGCAGCTGGAGAGAAGTTATTGGTATTGATGTCATTGTTAGATATGATGGAGAGAGGAGAAGACTGAGAGGGGTGGAGAGAAAGATAGGCGCCTGCAGACCTGCTTCACTTCTTGTGAAGCGACTCCTCTGCGGGTGGGGAGCCAGGGGCTTGAACCGGGATCCTTACGCCGGTCCTTGAACTTTGCCTTATATGTGCTTATGTACCAGAGTGATGTCTGGTTCTTCTGCTCTCTCTCCACCTATCTTTCTCATTAATAACATACAAATAAAATATTTTTAAAATCTTTAAAATTTTTTTAATTGGGGCCGGGTGGTGGCGCACCTGGTTGAGCGCACGTATTACAACACACAAGGACCTGGATTCGAGCCCCCAGTCATCAGCCTGCAGGGGGAAAGCTTTGTGAGTGGTGAATCAGTGCTGCAGGTGTCTGCCTCTGTCTCTGTCTCTCTCCTCTATCACCCTTTTCCCTCTTGATTTCTGGATGTCTCTATCCAATAAATAAAGAGTAAAAAATTTTTTTTAAATATTTTTAATTAAAAAGGAGATCTTCATTATTGTTATCATATTCAAAATAATCTCAAACATGTTAAGGGATGTAGATGTTAATTAACCTTCTATGGTAATCACTGTGTAATGCTTGTATATATCAAATCACTACATTATATAAGTTAAAGTATACACATGCTACATATCAATATCGCAGTAATGTTGGATTTTTTCCTTTTAATTTATTTAATGGGGGATTAATGCTTTACATTTGATAGTAAATACAATAGTTTTACGTGCATAACATTTCTCAGTTTTCCACATAACAATACAACCCCCGCTAGGTCCTCTGTCATCCTTTTCCAGGACCTGGACTCTTCCTCCATCCACACCAGAGTCTTTCACTTTGATGCAACACACCAACTCCAGTTCAGGTTCTAACTGTGTTTTCTTTTCTGATCTTGTTTTTTAACTTTTGCCTGTGAGTGAGATCATACCAAGAGCCCTGCTTAACTCTGTTTTTGTTGTTGTTGTTGTTGTTATTTTTGTTGTAGTTATTTTGTTATTGGATAGGACAGAGAGAAATGGATAGAGATGGGGAAGACAGAGAGGGGGAGAGGAAGATAGATACCTACAGACCTGTTTGACCGCCTGTGAAGCCACCCCCCTGTATGTAGAGAGCGGGGGGGGGGGGGCGGGGGGGGGGGGCTTGAACTGGGATCCTTAAGCCAGTCCTAGCGCTTTGCGCCAAGTGCAATTAACCTGTTACACTACTGCCCGACTCCCAGCTCTGTTTTCTTTTAATATTTATATATTTATTCTCTTTTTTGTTGCCCTTGTTTTTAATTTTTGTAGTTGTTATTGTTGTTATTGATTTCGTTGTTGTTGGATAGGACAGAGAAATGGAGAGAGATGGGGAAGAAAGAGAGGGAGAGAGAAAGACACCTGTACACCTGGTTTACTCTGCCTGTGACTCAACTACCCAGGTGGGGAGCCAGGGGCTTGAACAGGATTCCATAGCTAGTCCTTGCGCTTTGCACCATGTGTGCTTAACCCATTGCACTACTGCCCGATTCCCCCAGCTCTGTTTTTTATGGTTATGCCATGGACTGAACCTGGGAACTCAGAACATCAGGCATGAAAGTCTTTTTGCATAACCATTATGCTGTCTCTTCCAGTCTGAGACCTTGTTTTTTATTAATTTATTTAGTTCTTAAGACCAGTTTAATATTAAAGTCTAGTGGGTTATCTTTATATATCTCAGTCTGAGAAAACTTTTTAAAAAATTTTTATTTATTCCCTTGTGTTGCCCTTGTTTTTATTGTTGTAGTTATTATTGTTGTTGTTATTGATTGTTCTTATTGTCATTGTTATTGGATAGGACAGAGAGAAATGGAGAGAGGAGGGGAAGACAGAGAGGGGGAGAGAAAGACAGGCACCTGCAGACCTGCTTCACCGCCTGTGAAGCGACTCCCCTGCAGGTGAGGAGCCGGGGGCTCGAACAGGGATCCCTACTCCGGCCCTTGTTCTGTGCCACGTGGGCTTAACCCGTGCTACCGCCGGACTCCCCTGAGAAAACTTTTTTAAAATGATTTATTTATGTATAACTGGATCGAGGCAGAGAAACTGATAGAGGAGTGAAAGAGACAGAGAGACACCTGCAGCTCTGCTTTACCACTCCTAAAGCTTTCCCCTCTGTGGGGAGGGATCAGGGTCTTGAACCTGCATCTTAGTGCACTGTAATTTGTGTTCTTAACCAAGTGTACCACTGCTGGACCCTGAGAGAATTTTTTTGAATGTAAAGGCTTTTACAAAATATTAATGATTTTCAAACTTATAAGATATAGGGGCATGGCCAGACTTCCCTGGATTGAAGACCCAACCAATGTGTCCTGGAGCTCAGCTTCCCCAGAGCCCCACCCTACTAGGGAAAGAGAGAGGCAGACTGGGAGTATGGACCGACCAGTCAACGCCCATGTTCAGCGGGGAAGCAATTACAGAAGCCAGACCTTCCACCTTCTGCAACCCTCAATGACCCTGGGTCCATGCTCCCAGAGGGATAGAAAAAAAAAAAAAAGAATCTTATCATGGACCTGTACCGAGATCCATGAGGATAAAAAAAAAAAAAAAAAAAAAGATATAGGGGCATGACTCCACCTTTCCCATGACCAGAATTCTGTCTCCCCCTTCCCTCTATTGGTAACTCCATTAGTTCTCCCAAGATCACAGATATCAGATATGGGCTCACTATTATTTATATCACTATATTTTTATATATTTTCCCATTGTATCCTATGATCCTGCCTTCTCTTCCATTCTAAGTGACACCCACTTCTATTCTGAGTTTCGCTTTCCTCCTCCTCCTCCTCTTCCTCCTCCTTCTTCTTCCTCTTCTTGTTTCTCTTCTCTCTCTGGGTCCTGATGAAATTGAGTACAGGGCTGGTGCTCTTACCCTAACATTTCCTCCACTTGATCAGAATTCTTTATGGGGTAGAGAAGATGAAAAGTCTGTCTTCAGTAATTTCTTCTCCACTGAACATGGTTGTTGGCAAGAAATATGTTATTTGGGAATCAAGCGTAGTGCAGTGAGTTAAGCACGGTTTAAGGATCTCGGTCGAGCCCGGGCTCCCCACCTGCAATGGAGTCACTTCACAAGCCATGAAGCAGGTCTGCATGTGTCTATCTTCTCTCCCCGTCTGTTTTCCCCTCCTCTTTACATTTCTCTCTTTCTTACCTAATAACGACAACATCAATAACAACAATAATAACTACAACAACAATAAAAATAAGGGGAAAAAAAGGAAAAATTAATAAATAAATATAAAAATTTTAAAAAGAAATAAATATGTTATTTATTAATTGGATAGAGACAGAATGAAATGTAAGGGAGACAGAAATCTGTAGCATTAGTTTATCACTTGTAAAGCTTTCCACCTGCAGGTGGTAGCTGGTGCTTAAACCAAGGTCCTAGGGCATTGGAATATGTACACTTTATTAGATCTGCCCCACCCAGCCTCTTACCTTTTTTTTTCTAATATTTCTGTTTTTTCAAGAGAGAAATATTGAGTAAACAGCAAAGTTAGAGCACTGCTTGGCTGTAGCATAAGGTGGTGATTACAATCAGATCCTCTGAAATCTCAAGCATTCAAGTTTGGTGCTCTAGAACTCTAAAAGTTATTTCCTCACTGTGTGGTTTTTATTCTTCATTTAAAGGTAGTTCTGTCTTTTTTCTTTTTTTCAATTTTATTAGTGACTTTATATTGATTTACAAAGTTGTAAGATTATAGGGATATAATACTGCACTATTCATCCCACCAGAACTCTGTACCTACTCCCTTCTTTGGGAATTATAATAGTTCCCCCAAGGTTGAAGATGTGCATTGAATATATATATATTTGTCTTTTAAAACAACATAACATGTTGGCCAGCAGGCTGTACAGGGGATAAAGTATTGAACTCTCAAGCATGAAGTCCCTAGTTCAATCCCCAGCTTCATGTATAGCAAAATGATGCTCTGGTTCTCTCTCTCTCTTCCTCTTTCTCTTTCAAGTATAAACAAAATGTTTAAAATAAAAAAATGTCATACTGTTATTTTTTAGGTGGAATATGAACATGTTGCCCGAGAATGTAGACTTGGTAGCAAAGAAGGTCGTCCCTTCTCTGGAGTCACTGCTTGCCTAGACTTCTGTGCTCATTCTCACAGGGACATTCACAATATGAATAATGGAAGCACTGTGGTAAGTAGCTCAGACTTTCACCACCAGTATTTCCATCACTATATACTTAGGCTCAGGTCCATCGGTGTGGCTTCTGTAACTGTTCAGCATAAATGCATATACCAGAAGTATGTATCTAGATTACTTTTGACATACATATAGTACTGTTGTTATAGTCTTAAATTATGTATTTCATCATGTTTATGTTGTGTTTTCCTGGAAGTAGAAGTACATGATTATCAATTCAGTGCTATCAAATTTACAGATGGGAAGCTGATAACGTGTTTTTTGTTTGGTTGGGCTTTTTATTTTATTTTTATTTGTACCTCAGACTATTCAATGATATATATATACACACACACACACACATTTTAAGGTGGTGTTTTTTTAAAAAAAAAAAAACAGTGTCTATAATATTGTATATGCTTGTGCATGCCAGGTTTACTTCCATGAAAAGAATCAGATGCCAATAGTCTGAAGTCAAGTTATGTATTCAGTCCCAGGGAAATCCCACAGTAGTCCCTTTGCAAGGTATATGCATTTTTCTCCATGCACTTCTCTCTTCTCATCTAGGAATGTAAGAGTAGGAGGCAGAGATTGTTTTTACACAGCTCCCATTTGTTCGCTTTATCCAATCATTTTGACAATTTTAATAGACAATTTCTTATCCATCAACAGGCAGCCAGTCTTCCTTGTTTGATTAGTGAAGCTTAGTAGTGATAGATTAAGGATCCAAAACACTTTAGTGCTTATGCCACCTCTCTACTGCTATTGACCATAGTCATTGTGACCGTGGTCATTTCCAACATCATCACATTATGGTTAGGGTATTTTTCTTGAATTGCCTTCCATAGGATATCTACGATGAGGCTGAATTTAAGTTTAGAATGAGCTACATTTTTGGCTCCTGTTCTGTGTGCTTTCTCTTCTATTTCTCTTCTTATTCATTCAGAATATATCATAATATACAGTTCTCCCCTTGTATATAATCCTGAACTCCTAATCTACTTCCACGTAATTTTCTACTTATGCTTCCCCTGTCTAATTTTTGTCCCCTTCTTAGTGCCACCATGGATGAATAAAATTATTAAAGACTTATTGGTGGTAGATTCTAATTATTAACATGATTATTTTTAAAATTACTAATATTATACACAGTAGAGTTCAGTGTCCTTATTTAAGGCAGAACTATTTGTGTTTAAACTAATACACCACTAGCTAATATATTAGTATAGAATTGTGAGTGAAAATATTTCACCTTTACCTCTCAGTAAATGTACACACCACACCTGTCCCAGTTTAGTGACTAAATATTGATTGAGATACACTGACTTTGAAAATGACATTAGTAATTTCATTTATTTCCAGTCTAATAACATCAGTGTTTTTTTCAAATGAGCTATTAGCTGTTAGAGAAATGTTTTTATTGGAAATAAAAGCACAGTGTAGGTCACTGGGCGGTAGCACCCTGGCTGAGTGCACATATTACAGTGTGCAAGGACCAGGGTTCAAGATCCTGTTCCCCAACTTCAGTAGAAAAACTTTGCACGTGGTGAAACAGTGTTATAGGTGTCTCTTTGTTTCTCTTCCCCTCAATCACCCCCTTCCCTTTTGATCTCTGGCCGTCTGTGTTCAATAAATAAAGATAATAAAAAATTAAAAAGAAAGCACAGTGTATAGTTCAACCAATTATTTATTTATTCCCATTTGTTGCCCTTGTTTTATTGTTGTAATTTATATTGTTGTTCTTCTTGATGTCGTTGTTGTTGGATAGGACAGAGAGATATGGAGAGAGGAGGGAAAGAAAGAGAGGGAGAGAAAGATAGACACCTGCAGACCTTGTGAAGCGACTCCCCTGCAGGTGGGGTGCTGGGGGCTCCAACCAGGATCCTTATGCTGGTCCTTGGGCTTTGCACCACCTGTGCTTAACCCGCTGCGCTACCTCCCGACTCCGAGTTTGACCAGTCTTTCAGTGACATTTGATGCTTTATTGTTTTGGACAGGAATATCATAATGGCTATGCAAAAAAAAAAAAAAAAAAATTCTTGTGTAAGGCTACAAAGTCCCAGATTCAGTCCCCTTCACCACCATAAGTCAGAGCTAAGAAGTGCTCTGGTTTTAAAAAAAAAGTTACTATAAAAATATTAATATAGAAAAAATCTTAATACTTATTTCAAATCAAGGATGGGCTATATTTTCATTTCTCTAAAGTGAACATCTCAGTGTAATAAAAAGAATGGGGATAGGTCATATTAAGACAGAACTCTATTTTTTAAGCTAG
The DNA here is from genome assembly GCF_950295315.1 of Erinaceus europaeus. Taxonomy (NCBI): domain Eukaryota; kingdom Metazoa; phylum Chordata; class Mammalia; order Eulipotyphla; family Erinaceidae; genus Erinaceus; species Erinaceus europaeus. Next base: position 20,129,010 of record NC_080162.1, read on the forward strand.
TAAGTCACTTTTTTATATTAGTATAGAATTTTGAGTGAAAATATTTCATCTTTACTTCTCAGTAAATGTATATGTCATACCTCACCCAGTAGCCTGCTTCAGTACCCTTCAGTATTCAACGGATCCATTTGTTCCCCCAGCACTCTTCCTCTGCCGTCCACTCATCTCCATTTTGCCTTCAGAATCTTAAGAATTGACTTTTGCTTGTTAGTTTGCTACTTATTCTATTTTTATTTATATTTCTCAATGCTCTTTTAAATAGAAAAAAATATCACTGACAAAGAATACAGAAAAATATTGTAGATAATTGCACTTAAAGACAAAAGCTACAAGTTTTAAAAATTCATAAGTAAGCCCTTTCTTCCTGTGGGATGTGATTTTTATTTAATATAAATGAAGATAAGTATAGGCTAAAGTAATATCTTATTAATAGTTGATATAGTGGACCAGGTGGTGGCGTGCTTGTTTGAATCTACAGTGCTTGGTTGAATGTACATACTATGTGCAAAGAGCCAGTTTCAAACTCCATGTCCCCACCTGCATGGAGAAAGCTTTGTAAGTAGTGATGCAGTGCTACAGATGTCTCTCTTCCTCTCTATTTTTCCTTTTCCTCCTGATTTCTCTCTGTCTTTATCAAATAAATAAATATAGAAAAAAAACAGTTGATAATCATTTAACATTGTTTAAATTTATTTTTATGTCTTACTTTTTATTGGTTTACAAAATAGCAAGTGGTATGATTGTTAGATTTATTGATTTATGAAAGAGAAGGAGAGAATCAGAGTATCATTCGAATGTATGTGGTGCCATAGATTGAACTTGGGACCTCATGATTGACATTCCAGCCCTTCTTCCACTGCATCAACCACAAAACTCAGTGAACAATTCAGTAACCCTTCTTAAAAATTGTAGTCAATGAAAAACATGGAGAGTAACAAAAAGGATTTAATTTTTTAATATTTTATTTATTTATGAATGAATAATAATTATTATAGGAGGGCTAGAAGGAGAGAGAGAAAGAACCAGACATCACTCTGGTACATGTGCTCCCGGGGATTGAACTCAGGACCTCATGCCTGAGAGTCTTAATGCTTTATCCACTGCACCACCTCTTTCAGACCACAAATTTATAGTATTTTCAATTACATAAATAGGTGTGATATCCATTCCTTCAAAAATTAACTCAAGCCTGGGTGGTGGCGCACCTGGTTGAGTGCACATGTCACAATGCACAAGGACCCAGGTTCATGCCCCTGGTCCCCACCTGCAGGGGGAAAGCTTTGCAAGTGGTGAAGCAGGGCTGCAGGTGTCTCTTTGTCTCTCTCCCTCCCTATCTCCCCCTTCCTCTGGACTTCTGGCTTTCTCCAATAAATAAAGATAATAAAAAAATTTAAAAAGAGAAAGTAACTAAAAATTACATTGTCAGCATATAGCAAAATAATAAATCACTAAAATTTATTAGTACTTGGTGACTTGTAATATATTTACTATGTTAATCACCAGAGCAAATGGCACAAAAATAGGAATACAAGATCTTTTCACTACGGCAACTATAAGGTAAGAATAACTACTATGAATGTGTTTCCCATTTCCTGTTTACTTCCTAACTAGGTTTGTACTTTAACCAGAGAAGATAACCGTGAGTTGGGTGTCATTCCTCAAGACGAGCAGCTACATGTGCTACCCCTTTACAAACTTTCAGAAACAGATGAGTTTGGTTCAAGGGAAGGAATGGAAGCCAAGATCAAATCTGGGGCCATTGTGGTCCTTCAGCCCCACCGCAGAAAAAGAAAATGCTTCACTCAGCCGGTTCCTCGTTGTGGGAAGAAGAGAACAGCAATGCTGACAGAAGTGCTTGCCCATAAAATAAGAGTCATAGAAAAGAAATTCATTCCTCGAGTCAAGCGGAAGTGTAACTCAACAGCAAACAACAGTAAGACTTCATCGCTGCCACTTTTAGGTGAGACCTATGAACCCTGCTAGTTTTTTTAAGTATTTATTTATTTATTCCTTTTTGTTGCAGTTATTGTTGTTGCTGACTGTCGTTGTTGAACAGGACAGAGAGAAATGGAGAGAGGAGGGGAAGACAGAGAGAGAGAGAAAGTCGCTTGTGAAGCGATTAATCGGGATCACTTAATGCTATAACACAGATCAATATAGTAGGTGCAGAGTGTGAAATGGAGGAGGAAGCTCATTGAAGAATAAATCAAAGGGTTAAGAGGGGTGTCTGAGCATTGCGTCTTGGACTTTATAGACTGTTTAACCTTCATTCCTTCCTAGTGAGAGGAATATTGCTGTGCTTTCAAAGTAGAGAGTCAGGCCAACATTCTGGATACTGGGCTGGTTGACACTAAACTTAATTGAAGTAGATTATTAACATTAGGAGTTTGCAAAGTGGGCAAAGCATACTCCTTGCATGCATAAGTTCCCTGGTTCTATCTGTAATACGCCGAAGTACTCTGGTCAGTCACATGGCCAGGAGAGAGTTCACCTTGAAAGACAACTGCTGTTGTCATGGACAAGACTTGGATTAGAGCTCATGGCACTGGGGAAAGCTTTGATGCTTTGAGTTTCTCTTTTTCTCTTTCTTTTTTTTTTTAAGTGATTCATTTTTTTAAATTTATTTATTTAAAAAAGGAGACATTAACAAAACCGTAGGGTAGTAGTTTCTCTGTTTTTCTATTTGAAAAAAATTCTGCTTGGCACAATGTATCCTAAGCAACAATAAACAAATAAACCAACAAATAGAACATTAAATAATAAGATTTTCATAAAGATATAATCTAATAATTCAGGGTCATGGGCTGAAGTGGCTAATAGGAAGATGTGAGAAATGTCTGCTTCCTGCTATATTTTGAATGTAAATCATAATGGAATTTCTAAAGTTTAAATGTGGAGTGTTTGATAGAGCAAGATGCATCAAAATTTACTCTGATCTTCCTGAACTGATGAAAATTGGTATGTAAGGTGTGACCTGGGAGGTAGCACTGTGGATAAAGTACTGGACTCTCAGGTACAAAGTCCTGAGCTTTCTCTTTCTCATTAAAGAATAAATAAATCTTGGGGAATTTTTTTTTTTTTGATTGGACAAAAAAAAAGTTGAGAGGGAAGAGGAAGACCTAGGGAGTGAAAGAAAGGCACTTGCAGCCCTGCTTCACCGCTCAGAAGGATGGAGGTTTGAACCCACATTCTTGTGCAGCGTAACACGTGTGCTCAGCTGGTCTAGTCCCCTTGGAAAGTTTTGTTTTTTCTTTAATGAGATTTAAAAAATAATGAAGAGGGAGTCGGGCAGTAGCGTAGCCGGTTAACCGCATGTGGTACGGAGCACAAGAACTGGCGTAAGGATCCCGGTTCAAGCCCCCGGCTCCCCACCTGCAGGGGAGTCGCTTCACAGGTGGTAAAGCGGGTCTGCAGGTGTCTGCCTTTCTCTCCACCGCTCTCAGTCTTCTCCTCCTCTCTCCATTTCTCTATCCTATCCAACAACAATATCAATAACTACAACAACAATAAAAAAAAAAAAAGGAGCCAACAAAAGGGAAAGTAAATAAATATTTTTTTTAAAAAATAAAGAAAAAAATTGGTAGGTAAGATAGAGTGAATGAGTTCATAGAGAAATCTGAAAGAGATAGAAATAAAATTTGACCAAGGATATATCTTGTCCTCTGATGTTGACTTAATCTTTAAGAACAGATTTCTGAAGGTAACATCATCATTGGGCTACAACAAATAAATCTGAGGAATAATGAGATTAATAAAATTACTTGCCAGTTTGAACAGGTTTCAGAAATGAGCAGTCAGCAATTGAAACATTTAGGTCTGCAGAGGTAGGAGTAAAACCAGAATAATGTAGTATTTCAAGGTGTTAGTGAGTGCCAATTTAAGATATGTCCTTTGTCCAGTGAGATACTGAGATTTTTACCATGAGTATATTTCAGTAATCATTTGTCATTTAATATATTTGATTTGTTTTTCAAACGCCTGGGTTTGCTTGACTTGTCATCACTGCTCCTAGCAACCTGGTTCTGCCCACCCACCCATCCCCAATTCATTTAAGGGGTAGGAGACAGAGAAGACATCACAGCACATAATTCTGTGTGGTGGCTAGGGATACAGACCCCCTGGGCCTTGTGCATAGTAAAGGTCACGCTCTCCCAGTCCATCCCAAGATGTTTTTTAAGTTTTCTTTATATATATTTTTATTTATTTCCTTTTGTTGCCCTTGTTTTATTGCTGTAGTTATTATTGTTGTTGTTGATGTCATTGTTTTTGGATAGGAGAGAAATGGAGAGAGGAGGGGAACACAGAGAGGGGAGAGAAAGACAGACACCAGCAGACCTGCTTCACTGCCTGTGAAGTGACTCCCCTGCAGGTGGGGAGCCGGGGGCTGAAACCCGGATCCTTAAGTCGGTCCTTGTGCTTTGCGCCACGTGCACTTAACCCACTGTGCTACTACTGCCTGACTCCCCCAAGATTTTTTTTATATAAAGGAGTATGACAGAGAAAAATCAGATCATCAGCTGGCTTCAGTTTGTGCTATGCCAAGGATCAGAGTCAGAAGCAGGCCCATCCTATGCTTTACCTGTCAACCACCTTCCCAGCCAATGCATTTGAAAGTTATCAGAAATAATGCTAGAACACATCCCATGAGAGCTCACACATGCCAAGCACGTCATGTCTAATGAATAATACCTCAGGCACCAAGAGGTGTTTTTTTTTTTCCTAGTGGAAATCTTGAAGAAATGTTCAAAGTAAATGAATTACATAATGAACTCCATTTTTTTCTTTAGCTCTCTTAAAAATCCAATACATTTGTTTATTAGTGAGAGAGAACCAGATCTTCACTCTAGCATATGCAGTGCCAGGACTCGAAATTTTATAATTTCAAGTCCAGCTTCCTGGACCATAATTATTTTATTATTGCCACTGTTGATGTTGTTCGTTGTTGGATAGGACAGAGAGAAATGGAGAGAGGAGGGAAGACAAGAGAGGGGGAGAGAAAGATAGACACCTGCAGACCTGCTTCACCGCCTGTGAAGCGACTCCCCTGCAGATGGGGAGCCAGGGGCTTGAACCGGGATCCTTACACCAGTCCTTGCGCTTTGCACCACATCCGCTTAACCCACTGTGCCACTGCCCGACCCCCCAGGAATTTTCTTAATGCCAGTTAAGGGTTCACCTTCCTCTTATTGACCTCCTTTATTTGTTTGTTTGTTTGTTTGTTTGTTTGTTTTTACCAGAGCACCACTCAGCTCTGGTTTATGGTGGTGCAGGCGATTGAACCTGGTACTTTGGAGCCTCAGGCATGAGATTCTCCTTGCATAACCATTAAGCTGTCTACCCTCACCCTCCTCCAATTGTTTATTGTTACATTTGCATTGTTTGTTTAAATTAGTGTCCAAGGAAGGCATCAGACATTAAATTTCACTGTTATTTATCCTACACCATTTAAAAAATGTCCAACTTGCCTTTGGTTCCTATTATTATTAAAAACCATGTTCAGAGTTGGGGGTGGGGGGGTCAAGTGGTGACACCCAGTTGAGCACTCACATTACCATGTTTGACGACCCAGATTTAAGGCACCACTCTCCACCTGCGGGGGGGGGGGAGATCTCATGAATGTTAGAATAGATCTTCAAATGTCTTTCTTACTCCCTCTCTAGCTAGCCCCCTTCGCCCCCCCCCTTCAATGTCTCACTTTTCTGTCTAATAAAAAAGTTTGTGATGGGGGTGGCGGCCCACATAGTCCTGAAAAGATGAATACAGCATCACCTAAAAATAGCACTAGAATGCTGGAGAATTATCTCACCTAAGAATTGCTGTGTCATTTATGTGACCTAGTTCTGCAGCCACTATACACTACATGGGAGTGCTTCGGTTTTGTGGTGTCTTTCCCTCTCTCTGTCTCTGTCTGAGAAAGTTAACCTGAAGCAGTAATGTCCAATGATGACAAAATAATGACTACGATAAGAACAATATCTGTATTTTGTATACTGCTACTTTATATCAGGTATCATATGTGCCTCTTTTTTTTTTAATGTAAATATTGGTCCTTGGAGAGGCCAAGTAGTGTACACATTTTTATTTTTGTGGTTATTACTGTTATTGTTATTGATGTTGTCATTGTTGGATAGCTCAGAGAGAAATGGAGAGAGATGGGAAAGACAGAGAGGGAGAGAGAAAGACAGACACCTGCAGACCTGCTTCACCACCTGTGAAGCGATTCCCCTGCAGGTGGGGAGCCAGGGGCTCGAACCAGGATCCTTACACCGGTCCTTGCGCTTTGTGGCACCACGTGCGCTACCACCTGACTCCCTCTTTTTCTTTTTTTTCCAGAGCACTGGTCAGCTGTCACTTAAGTTGGTGCAGGGGATAGAACCTGAGACTTTGGAGCCTCAGGCTTGAAAAATCTTTTGTGTAACCATTATGCTGTTTCCCCTTCCCTAAACCTTTACCCATTTACTTTAGAAACATCTGTGATCATATGCTATATTCTTTGCACTAGGAGTACAGAATCTATCGGTCTTTTTAATTTGCTTGTTACTCTCTTCTTTCTAAATGGAAATACTGTCCTTGTCAATAAATTGTTCATTGTGAGATATGTTTTATTAAGGTGGAAACAATATATAATTAGTTTTATATTTATTGTTCCCCACCAGCTTTCAGCATACAAGTTCATTCCCAGGCATATTCCAGTGTTAATGTTTTAAATTAAGTATTATTTTGCAATTATGGTTTTAAACATTTTATTTTTTTGTTGCTTATTAATAAGGTATTTTCAACATTTGGGAATGCTTTCAAAGTTTCAAATTGTTCCATCTTTGATCAACTGACACTCCTCAAACTATCTTCTGAGTTCCCTTCCTCACCCAGAATTCCCCTTTTCTCCCTCACTGTCACTGATAACCTCTGAGATATTTGAAGCTCTTCTTGTATAATCCTACCATAAATGTAAAACCAGCCACTTCTGCAAAGGCTTCTCAAGCAAATATACAGCGTGAATTTGGATTATTCAAACTTAGAATTACAGGGGCCTTGTGGTGGCGCACCTGGGTGAGCGCGTATGTTACAATGCGCAAGGACCCGGGTTTGAGCCTGCAGACAGAAAGATTTTTAGAGTGCTGAAGCTGTCCTGCAGGTATCTCTCTCTCTATGTCTGTCTCTCTATGTATATCACTAAATACATTTTTAACAGTTTTATTTAAGAGAAAGAGTGGCAAAAGCACCACTTTGCTGTGAAATATGCAGTGACAAGAATTAAAACAGGCTGTATACATGCAAGTCCTGCACCCTGTCCTCTGAACCAGCTTTTCAACTACTACAAATATTTTTGTTTAGGTTTATTTATTTATTTAAAAAATTTTTTTTAATATTTATTTTATTTATTCCCTTTTGTGCCCTTGTTGTTTTTGTTTAGGTTTATTTTATGCTCACGTACCTGCTTTCTTCTTTCGTAGTAAGCAACAATCAGATCATTTTCTTTCCTTCCCCCCTTTTTAAATTTACTTCATTTTAAAAATTTTATTGTATTTACTTAGTTTTATTATTGGATAGAGACAGAGAAGCTGAAAGGAGGGGAGAAAATAGAGTAGGAGAGAGACACCCGCAACCCTGTGTCAACACTTGTGATTTTTTAAAATATTTATTTATCCCCTTTTGTTGCCCTTGTTGCTTTATTGTTGTAGTTATTATTGTTGTTATTGATGTTGTTGGATAGGACAGAGAGAAAAAGAGAGAGTAGGGGAAGACACAGGGGGAGAGAAAGAGAGACACCTGCAGACCTGCTTCACCGCCTGTGAAGGGACTCCCCTGCAGGTGGGGAGCAGGGGGTGGGGCTCACACCGGGATCCTTACTCCAGTCCTTGTGCTTTGCGCAGCATGCGTTTAACTCACTGTGCCACTGCCTGATTCCCCCCAATTTTTTTTTTTTTTTTTTTTAACTAGAGTACTGCTCAACTCTGGCTTATGGTAGTGAAGGTGACTGAACCTGGGACTTTGGAGCCTCAGGCATGAGAGTCTCTTTGCATAACCATTATGCTGTCTTTCCCTTACTCCCACTTGTGAAGTTTTCCCTCTGCAGGTGGGGACCAGAGAAATTTACTTCATTTATTACATTTGAAAAGCAAAGTTTTACATGAGATAGAAACGGTGAAAGAAAATTCAGAACAACACTTTGGCACAGGCAACACTGCAGATCAAACTAGAACCCTCAGGCCTCAAAGTCCAGTGCTCATCATTTCCCCAGCAACTCTCCTCACTGTTTTAAAGTTGTATTTATTTTGAGAGACAAAGTTCAGGCTGCTAGTTTGCATATGTGATGCTAAGGGCTAACGTCAGGGCTTCATGTAACCTGTGCGGAAGTCCTATAATCGTCATCTGAGTCACCTGTCCCTGCCTACTTATTTTTATCCTTGAGTCATTCTCAATAGTGTTCTACTTGTTATTTTAACTTTTACTCAGAGCTATGGTTGAGCAATGATCTTGTTAAAAAATTATAATGTAAAATAATTACTCTTTTTTTTTTTTATCCTGATTATTGCTCTGCTCTCAGGGGATTGAAGCTGGAGCCTCAGGCATGAGTTTTTGCATAGCCATGATGCTATCTCCTTCCAAAAATTTAAATTAATTAATTAATTTTTTACTTTACTGTTTACCTTATAAATGTACAGTTCCCTTACTCCCAAGCAACTTACTCATGCCTTTTTATTATATATGTGTATAGAGAGAGAGTGGGGGGGGGCACAGCCCTAGACCTCTTCCTGTGCAGCTCAATGTGCCGCTGGTACTCAAACACTGACACTACATGGCAAGGCATGCACCCTTCTGGTTGAGCTATATCCAAACTCCTACTTGTTACTTTATTATTTCTTTTATATATATATATTGATAGAGAGAAATTGAGAAGGGAGACACCTGCAACCCTGCTTCACTGGTACCGAAGCTTCTTCTCCTGGGTGGGAACTCAGGGCTTCAACCCAGGTCCTTCCTATGCTAACATGTGTTGGGTGTGCCACTGCCCATCTTCACACCCCCATTTATTCATCTTTGTATTATTATTATTTTATTTTCTTTGCCAGAACACTGCTAAGCTCTGGCTTATGGTAATATTGGAAATTGAACCTGAGATGTTTGGTGCCTCCATCTGAGAGCAATTTTGCATAAGCATTATACTATCTCTCCAGCCCCTGTGTACTTTATTATTTTATGGGACTAGTTGTGACCCACCTGGTAGACCACACGCTGCCATGCATGAGGACATGGGTGCTACAGCTGTCTGTCTTTCTCTACCTCTCTTCTGTTTTGTCTTTCACCCTCTATCATTAAGAGTGTGTGTGTGTGTGCGGGGGTGGAGGGGGTGCCCTCATGCAGTGGTGGTGTTTTGCAAGCCACAATCACAGTGATAAACTGGTGACTGGCCCTCACCATCCCCCCAAAAAAAAAAGTGAATGGGGGAGATAGCATAATAGTTATGCAAAGACTTTCATGCTTCAGGCTCTAAGCTCTCAAGGCCAGACCTGAGAAGTACTTTGGTAAAAAAATAGAGAAAAAAAAAATCTTAGAAGGCCAAAAAAAAAGAAAGAAAGAAAAAGAAAATACCTCACTCTGTTGGATAGTGTGCTACTTTGCCATGTGTGCAACCAAAGTTTGAGCCCAGCCCCCACCTCCCTGAGGCAAGCTTTGGCATTCTTCTTGCTTAGTTATTCTTCAAAGACAACAAGTGCAGAAAGGATATTGTGCTTCTTTTCTTTCTTTCTTTCTTTCTTTCTTTCTTTTTTTTTTTTTGTTGTTGTTGTTCTTGTCACTGTTTAAGGAATAAAAATGAGACACTGCAGCTTGCAATACATAGAGAAACAAGTCCTAGTTTAACTTTAGAGTTTCAGACAAAACAAACTTAATCACTGTGCCCCAAGCTATCACTTGTCAAGTAAAAAGAGGAGGACTTACCTTCAGATTTCTCCTTTTCCTTTAAGACTGCTTCAACCGCCTGTCCCATTTAAAGAGGAATGGAACAGCAGCCTAAGAGATGGATGCACAGTGCGGTGCCTAGAGTGTTGGACACTCACGAGGGAAGTCCCGATTCAGCCCCCGGCATAGCATGTGCTGGAATGAAGTTCTTTCTCCTTCTCCCCATTTTCCTTTCTTTTTTTCTCTTCTTTTTTATTGCTATTTATTTATTTTCCCTTTTGTTGCCCTTGTTGTTTTTCACTGTTGTTATAGTTATTGTTGTTATTGGTGTTGTCGTTGTTAGATAGGACAGAGAGAAATGGAGAGAGATGGGGAAGACAGAGAGGGGGAGAGAAAACTAGACACCTGCAGACCTGCTTCACCGCCTGTGAATCCACTCCTCTGTAGGTGGGGAGCCGGGGGGCTCGAACCACCATTTTCTTTTCTTAAATAATAGTAATCTTGGGGTAAAAGAAATGACAGTTGCTGTTGCAGCCGGGAAATGGTACAGTGGATGAAACTGTACTGGACTCTCTGTCTTGAGTTCCTAAGTTCGGTTTCTAGTTTGCATATGCCAAGGTGCAGAGTGATGCTCTCGTCCCCCCTCCCACAGTAACTAAATAAACTGTAGGGGCAGGTGGTGCTTCACATGGTTAAGTGTTCACATTATGATACACAGGGACCTGCGTTCAAGTCCCTGGTCCCCACCTGCAGTGGGAAAACTTAACAAGTGGTGAAACAGGGTTGCAGATGTCTCTCTGTCTCTTTCCCTCTCTATCTCCTCCTACCCTCTCAATTTCCCTCTGTCTCTAATAATAAATAATAAAGATTTAAATAAATAAATTTTTAAAAATTAAAAAAAAAACCCATACAAACCTAAATGAGTGCTGCAATCATATCACAGGGGTTTTCAGAAAGAAACAGCCCTGCACAATGCCTTCTGTCAAACAGTGACACTCCCGCAGCTGCTGGCGAGTGCACCGGAATTGCACAATCCAGTACAATGATTCCTCTTCCCACCTTGTCTACCCCTGTGACAGGTTCCCTGGTTTATTCTGAGCCTCCTGCAGGTCCATCTGAGCAACTAACTGCTAATCAGCCAAGCCAGCAACCACCTTTCATCAGCTCTCCTCATGAAGTTGCTTCCTCGATTGTTGAAGAAGATGAGCAACATTTGGAAGTAGAGGACCCTCTATCCGATGAGCCTCTCTCAGACGAGCCTGTCTTCCCTGCTAAGGGCAAACTGCCCCATCTTGACGAGTATTGGTCAGACAGTGAGCACATCTTCTTGAATCCCAATGTTGGTGGAGTGGCAATAGCACCCACCCACGGCTCCGTTTTGATCGAATGCGCGCGGAGAGAGCTTCATGCTACCACTCCAGTTCAGAAACCAGATCGAAATCATCCCACTCGCCTCTCCCTTGTTTTTTACCAGCACAAAAATCTGAATAAGCCCCAACATGGTTTTCAACTCAACAAGGTTAAATTTGAGACTAAAGCCACAAAGAATAAGAAAACAAAGGCCTGTGAGCAGAAATATCAGGCAGCTAGTGAAGGTTGTGAACTATCCCCTGGAGTGAATGAGTTGAACCAAATTCCATCTCATAAAGCATTAACGTTGACCCGTAACAATGTCGTCACTGTGTCCACTTATGCTCTCACACATGTTGCAGGGCCCTATAACCACTGGGTCTGAAGGCTTTTCTCTCCTTTTTCAATGCCTTTGCTAGTGCAGTATATTTTTTCAAGGTGCTGTTAAAAGAAAGTCATGTTGTCGTTTACTCTATTTTCATCTCACCCATTTGAAGGCTAAGGTAAAACACAAGAATGGGGGTGGGTATTTCTTAACTGTGACTATATTTTGAAATTGGTCGACGGTGCACATTTTAAGAAAAAAAATCAAGCTTTTATAGTTTTAAATACATAAATGTTTTGGTTAGGTGTTAACCCTGATAGTTTGGTGCTTTAAATTAAGTCTGTTTACTATGAAACAAGAGTCATTTTTAGAGGATTTTAACAGGTTTATGTTCTGTGCTGTAAAATCAAGATACACAGTGTTAACTCTACACAGCTCCTGGTGCTTAACCACATTGACACAGTTAAAAATAAGCTGATTTATTGTTTCATGGTGCCATCATTTCAGCATCTTCCAATCATTGCTAGGAAATCAGCATATTCCTTTGAAATAAACCAACAAACTATTTCCTCTCTTAAAATATCACTCCTGTATGAAAGCATTCATTGTCGTTAGTAATGGTTGGAGGCTGTTCATAAATTGTAAATATATATTTTAAAAGCACTTTCTATTTTTAAAGTAACTTGAAATAGTATAGTATAAGAATTCTATTGTGTATTGTTTGCGCATATTTGCATACAAGAGAAATCATTTATTCTTGCTGTGTAGAGTTCCATCTTATCTGCAGTGTGTATTCTAATGTATAAGGTTTGTTTTTATTGTGTTTCCTTTCAAATATTAGCTACTTATATAAAATAGGTCATGCAAAAATTGGTAATTATCTTTAAAGCTGAAGTTACGAGGTTTATTACCAGTACTGATCAATATTGTCTTTAGATGGAAGCAAAAGCGGTCTCTTCTGATTTACATACAGCCGCAGGCCCAAATTTACTTTCCTTTCAGCTTTTTCAGTTTAATCCATTCAAGATGTTTTCAAAAAGACGTGGACATATTAGGATTCGGAAGAGTCAAATGCTTATAATGTTTCAAGATGATAAATCACAAAAGTTAAATAGATAGAAGTCTACCCATTTCAAAGTACCTTCTTTGTTTTGAAAATCCTTCTAGTTTACAGTACAAATAAATTCTTGTAGAAATCTTTTGAAAACAAATTGCACACCCCAAACACACCATAGAAATGATCTTATTAAAAGTAAAGTAAAGTTAGTCCATTAAGAGCAGACCCAAAGTAGTGTATGTAAATAAGCATATTTATCTGGGGGAAAAATAACTTTCCTTCTTTTCCATATTCTAGGGAACAGGAAAGTAGGCATTCTATTTAGTGTTTTCAGTATTCTCCCCATTACTTTATTGACTCATCTTAATGAAAAACAAAAGGAATTGCTGAAACAAAATCTCTAGAAAAGAACTTCCAGTAAATACTTGATTCTGTTAAAATGTAGAGGTGCTATAACAATCGAAGTGTCAGATTCCTTGGGAGTTTGAAAAACCTGATGGTGCTTTTCCCTTGGAAATGCCATAGGAAGCTCACAACCTCTAATACTCACAATTTTGGTGCAAAAGGAAGCAATTCCATCAAGTTATCTAATGAAAAACTCATAACTTATATTTAATTGATGTATGGTGCAAGTATGAGCTTCAAGCTTTTGACTAATCCAATTAAAGGGACATGAAGGGATTGTAAATAACAGAGTGTTCATTGATAACTTCATCTACTGTCTGCCCAGCACAAGTAGTTTTCTGCTTCTTGAATATGTAAAGTAGGGTAATTCACTGACCTGTTTTAGTGTTTTGTGTGCCTTAGATTTCTGTTTAAAAACATGTACATTTTTGAGAACTTAAAGTTTCTTACATATCTAAGTATATAAACAAGTGATTGTTGTTTAAGCTGCTTCAATAAGATACAAGTATTAGACTATCAAGAATATACCCTTGTTATACTTCGCCTTAGACTATAGACAGTATCTCCCATAGAAATGATTTCCTTGCCAGTTTTAATGGATAAAGCTTTAAGACTTTATCAATCCACCATCTATCCATTCTTCCAGTTCATGCTTATTGGTTAACTGCAAAATCTGAGTGTAGCCTTTTTCTTTGATTCATACCTATAACATAAGAAAACTGAACAATTAAGATCCTAAAAGGTACTCAGATACTTTTTTCAATGCAAGAAGAAATTTCCTTCAGTATAACCCATTATGCTATATCTCCAGCAGTTAAATGATCCTGTCATTTTCAATAAATTCCTTAATCTACACTTGAAGTACTAATGCTGATTTAAGGAAATTTTGAGATTTGTCAAATTAGTTGTAGTATACCAAAACAAATCCATGACAATATACAGTCTCAACTAAAATGTGTCCATTCTTTTGGTACCATTAACTCTAAGAATGGCCCTCCTCAATGATAATCCCTCCCATGGTGGGAATCACATTGGATTCCTCCTTTGTTGGACTCTATAAATTTGCATACATTTAACAGTTTCTCATTCCATTGTCTGCCCTGTAATTTTGTTTTAATCTTTAGCCAATGTTCTGCAGCACTGTTAATTGTATGTTGTCTATAATCTTTCTTATGAAGCAACAAAATAAATTTATTTGAAATGACAATTTTACTCAGCAAACTGGTCATCTAACACCTTCAATTTTGTTTTACTATAATGATCACCTTTTGTCATCCCTTACATATCTCTCAAATTTGGTTTTCAACCTCTTACCTTTCTGTAGGCTATATTTTACCTCAGTGATTGAGTAAATAACCCACAAGTTATCCCAAACTAACTGCTGAACTATGTTAAAATCTTAGACACTGTAATGAAAGAATACTTCCTACTTACTTCAGAACCTACAAAATACTGCCCTTCAAGATACCATTTCTAATAGCCATCATTCAAACTTTTTTCTTTTGCTCATCAGTCTCACCTTTATCTTCTTTACAGTTGTGATACAACAGACCAAATATACCGTGTCATAGATTTAATTGAAATATATTATTGAAGAGTGAGGCTATGCTGGACATAAAAAGCTGTATAGCTCAATTTCTGCAGCATATTAGCAAAATATTTGCATCATAAATAACCTAACATTTTTTATTATGCAATCTGCATGGGGGTGAAATCATTTCATTTGTTAAATATAGAATTTAAACTAGATGAGATCCATAAGCAATTTACTTGAGACATAACCCCAATACATTCTTAATTGAATGTATACCCTTGTGTAAATGAGATATCAATTTAACTCTAAGTAACCTACTTTCTGATGTTATTTCCTTCAGTGGAATACTACTGATTATGGTTTCTTTCACAATAGCATGGATAATAACCCCAAACTATTTTTTAAGTCTAACATTTTAAAGCAAATTATATTGAGAACAAAGGTTTCACATTGCATGACAATTTCTATCAAGTATGGGTACAGCATTTCCCTTGAATGGACCCAGTAAACCAGTAGTATCTGTGACTTTTAATAATATATAGCTACCTTCTTATCACAGTTTCTTGATGCATGGAATTTTTTTTTTCTATATTCATACAATTGTGAGTTTTGATCTTTTGTAAAATCTTATGAAAATTGTGAAATAAGGTAGCATGGCAGTGACTTCTCACAGCACTGGAAGTCTCCTTAGAAGTTATCCAATCTGGGGGGGGGGGGTATAGCATAATGGTTATACAAAGAGACTTTCATTCCTGAGGCTCTCAAGTCCCAGGTTCAATCCCTCACACCGCCATAAGCCAGAGCTGAGCAGTGCTTAGGGTAATGTCAGTGTAATTATGTTTATAATTAGAACTTAAACAAATGAAGGCCACTCTTTGATTAAGAAGACTGCATAATAGAAACTCAGTTTCCTCACCCGGAGCATATTTTGTCACTATAAAATAGCCTTATTTTGTTCTGAGGTAAAAATAAAATGACGGGTTTTCTTTTCTTAGTAGTTCAAATGTTAGTAACATTAGATCAAGATTCTCATGCCTACAGAGTTCCATGGACATTTTTTGGGAAAGGTATTGGACTTTTTCCTGTGACAGTGTCCTGTTAACTCACCCTATAGAACGTGGCAATACTATTTGCTATTTTTATAAACAAATATATAAAACAGGCATATTTCCCCATGAAAAAAGTATTAAACATTAATAAGATTAAGTGGTTAAGATAATTATAGAAAGTATACTTCTATTGTATAAATTAACCATCGCTGTACAATCTATTCCTGACTCTTGCCTAGGTGACCTCATATAGCCTGTCTACACAGAATATTGTTTTTGTGCACAGCTCCTAAACTTGCCCCATATTATTATTGAACTTGTAACTTTGATGCCCGTTAATTATGTGAAATTAGTGCACTGATTCCTGAAGGAATCTGGATTTTTCCAAATTCACTTGTATTCTATGTGAAGCATATTTCTAACACGTTTATAAAATGAAGCCATTCATGCAATCCATAAAGTAGTATGCTCCTTATTAAAAGCTGGACTTGTATGTTCTTGAACTGTACTGAGATTCATTGGCATCGTTTTGCTTTTATTTTGTGTATACAATAGAGGCTAAGTTCTTCTGCTGATTTGAGAGACAATGGAAATGGTTCTCTTGAGAACACCACTACCTCCCAGATTGAACTCTACGTACTTTATCTTTGCAGTCCATTTGAATGACTGCTTCAATCCCTATTGTTTGTTTCAAAAGGTTATTACTTTAGTTTGCAATTGTCCAAAATTATTCCTTTTCTTTCCTTTTTTGTTCCCCCCCACCCCCCTCATTTGGTAGTTTGCACCATTTAATGTTTTTAGCTTTAAATATCTACCACTAGGGCTAAGGAGATAGCATAAAGATTATGCAGAGGACTCATGCCTGAGGCTCCACGGGTCCCAGGTTTAGTTCCTAGCACCATCATCAACTAGAACTGAACAGTGCTCTGGCAACAGAAACAACAACAAATAATAATGATAAATTAAAAATTTGCCACTAATCTTTTGGCTTCCTTTTCCATACTTACTATGGAACCTGTAATTCTGCCTGGGTCACCAGTTTTCCTTCTAGTTTGTTCAGTCATATTGCCTAAATTAAATTAAAATTTGGTCTAATGATGGAAAGTTATTCAGATAGCAAATATACTAGCTGGTTAACCATTCATGTATGAGGGCAACGTTGGAAACCCTGGGCTAAGGGGCTGGGCAAACCTGGAAGAGCACATATGTCACAATATGCAAGGACCCAGGTTCAAGCTTCCAGTCCCCACCTGCAGGGGGAAAGCTTCACAAGTGGCAAAGCAAGGCTGCAGACATCTCTGTCTCTTTCCCTCTCTATCTCTCCTTCTACCCTCTCAATTTCTGGCTATCTCTATCCAATAAATAAAGAAAGATAACTTTAAAAATTAAAGAGAGAGAGAGAGACCCTGGGCTAACAGCATAAACTTAGTTTTCCTAAATATAGAAATTTATACCTGGCAGGTATTATGAAAGGCACTTTCTCCTATTCATCAGGAAGAAATCTTGCTTCTAACAGAAAGTTTTCATTAAAGGAGTTTTCATTAAACTATTGAAAAAATTAAGTTTTTTTCATTTAGAGGAGTTTTCATTAAACTATTGGAAAAGAATTAGGTTTCTTCTCTTTTTGACAAGAAACTGCTTCTTACTACTATTCTTTCCTCATCTTACTAAAGTGGCAATGCCACTATGTGTATAGTCATTTTTTACCCAACGTTAATTCTTTCCTCTGAATTTTTAACTTTAATATTCAGTTATTTCTTCTCTCTGTTCTGTTCCCACTCCCCATGTGCCTTAAACACCAGTGCACATGGCACATTTTAAGAGAAGCAGTGCAGTGATCTTGATCTTGGCCAAGTTGTCTCTCATAAATCATTTTAAGAATGTCATCAAAAAGAATGAAGAGCTTTGATTCAGTTCCTTTCCGTTAGAGAAAAATTTACTTTTTAGGGATTGTGGTTATCAAACCACAGGCTCACATGCACTGTTGTCTTTCTCTAACAACTCTAAAAATAGTTGGCTCTCAGCTCAATCATGTTTGTTTCACATGAAATATATATAAGATGGTCTATGTTCTGTCACTATTTCTGTACAACTTCACTATTTCCTTGTAGTTTATCATACTGATTTATAAATTGATCAGTCACTCTGAATTGTCATATTTGATCTATACAATAGACAGCATTCCTTGTATTTAATTTCTCTGTATTCCAATTTTGTTGGAATTGGGTTTTTGGCAGAAACCATTCCATAATTTGAGTGAGAAAGATTAGAAAGTGAAGTAAAAGAAATTGTAAAGAGTTCTTGAAGATGAGCTATGTCCATCATCAGAAACTCTGGCTTTAAGTGCAATAGGGGAAGATAAGAGGGGAGAAAGGAAGAATTATGTGCCTATCCACAACTAGTTTACTCTTAATTCAACACCAAGAGATAGTTCTTAATATTTCTCTCCATCCACTGCATACCAGTTTTATCTGGAGAGTAATAAACATTCTGAAACCATGCTTAGCAGCATGAATTTATTACCTTATACTTTATTATGTTTTTTATTATCAAACTGCTTTTATAAATGCTTCTTTCCAACACTGACTATTAGACAGAGTACAGTGTCCCCAACTTAACTGAGGAATCTGTAGGTGGCAAGAATTGCCTTGCTGCAAGTTACTCTGAGACAATATTTAATATTTGCAGACCACTAAATACATTTCTGCTTCAAACTCTATGGCTGAGACTTTGCTATCAACTAGAGATTTATAACTGGACTAAAAAGTATATAAAATTTATCATATTTGAAAGGTGTTTCTGAAATGCTGCCCCTCCCCGCAGCTGTTTCCTTATGTATACTTCAGAAGTTCTCACAAAATCTCTAGGCTTCCACTTCAGGCTTTTATTTCTTACTCCTAAATAATAACTGCTTAAGAAAAAATTTACCCAACCCTCCCATGCACTATTTCACCACTCCCAGATTGCCTTTTCATTCATACGGATAGAGGAAGAGATGCCACACTTGTAATTACCGGGATTTACTGCACCTCTCCTAAGATGCCAGCACTGGGACCTGCATGGCCACGTGCATGTTCTGACATGCACTCCAGATGATAAGCTACCTCTCCAGACCCCAAAATTCTATGTCCTGGGGATCAGGAAGATGAATAAATGATTTTTTGTTCACACGATGCCGTGGGTTTCATTCGTGGCACCACATGGACAAAAACACTATGAGTGGCCATGTGAGGCACACCTGGTTACCATGCACAGAGCCAGCTTCAAGCTCGTGGGGCTTCCTGGCACCGAGAAAGCTTCCCGAGTGCTGAAACGGTGCTGCAGGTCTCTCTCTTCCTCTATTTTCTCTTCTCAATTTCTCTGTTCTGTCAAATAAAATAAAGTTAAAGAGAAAAACAGTATCATAATCAGTGAAGTGGTATTTTGGTCTCTCATACATACACATAAACACACAAAATAAAAAACACACAAAATAAAAAGTTCCATTTTTGAAAACTTCGTGAACCTGGTAGAAAGCAAAATGGTTATGTAAATAGACCTTAGTACCTGAGGCTCCAGTGTCCCAGGTTCAAACACCATAAGCCAGAACTGAAGTGAGTTCTCCTTAAAATAAAAATGATAGTAATAACTAAAAGGCTAGAACTAACAAAAAGCAGCTCATACTAATAGTTCAATGTACTTTTTATATTGAAATGTGGATTTTTTTTTTTTTTCTAAACTGGAGCTTTACTACTCAGGCTGATTTTTTTTTTTTCCTCAGAAAAATCGGAGGTGGACAGTGGGGGTTGGGTTTGGAGGTGGAACACAGCACTGAAGCTTCCACCAATGAGGTGAAAGACAATTTCAAAAGTGAGTTAAATACCAGGCCAAAATGCAGATTTCTTTTTTTAAAAACGACTTTTTTCTTTTTTAACTTTCTGCAAGAGAGAACTAGAATATCACCCTGACACTTGTGCTGCCAGGTATGAATACCAGCGCAGGAGGTCATCAACACCCTAGTCGCTGGGCCGCCTCCCACCCCACCCAGACCGTCTACAAGGCAGGAACTTCAGTTGAAGTTGAAAATGTGTTGACATGTCTCAACAAGAATGTGTTCCACTTATTTGAACTTGTTTTATATTAGTTTTTATTTTATTTCTAGCCATGTAAAATCTCTGGACTTAGAAGGTTAAGGGTCCGGAGAAAACTCACCTGGTAGGATATATACTTTACTTGGATTTGAGGCCTAGTACCATGGACAGATGATGGAGTAGTGCTGTGAGGTCTTCTCCCTACTTCAATGAAAAGTGAAACAGTAGATGGGGGGGAGGGTGCTCCTTAGTTGCAGTGTAACAAATGTGTGATGCCCCAGTGCTGCATATGTAAAAGGTAATAGTAATAAAAGGCTAACTGTTAGTACCTTTGTCCATAGAGTTAACAGAATCAGTGAGATATGATTGTAAAGCATTTAATAAGCTCTTTATAAAGAGGAAGGTCTTGACTATCCATATAATATGGGCTTCTAAAGAATAACCCAGGCCGTAAGGCCCTAAATAATCCGATAAATCTTGATTTTGCTGATTGGTCTCAGTAACTGCCTGTCCTCATCTATGCCTACTTAGAGTAATATTAAATGGCTGATGGCACAGAACTTTACAGAGGCATCTCTACAAAAAATATTTTTATCATGATGTATGGTCATATTTTTTTTAACTTTTATGAGGTAACGTTGTTAAAGGTGTTTTAAGAGAAATATTTTTCCAGATAATGGTTTTGTAGTAAAAACGAAGGACAATTTTTGTATTGCAATGTCTGGGTGGATGTTATCTTTGGGTTAGTGAGAAGTCACCAAGTGTTCCCTAAAGAAGAGCTTACAAAACTACCTGTCAGAAAGAAAACACAGCTTTCTACTCTCTTCACTTTATTATCCTGCTTTATTGTGACTTCCAAGTAGACTCCCATGCATGCCAATACTTTGGTTGAAAGAAGATGAGAGTCACTGGATGAAGTAAAATATTCATAAATTCTCCAAAGTGAAACAGTACTGAATTTCAAGTAGATAAATACCAATATCACACGCTATCCATGATTTTAATATTTTTCTTTTTGGAGTATATTTACTATTGAATATTTATTTTGTAGCTTTGATTTTTTTTTTCGCTTTGAGGGATTTATTTTAACCTATTTTTGCTATCCTACTGTAATAAATATTCCACACCATGAAATAATTTATTAAAAAGAATATTTTTAAAGTTTCACAAATACCTGCTTTGGGTTCTTAACATTACGAGAAAGCTATTTTAGGAAAAAGCACTTCATGTAGAAGGAAAGATAATCTGTATTGACTTCAATTCATAATCCGTATGTAGTGCTTTGCAGGCCAGGGAACACTGATTAGCAGTACTTGAAGCCTTGTGAGTTGGAATTGCATGTTACTTGAAAGATCTAATTAAGCTAAATTTTGGTGCACAGCAGTTGTACATGATTTCATGTTTATGTAGCAAAATGCATTTAAATGTATTAGTATTGAAATATACATGTAAAGATAGTTGTGGAAATGGTCTATTTTATTTTCCTTGTATGTCTCATTTGTTTAGAGCATAAAGATTCTTTTTAAAAATTGATTTAACTGAATAAGGCTAAATGAATATTGTAATTGAAATTATATTTTAAATCTTTGTCATGAGTTTTTAAAAAAAAACTATTACAAATTGTATCATTCCTGATTACACAGAACTTGTGGGTGGTTTTAAATAAATTTTATACTTCTATTTTGCACTAGTCTAATTTTTCTTTCCTCTTTAATATGCTTTAAACCATATCATATTTAAAGTAATTTGCATATGTTCAACTATTACAAATCATAAAATTTGATGTTTGGAGGTATCAAACTATAGGGATTGTTTTCAACAAAAAAACCCAGATGGAGACACTTATGGAATCATTAATAGTGCTGAAAACTGCAGTTTCGTGTAAAATATCTAATTCCCACAGTGATGTTAACAAGTTAAGTAAGGATCCTTTTTTACAAATCGGTGTTGGATTTTTTTTTTTGAGGTTTATTTATTAATTTGAAAAAAAGAATGAGAACCAAAGCATGGGAGCCCAGTAGTGGTGCCTATGTTGCTACATAGCAGTTCTGAAGTTTAAAGTTATTAAATCACAACCCTAATAGCTGTTAACCAACTTCAGCCAGACTGACCCATGCCCTCCCTTGGGGATCTCATTCGAATAAGCTTAACACAGTAAACGGTCACTAAATCTTGCACATAGTATGTCCACAGTACTTAAAATTTTACTTCCTAAAGTATTTGTTTGATCTGTATTGGGGGAAAAAATTGATAAATAGTAGTGTTTTTAGTAACAGTTCTCCCAGAAAAAGTAAGTTCCTTTGAACTCACTAGTTTGAAACCATCATCCTGGTAGTTCTTCCTTCAAGTAATATGAACAATTCCAGTTTGTTTTCTTCACTCCACCTTCTCCCAGGTTTACTTAGACAACTAGCAACTACATTTCTTTTTTTTTTTTTCTTTATTTATTGTATAGAAACAGCCAGAAATGGAGGGGTGGAGGAGGGAGATAGGGAGAGAGAGAGAGTCATCTGCAGCATTGCTTCACTTATGAGGCTCTCCCCCTGTAGGTGGGGACTGGGTGCTGAAACCGTGGTCCTTGCCCATTGTAAGGTGCGCTCAACCAGGTGCACCACTACCTGGCCCTTGAATACATTTTCCTGACTAAAAGAGAAACACTTGAGCTGGGCTTACCAAACAGACATGCGCAACGCCATCGGGTGTGGCAGAATGCCAACATAGAAGGGATCTGATGCCTCTACCACCTGCATCTCTGACATGGCTTCTGTAATTGCTTCCCCGCTGAACATGGGCATTGACTGGTCGATCCATACTCCCAGTCTGCCTCTCTCTTTCCCTAGTAGGGTGGGTCTCTGGGGAAGTGGAACTCCAGGACACATTGGTGAGGTCTTCAGTCCAGGGAAGCCTAGCCGGCATCCTGATGGCATCTGGAACCTGGTGGCTGAAAAGAGAGTTAACATACAAAGCCAAACAAATTGTTGAGGAATTTCATCTTTTAAACAGAAAAACAAGAAGTACTCTTTTCTGTTTTGCTCTCATTAAATAGCCTAAATAATACACTAATTAAATATTCAGCTCAGAAGATAACTCTAATGCTTTTAAATTTTCTCCAAGCCAAAGACATAGGACCTGCAATATTCCTCTAGTGACATGATTTCTAGCTCTTGTATTTGCTAAATACTTTCTAAATAATGCCGTACATTAGTTTTTTTAAGATAGAAAGTTAAAGAGAACACAGCAACAAAGCTTCTTTCAATGTCAGAAGAGCTAGATGCTGGTTTGAACCTGAGTGCTGCACATTTGTTTGAGTAATTTTTTTTTTTTCACCTTGAGCTAAAACAGCAGAATCCTTACCCTCATTCACAACTGGAAAAGAAGCTTGTACAGACTCACGGGTTCAGGATAAAAAGCCAAAAAGAATTGTTTTGGTTAGAGCAAGTTGCGTCTTTCAAAGTCTAGGCTAATCCAATGGCAAGAGATGATCTGTTGAGAAACGTTCATGATAGCATGCAGTTCAACAGTTTGTACAATCTCTCTGGCCAGGCATTCCTTATTTATGGGAATTTCCTTTTTTTTTTTTTCTCTAATGTTTTGTTATTTATTGGATAGAGACTGAAATTGAGAGGGAAGGAGATAGGAAGAGTGACAAACACCTGCATTTCTGCTTCACCACTCACAAAGCTTTCCCACACTGGTTGGAGGCCAGGTGCTTGAACCTGGGTCCTTGTCACTGTAACATATGCACTCAGTCAGGTGCTCTACCACCCGGCCCCCTGATATTCCTTATTTATGTGCCTGCAGCTTCTATAAATGCACAAATCAGGGATTTAAATGGGCCTCTCATTTTTTTTTTCACTTTCCACCAAGGTTACTGGGGCTCTGTGCATGGCACTATGAATCCACCATTTTCCTCTTTTCTTTTTTTCCTTTTAACCAGAGTACTGCTCAGCTCTGGTTTATGGTGGTGCAGGGACTGAACCTGGGACTTTGGAACCTGAGTAATGAGAGTACCTGCACAGCCATTATGCTATCCACCCCCGCCTCTTTTTTCCTCCCTTTCTTTCTTACATAGGGCAGGGGGTGATAGAGAGGGAGAGAGACAGAGATGCCTGCAGCACTGCTTCACCATTTGTCAAGCTTTCCCCTTGCTTGTGTGGACCAGGGGCTTGAGCCTGGGTCCTTGTGCATTCTAACACATGTACTCAACCAGGAGTGCCACCACCTGGCCCCTCTCCCCCTTTCTTGCTTTCCTTCTTTCTATTTTATTTGATAAGAGAGAAATTGAAATAAATAAATAAAAAGAAAAAAAAAGAAAGAAAGAAATTGAGGGCCGGTGGTGACGCACCTGGTTGAGTGCACATGTGACAATTCTCAAGGATCTGGGTTCGAGCCCCCAGTCTCCACCTGCAGGGGGAAAGCTTTGCAAGTGGTGAAGCAGGGCTGCAGGTGTTTTTCCATATCTCCCTCTTTATTACCTCTTTCCCTCTTCTGGCTGTCTCTATCCAATAAATAAAGATGTAAATATAATTTTTTAAAGAATTTATTTATTAATGAGAAAGATAGGAGAGAGAAAGAACCAGACATCACTCTGGTACATGTGCTGCCGGGGATTGAACTTGGGACCTCATGCTTGAGAATCCAATGCTTTATCCACTGTGCCACCTCCCGGACCATTAAATTTTTTTTTTAAAGAGAAATTGGGGGAGTCGGGCGGTAGGGCAGCGGGTTAAGCGCAGGTGGCACAAAGCTCAAGTACCAACATAAGGATCCTGGTTCAAGCCCCTGGCTCGCCACCTGCAGGGGAGTTGCTTTATAAGTGGTGAAGCAGGTCTGCAGGTGTCTATCTTTCTCTCCCCTCTCTGTCTTTCCCTCCTCTCTCCATTTCTCTCTGTTCTATCCAACAACCAACGACAGCAATAATAACTACAACAATAAAACAACAAGGGCAACAAAAAAGGAAATAAGTAAATAAATAAATAAACAAATATTTAAAGAAAGAAGGAAAGAAGGAAGGAAAGGTGGTGGAGAACCTTGTTAAGCTCACACATTACCGTGTGCGAGAACCCGGTTTGAGCCCCCGCTTCCCGCCTGCAGAGGGAAAGCTTCATGAGTGGTGAAGCACATTTTGTCTCTTTCCCTTTCTATCTCCCTTTCCCCCTCTAAATTTCTTTCTGTTTCTATCCAATAATAAATAAATAAAATATTAAAACTGGAAGGGAGAAAGGAAGTAGTAGTGCAGGCACCAAATCCTAGTGAAACCCTAATGGCAATTAAAACAAATAAAACAAGTGGTCCAGAAGGTGGTGCAGTGGATAAAACATTGTGCTCTCAAGTATGAGGTCCTGAGTTCAATCTCCGTCAACACATGTACCGTAGCGATGGCTGGTTCTTTCTTTCTCCTCCTACTCCTCTCATTAATAAATCAATTAATTAAGAAAGAAAGAAATAATAATGTGTATCAGAGACAAAGCAATGGCACACCTGGTTGAATGCATACATCATCATGTGCAAGGAACCAAGTTCAAGTCCCCTGTCCACTTGCAGGGGGAAAGCTAGCTCACCTCCATGTTAATTATAAGCTCAGGCAAAAAATGACCAAAGTCATGGTCCCCTAAGAACACACTTAAAATAGACTTCTTAGCTTTTTATCACCCTAAAAATATCTATTCTCACCTGCTCTAGTCCTACTTTTTGTTTCCTAGTTATTAAACATTTTGTCCTGCCTCATTATTTACTGCCTTTCAGACACCAAGTTGTAGATGCTACTATAATTCCATCCTGAATTCCATAGGCAGACAACCTCACCAATGTGCCTTGCAGCCCCCCAAAAAAATTTAATTTTAATACAATAAAAGTAAAAAAAAAAATTAAAAAGGGCAACAAAAGGAAAATAATGGCCTCCAGGAGCAATGGATTCAGATGCTACCCCTACTTGTTCCTCAGTCCTCTAGGGGTTACAAACAGGGTTCCTACCTGTTTCACTTACCTAAGCAGAAATAGAATAAAATTAGGAAAGATTACTGTATGTCGACACCATTCTAAGTATTTCCCTATATTCCTTTACACACTTAATAGTCAAGTAATACTCAATCAGAAAATTAGCCCAGGATCAGGGAGATAGCATAGCGGTTCTCCAAAAGAGAGGCAAAGAGAAAGAGTGAAAGAAACCAGTATCAAAGCTTCCTTCTGGGGGCTAGGTTTAAACCTGGGTCATGCAAATGAAAAGCAGCACACTCTCCAAGTGAACTATTGACAGTTTACTGATCCACAAAAAAAAAAAACTCACACCTGAGATCCTGAGGCCCCATGTTCGATCTGCAGCACTGTAATAAGCCAGATTTGAGCAGTGCTCTGGTTAAATAGTAATAATAATAATAACAGCAATAATGATAACAATCATAATATGAAATTGACATTATATAAGGAAAGAAGCCCAGAAACTTTACAAGCATGAAGTCTTAATTTCAATCCTTGGCATTACATGTTCAAAAGTGATGTTCTGGTTCTCTCTCTCCCTATTCAATAAATAAATAAATTTCTATAAAGAAAGGAAATTGCAAACTGTGCTGTTTAAATGCATCATGTTGAATAGGACAAGCCAGAAAGAGGAAGACCAATAATGAATGAACTCAATTATAGGTGGACCCTAAGAACATAGATCAGTGGGAGTTGGGTGGTAACGCAGCAGATTAAGTGCACCTGGTGCAAAGCGCAAGGACTGGCATAAGGACCCTGGTTCGAGCCCCCGGCTCCCCATCTGCAGTGGAGTCACTTCACAGGTGGTGAAGCAGGTCTGCAGGTCTACCTTTCTCTCCCCGTCTCTGTCTTCCCCTATTCTCTCCATTTTTCTCTGTCCTAGCCAACAATGATGACATCAAGAACAACAGCAATAAAACAACAATAGCAACAAAAGGGAATAAATAAATCTAAAAAAAAAAGAAAGAAGAAGTGTTTAAAAAGAACATAGATCAGTAAGAAAAACATATGGTGAAACCTGGAGTGGGGTGGTGCATTGCACTGAAGCCGCAAAGGCCTCTGGGGAAGGAGAGGAGCGACAGGATGAAGGGACACTGGAATCCTGTTATGTCTCCAGTTGCCAGTCAAGGGGAGATGAGAGGCTGTGCCTGTGTATTAATGACTATACTGTAAGCCATTAATCGCCCAGTTAAAAAAAGAAAAGAAAAAAAAAAGGGCAGGGGTAGATAGCATAATGGTTATGTAAAGAGACCCTCATGCCTGAGGCTCCAAAGTCCCAGGTTCAATCACCCGCACCACCATAAGCCAGAGCTGAGCAGTGCTCTGGTAAAAAAAAAGAAAAGAAGGGAGTCGGGCTGTAGCGCAGCGGGTTAAACGCAGGTGGAGCAAAGCACAAGGACCGGCATAAGAATCCTGGTTCGAACCCCGGCTCCCCACCTGCAGGGGAGTCGGGTGAAGCAGGTCTGCAGGTGTCTTTCTCTCCCCCTCTCTGTCTTCCCCTCCTCTCTCCATTTCTCTCTGTCCTATCCAACAACGACAACAACAATAATAACTACAACAATAAAACAACAAGGGCAACAAAAGGGAATAAATAAATAAAATTAAAAAAAAACATTTAAAAATGGGGGAAAAAAGAAAGGGAAGACATTATAAGGAAGAAATGAAATATAGGGAACGGGGGATTTGGAAGAAAGGGGGCAAGCATAAAGTTTTGTTCATGGGTTTGGTGTGGAACTATATGCCTGTAATCTTACAATCTTGTAAACCATTATTACCTCACTAACAAAAGTCATAGTAAATTAAAATTTAAAAAGGAAAGAAGGGGCTAGGAAGACAGCATAATGGTTATGCAGAAGACTCTCATGCCTGAGACTCCAAAGTTCTAGGTTCAGTCCCTCTGTCCCTGCACCACTATATGTCAGAGCTGAGCAGTGCTCTGGCAGCTCTCTGTGTGTATATTTCCCTTTGTCATCAAAAGTAAATAAATATAATACTTTTAAAAAGAAAAAGAGGGGAGTCAGGCGGTAGCGCCCCAGGTTGAGCACATATGGTGCAAAGCGCAAGGACTGGCGTAAGGATCCCAGTTCGAGCCCCCGGCTCCCCACCTGCAGGTGAGTTGTTTCATAAATGGTGAAGCAGGTCTGCAGGTGTCTGTCTTTCTCTCCCCCCTCTCTGTCTTCCCCTTCTCTCTCCATTTCTCTCTGTCCTATCCAATAACTACAACATCAGTAACAACAATAACTACAACAACAATAAAAAACAAGGGCAACAAAAGGAAATAAATATTTTTAAAAATTGATAAAAAGTAGATAAAATATTAAAAACAACAGGGACTAGGTGGTGGCACAACTGGTTAAGTTCACACATTACAGTGCACAAGGACCTAAGTTCAAGCCCCTGGTCCCCATATGCAGGAGGAAAGCTTCACAAGTGCTGAAGCAGGGCTGCAGGTGTCTCTGTGTCTCTCCCCCTATCTCCCCCTCCCCTTTCAATTTCTCTCTGTATCTATCCAATAATTAAACAAAAAATTAAAAATATTTTTAAAAAAAAGGATAAAGCCTGACATGGGACCTGTAGACATCAGGCATGAAAGTCCATTGCATAAACTTCTCTATTATCTCCCTCATCCAAATTATTTTATTTTATTTTTTTACCCAGAGAACCATTAGCTTTGACTATTAGCAATGCTAGGGATCAAACCTGTGACTTCTGCAAATGAGTTCTATGAACTACCAATGCACTTTTCTGTTTTTTAATCCTCGTTTATTGGACAGAGACAGCCAGAAATCAAGAGGGTAGAGGGGATGTAAAAGAGAGAGATTGCAGCACTGTTTCACTGGAATCCTGGTCCTTGAGAGCATATGTGCTCAATCATGTGTGCCACCACGGGACCCTACCAATGCGTTACCTACAGGACCTCTCCTCCTGTCCCTTCCCCTCCCTTCCTTTCCTCTCCTCTCTCCTCCTCTCCCCTTCCCCTCCCTTCTCCTCTTGTCTCCCCTTTCCTTTTCCCTCCTCTGTCCTCCCCACCCATCTCTTATTCTCTCCTCTTTTCTTTTTTCTAGAGCACTACAACAGCTCCAGCTTATGGTGGTACTGAGGGCTGAACCAGGGACCTCAGAACCTCAGGCATAAAAGTCTTTTTAATTGGGTGAAGGGTAGATAGCATAATGGTTTCTTCTTCTAGCGTTTGCCCTTCTTCCGTAGCCAGTCAACAGCGTCAGGTTGAGCCTGATGTAAAGTTTCGAGACCTCCTTTGAATCTGGAGAGGTGGCAGTCGTTGACTATGTGGGTCATAGTCTGTCTGGAGCCGCAGGGGCAGTTCGGGTCGTCTCTGGCTCCCCAGCGGTGGAACATAGCGGCGCCCGGCCATGGCCTGTTCGATAGCGATTGAGGAGGGCCCAATCATAACGTGCTAGGTCAAAGCCGGGTTGACGCTTGCAGGGGTCTGTGATGAGGTGTTTGTTCTTTACCTCAGCTGACTGCCAACTCTGTTTCCAATAGACTGGAACAGAGAAGTTCAGTGTAGGCGTAGGGGACCAGATTGGATGATGGGACGTCAAGCGTTGGTCAGGGTGGGCGAAGATATCCGCGTATATTGGCAGGTCCGGTCGAGCGTAGACGTGGGAAATGAACTTAGATGATGCCGCATCCCGACGAATATCTGGCGGGGCGATGTTGCTAAGAACTGGCAGCCATGGAACCGGGGTGGAACGGATGGTTCCAGAAATTATCCTCATGGAGGAATATAATTTGGAATCGACCAAGTGGACATGGGGGCTACGGAACCATACTGGGGCACAGTATTCTGCAGTGGAATAGCATAATGGTTATGCAAACAGACTGTCATGCCTGAGGCTCCAGAAGTCTTTTGAATAACCATTAAACTATCTCCCTGGTCCTCTACACACCTTCCTTCCTTCCTTCCTTCCTTCCTTCCTTCCTTGTTTACTTTCTCTCTCTCCCCCTTTCTCTCTCTCTCTCTCTCTCCCCCCTCAAGATTTTATTTATTTATTCAGAGAAAGATAGGAGAGAGGAAAAGAACTAGACATCACTCTAGTGTATGTGCTACCGGAAACATCAAACTCAGAACCTCATGTTTGAGAGTCCAATGCTTTATCTACTGTGCCACCTCCTGGACCTACCTACCCTCCTTTCTTCCCTTCCTCCCTCCCTCCCTTCCTCCCTCCTCCCATCCTCCCTCCCTCCCTTTCTTCCTCTCTTTCTTTCTTTCTCTTTTCTAGAGCACTGCTTATGGTGATACAGGAACTTCTGAGCTTTCTGGAATGACAATCATTTGTATAGCCATTATGTTAGCATCCCTGCCCTTTTTTCTTTCCTTTCTTTCCTTTCTTTTTTCCTGCTTCACTTCCTTCCTCTCTTTCTGATATGTGTGCTTATATTATGAGCTTTTCTTCTTCTTCTTTTTTTTTTTTGCTTTTAATTGTGAACTAAGATAAATCCTAAACATTTTCCTAATATCTGGCTTTGGCCTTCTAACGATTCCAGTTTCTCTCTCAATCTTTAAAAAAGTATAAGTGGTTTATTTACTTATTTTCATGACTGAGAGAGGGGACCCGAGAGACACTAGGACATTGTTCAGCTCTAGCATATGGTGGTGCTGGGGATTGAAGTTGGGCTGCAAAGATGCAACCTGCGATCACCACTGTGACTGTGACGGGCATTGTACTCGAGAGCAGTTGATCGCCTGAAAATGTCTCTCCACTGACTGTCTCCCGAAATCCCAGCTAAAATTTTCATTTAACAACTTCCTTTGTGTTCACAGAAATATCGCTGATTAACTTGATTTGGGCTTAATTTTGAGACACACTTACAGGACTGACTACTCAAGGATTATTTACTTGTATTTATTTATTTATTATTAGATAGAGACAGAGAAACTGAGAGGGGAGAGATACAGAGAGACAGAGAGAGACACCTGCAGCCCTGCTTTACCGCTCGTGAAGCTTCCTCCTTGTAAGACCAAAGGCTTCAGCCTGAGTCCTTGTGCCTTGTAATGTGTGTGAAGAAGAAGCCAGGTACGCCACCACCTGTCCCCCTCAAGGATTACTATTGAGCTGGGAAGACAGTGTAATGGTTGTGCAAATGAACTTCATGCCTGAGGCTCTGAGTCCCTAAGTTCAGTTGCCAGCAGCATCGCCATATACCTGAACTGAGCAGTGCCCGATGTCTGGTGCTACATGTAACATCATGATCCTCTGGTTTCTCTCTTTCTCTTCTTCTCTTTCATGTGAAATTCTATTTTCTTTTTATTTTAATTTCTTTAAGTTTTTTAATTATCTTTATTTACTTATTGCATAGAGCCATCCAGAAATCAAGAGGGAAGTGGGGTTCGAGAGGGAGAGAGACAGAGAGACACCTGTAGCACTGCTTCACCACTCTTGAAGCTTTTCCCCTGTAGGTGGGGACCAGGGACTCAAACCTGGTTCCTTGCACACTATAACATGTGCACTCGGGATTTGACTTCCGGAGATGAAGCTATGAGCAGCAGATTGCTTCCTCTCCTCTCCCGGATCAACTAGGAATACCAAAGGAGACCACCCGGACCAAAACAGGACAGGACTAGAATGACCTCAGGAACCCAGTAAATCACCCGTGAGTACAAACACGCGTGGCTGGTGACAGAGAGGAGAGAGGGGCCTAAGGAGAGATTAAGTGACTGCTAATAGTTCAGCAGTTTATCAGTGGAGACACCACCTCCAGTCTGCTCCACCAACAAGGGGACAGCTTAAGGGAGGAGAGGACTCCCCAGAGACTCCCCAAGTGCAACTCTGAGTCTCCATTGCTACTACCCTCAGAATCTGGAGCAGCAACAGGGAGGGACACCAGGGGACAGAGATCTAACCAGGAAACTCAGGAGAAGACCTATACCTTGGTGGCATAGCTGAGGGGCTGTGAAAGTCTCATTGCATAACCACTGGATTATCTCTGCCATACCCTGCTTTATCTCTTGGTCAGGAGTCAGTGATTAAGCTAAGAAGCCTATTGATAGTTTAAAAGCCCTCAGGCTCCCATAGCCTACAGGGAAGAAAAAAAAAAGAAAGAGGCTTTTAAACCACTGAGCTCCAACTCAGGGATTGAAACAACTGTTGACTTCCACCACTGTGAACCCTTTAATCAACTTACTTAGACACAAGTCAATCCAGGCAATAGTGATCAATAATTTGAAAAGTATTGATAAAGGGAACTCATAACATAATATATAAAATGGTTAAAACAACAAGAAGAAATATTGGAGAATCGAACCAGGACAAGAGTCCAGCTAAAAGTCCTCCAGAGTGTGAAGCACAAAATAACAGGTTCAACATCCAAACATTAGCTAAGGAAATAATAACAGGAGTGAGTAAAGAATTTGAAAAAATTGTAATCAGAAATGCAGGAACAACAAATGAGAATATGGAAGAAAATACTAATTATCTCATGGTTATTAGAGAGCTGAAAGCTGAAATCGCTGAGCTAAGAATGCAACTAGCTGAACAAGCTAAAACACTATCAGAGCAGGGCAACAAAATAGATGAACTCCAGAAAACAGTAGAGGGCAGAGAGAATAGAATCTATGAGGCTGAAGACAGAATTAGCAAGATCAAGGATGAATTAGAGACAACTAAAAAAGAAGTAAGAGATCTCAAAAAGAGATTAAGAGATGCTGAAAACAACAACAGAGTCCTATGGGATGACTTCAAAAGAAACAATATACGCATTATTGGCATACCAGATGAAGAAAGAGAAGGAGAGGAAGAAAGCATTCTCCAGGCCATAGTAGCTGAAAAGTTCTCTAGTCTAGACAACATCAAAGACATAAAAATTCAAGAAGCCCAGAGGGTCCCAAACAGAATTAACCCAGACCTAAAGACACCAGTACAGTAAGGTGTCAGGCTACAAAATTAACATTCAAAAGTCAGTGGCATTCCTCTATGCAAACACTAAGTTAGAAGAAATTGAAATCCAGAAATCAATTCCTTTTACTATAGCAACAAAAACAATAAAATATCTAGGAGTAAACCTAACCAAAGAAGTGAAAGACTTGTATACTGAAAATTATGAGTCCCTACTCAAAGAAATTGA
The DNA here is from genome assembly GCF_950295315.1 of Erinaceus europaeus. NCBI lineage: Eukaryota > Metazoa > Chordata > Mammalia > Eulipotyphla > Erinaceidae > Erinaceus > Erinaceus europaeus. The sequence continues at coordinate 20,161,765 of NC_080162.1, forward strand.
AAAAGACACAAAGAAGTGGAAAGATATTCCATATTCATGGGTTGGAAGAATTAACATCATCAAAATGAATATATTACCCAGAGCCATCTACAAATTTAATGCTATCCCCATCAAGATCCCAAGCACATTTTTTAGGAGAATAGAACAAATGTTACAAATGTTTATCTGGAACCGGAAAAGACCTAGAATTGCCAAAACAATCTTAAGAAAAAAGAACACAACTGGAGGCATCACACTCCCAGATCTCAAATTGTATTATAGGGCCATTGTCATCAAAACTGCTTGGTACTGGAACATGAATAGACACACTGACCAGTGGAATAGAATTGAGAGCCCAGAAATGAGGCCCCACACCTATGGACATCTAATCTTTGACAAAGGGGCCCAGACTATTACATGGGGAAAGCAGAGTCTCTTCAACAAATGGTGTTGGAAACAATGGGTTGAAACATGCAGAAGAATGAAACTGAATCAGTGTATTTCACCAAATACAAAAGTAAATTCCAAGTGAATCAAGGACTTGGATGTTAGACCACAAAACTTTTAAATACTTAGAGGAAAATATTGGCAGAACTCTTTTCTGCATAAATTTTAAAGACATTTTCAATGAAACGAATCCAATTACAAGGAAGACTAAGGCAAGTATAAATCTATGGGACTCCATCAAATTAAAAAGCTTCTTCACAGCAAAAGAAACCACTACCCAAACCAAGAGACCCCTCACAGAATGGGAGAAGATCTTTACATGTCATACATCCGATAACCAACATATATAAAGAGCTTGCCAGACTCAACAACAAGACAACAAATAACCCCATCCAAAAATGGGGGTAGGACTTGGACAGAATATTCACCTCAGAAGAGATCCAAAAGGCTGAGAAACACATGAAAAAATGCTCCAAGTCTCTGATTGTCAGAGAAATGCAAATCAAGACAACAATGAGATATCACTTCACTCCTGTGAGAATGTCACACATCAGAAAAGGTAACAGCAGCAAATGCTGGAGAGGGTGTGGGGTCAAAGGAACCCTCCTGCACTGCTGGTGGGAATGTACATTGTTCCAACCTCTGTGGAGAACAGTCTGGAGAACTCTCTGAAGGCTAGAAATGGACCTACTCTATGACCTTGCAATTCCTCTCCTAAGGAACTCAACACATCCATCCAAAAAGATCTGTGTACACATATGTTCTTGGCAGCACAATTTGTAATAGCCAAAACCTGGAAGCAACCCAGGTGTCCAACAACAGATGAGTGCTTGAACAACTTGTGGTCTATATACACAATGGAATACTACTCAGCTGTAAAAAATGGTGACTTCACTGTTTTCAGCCGATGTTGGATGGACCTTGAAAAAATCATGTTGAGTTAAATAAGTCAGAAACAGAAGGATGAATATGGGATGATCTCACTCTCAGGCAGAAGTTGAAAAACAAGATCAGAAAAGAAAACACAAGTAGAACCTAAAATGAAATGGAATTGACGTATTGCACCAAAGTTAAAGACTCTGGGGTGGGTGGGTGGGGAGAATACAGGTCCATGAAGGATGATAAATGACATAGTGGGGGTTGTATTGTTTAATGGGAAACTGGGGAATGTTATGCATGTACAATCTATTGTACTTACTGTTGAATGTAAAACATTAATTCCCCAATAAAGAAATAAATTTAAAAAAAAAGAAAGGAAAAGCTGCCCATAGCAGTAAAATTACACATGCATCAGGCTCTGGTTGTAAGAAAGAAAGAAAGAAAGAAAGAAAGAAAGAAAGAAAGAAAGAAAGAAAGAAAGAAAGAAAAAAAGAAAGAAAGAAAGAAATGTGTGTGTGTGTATGTGTGTGTGTCTAAATTGTCAAAATGTCACAGGGCTTCACTGTGTTGCCCATGGCCTGGTATCCTTATCAGAAAGGTTCTGTTTTGATTTAATCGAAACCAAAAAAATGTAGAAGTATGGCTACTCCCAGAGAAGAGTATGGAAAGCATTCATAAAACACACAGAAATTTGGGCAAGGGTCACTTCAACCTCAACTCCAGGGTCCATACTGATGGAAGTAATCTGTTGAAAAACTCATAAGGACTGTGTAAGTCATCGAGTCACCTGTGGATCCTCATCTGGAAGTTATACCGAGTCTAGAGCCTTCACCACAGGGGATTTTCCTTGTATTGGTTCTCAGAGTCTTGGTAGCATCCGAACTGGTCCTTTAACTTTCAGAGTCTTCTCTTTTGCACCCCTCATCTAGTCAGCAAACACTTTCTCCAGGGACTTCACGTTGTGGCTGGCTAGTTTGATTTTTTAAAAAACTATTTACGGGAGTCGGACTGTAGCTCAGCAGGTTAAGCGTAGGTGGCCTAAAGCACAAGGACCGGCATAAGGATCCCAGTTTGAGCCCCTGGTTCCCCACCTGCAGGGGAGTCGCTTCACAGGTGATGAAGCAGGTCTGCAGGTGTCTATCTTTCTCTCCCCTTCTCTGTCTTCCCCTCTTCTCTCTATTTCTCTCTGTACTATCCAACAACAACAATAACTACAACAATAAAACAACAAGGGCAACAAAAGGAAATAATTATTAAAAAATTAAAAATATATATTTATTTATTTTCCTTTGTTGCCCTTGTTTTTATCACTGTTGTGGTTATTATTATTATTGTTGTTGTTGCCACATAGGACAGAGATGGAAAAAGGAGGGAAAGACAGAGATGGGGAGAGTAAGAGAGATACCTGCAGACCTGCTTCACCACTTGTGAAGAGACTCCCCTGCAGGTGGGGAGCCGGGGGTTCACACTGGGATCCTTATGCTCATCCTTGAGTTTTGTGCCACGTGCACTTAACCCGCTGCGCTATATAGCCCGATCCCAGGTCAGTGTGATCCTAATGCACTGGACTGCCACCTCTGGTTCCTCCAGGGCCTTCTGCGTATCTTTACATGCCATGCCTGTGTGTATGGCTTCCTGACCAACTTGCTCCTTGGGGAGAACAGCGGTGAGTCAGGAGCAGGAGTGGCCGAGCTCTCCACCGCACTAGCTCCCTTGCCTTCTGCAAAGTCTGTCTCTTTCTAGTTGAAAAACTCAAACTTGAGCAGTGAAGTCTCAGCTATGACAGAAAATAATACAGACATAAATACTGAAATAAATAATTTATTATATATGAGAGTGGGTTTTATATGAGACAGTGAGGAAAAGTGAGAGTGTCAAGCTATAGCACTACTCTGCTGGGAAACTTCAGGCATGAAGATTCGGAGCTGTATGTGTTGAGCTATTCCCCAGGACACTGGCTTGCTTAAGATTTTATCTGTATTTATTTCACATTAGACAAAGAGTTTCATATGCGGGAGGGAGAAAGAGGCAAGTTACAGCACCATTCATGTATATGTGATACTAAAGCTGGAACTCTTGCTTTAAGTATGTGAGTCTCTTACTCTACTAACCAAGCTATCTTCAGAGCATTTTGTCTCTTTATATTTGGCCAGGGCACTGCTCAACTCTGGTTTACACTGGACATTAAATCTGGGATCTGGAACCTCAACCATGAAAGCCTGGTGTGTAAACGGCTGTGCTGTCTTCCCAAGGCCCTGACACTATTAAAGGCGCTTTAAATCCAGAGCTGTTTCTTTCAACTTGACCTTCTCAAGTGTCTATGAATATGCTCACTCACTGAAACTTCAGTCCCTACATAATCACATTCAATTAAACATTTAGGACAGGCACACATGTGGTCAGTGAAATAAGTCACTTGGAGAGAGTGTGCTGCTTTGTCATGTGCACCATCCAGGTTCCAGTTCAGCCCCAACCACACAAAAGGAAGCTTTGATGCTGTGATCTCTTTTTTACCTCTCATCTGCCTCCCTGTTTTTCTGTCTCTGCCTGAAGGGAAACAAACAAACAAAAAACAAGATAAAACAGACATACCAAGCGACATCAAGAAAAAAAAATTGCACTTTTTTTTTTTAGTTTTTTTAAAAAAATTTATTTATTTAAGAAAGGAAAAATTAACAAAATCATAGGATGGGGGGCTTACAACTCCACACAATTCCCACTACCCAATCTCCATATCCCATCCCCTCCCCAATACCTTTCCCATCCTCTATCCCTCTGGGAGTATGGATCCAGGGTCGTTGTGGGTTGCTGAAGGTGGGAGGTCTGGCTTCTGTAATAGCTTCCCTGCTGAAACTGGGTGATTGCACTTTTAAGCTATCAAGACCTACCCTTCAGAAAGCCGAACAGTTTATAAGCAGTGAACAGTGCTGCTGGTATCTCTCTTTCTTTGTTCCTCTCTGAAGTGGATAAACTGGTTTTACAAGCATGAAATACCAAGTTTGATTTCTGGTCTTTCATGTACCAAAATGATCCTTTGGTTCTCCTTACTCCATTCTTTATATATATCACTAGTAAGTATACTATAAATATTTAAAAATAAGGGTGGGGGAGATAACATAATGGCTATATGAAAGACTTTCATGTCTGGGGCTCTTAAGTCCCAGGTTCAATTCCCTGCACCACCATACACCAGAGTTGATCATGGCACTGGCAACAATAAATAAGTAAAATAAAATTAACAATAAAAACAAACCAAAAAAGAATATTGTGACTCAGGTTTGAACTCCTAGTCGCCATAGCTCTCATGGATGCTAAGGTATCTCTTTCGCTCTTTCTTTATTCTTTTTTGATTTTATTTATTTATTGCTTCCAGGGTTATCGATGGGGTTCAGTGCCAGCACTAGGAATCCACTCGTGGTTTTTTTTTCTTTCCGTTTTATTGGATAAGACAGAGAAAAATTGAGGGGGAGAGATAGAGACAGACACCTGCAGACCTATTTCATTGCTTGTCAAGTGTTCCCCCCTGCAGGTGGGGAGCAGGGGGTCTTGAACCTGGATCCATGCACTCAATACTATGTGGGTCTTGCTGGGTGGGCCATGCCCAGCTCTCCTCTCTGGCTTTTTCTATCTGAAAAAGTCAACCCAGTGTTGGGGAGAGGGAGAGACATATTGGGAGAGAGAGCGATCTTGTATGCTGGGCTGGAACTAAATCTCTAGTGTACAAAGACACTTATCTGAAGCGAGCTTTGTACATCTTTGCTCATCACAGCATTATCTTTAATAGCAGGGTTTGGAAGCAACCCAAACGTTCAATGACAAGAGTGGATAAGGAAGTTGTGGAATATTCACGCGATGGAATACTAGCAGCTGTAAGAAAAGATCTTTTTGTTACAACTTAAATGGAACTGCAATGAACTATGTCATAAGGGGAAGGATGAGAACTGGATGACCTCAGTTAAGTGGACCTTAGGAATTGTAGAAAAAAGCGTGGATCATTGTGATTTATTTCAGCAGAGCAAAGAAACAAAAGGGAAGGGGGAGTGCGGAAGTGAGCTGGAGGGTCGTGTCCTCTGCTGGAGGAAGGTGACAGCTGACACCTCTTCAGGGTGGGTGTGAAACCCTATAGTCTTGAATATCAACAGTCTTGAATATCAACTCTCTCCTCAAATAAAAAAAAAGGGGGGGAGAAAAGAAAAATATCAGCCGAAAACAACAACAACAAGGAGATCACTAGAGGGTGGGAGTTTCTTTAGAGAGGCGGATTATTGTAGAAACACGAATCTGTTAAAACTCACTGATGTGGAAAACATAAGTTTAAACAGTGAATTACATCTTTACTTATGCGTTTTCTTTCTTTCTTTCTTTCTTTCTTTCTTTCTTTCTTTCTTTCTTTCTTTCTTTCTTTCTTTCTTTCTTTCTTTCTTTCTTTCTTTCTTTCTTCTTTTTTTTTTTCTTTTAGTGAGATGCCAAATACTATACTAAATTCTTCCAAGCACTTGAAATAGAAACTCAAATAAAGACAAAAAAAAAAAAAAAAAGCGCACAAAATGGCTGCGTCCTCACGGGGTCACGTGACTCCCGCTTCCGCGGCCCCGACCGCGAGTCCTTCCTCGGCCGAGTTTGCGCGCGCACACAGGCCGCACGATTGTGCCGCCAAGTCAAGGAAACCCTTCGTCGGCGCCGGCTGCGTCGTGAAAGGGCTGGAGCCACGCAAAGCCCGGCCGGGGCCGCGCGCACGTAGTGCGTCAGCCGTCGGCGCCCCTCCTCCCTCCCTGAGCCGCGGAGGAGGAGGAGGAGGGGGAGGGGGAGGGGGAAGGCGTGGAGGAAGAGGGGAAGTTGGCGCATGCGCTCTAGGCTGACGGGTTTGAAATGGCTTCGGTGGTAGCCGGGATCCGACTCAGGTGAAGGCTTAGTCCTAGCGGTCGGAGCGACGGGCGGTCGAGCCGGGGTTGTGTACGTCCTGTCGGATCCACGCAAGGGCCGGGAACGACCGTTTTGGGGAGCGCGGCGTCCGCAGGCTGCCGACGGTGGGCTCCTCACGGGTCCGGGGCGGGAGGGACGGGTCCCTTTTGTGCCGGTCGGAACAGGCCCTCGCGGCGGCCCCTCCCCCACCGCCCCGCGGCTCTCCGGGCCCCCGAGGGCCGCCTGCCGAGCCTCTCAGCGCCGCGTCGGCGCGCCCAGGGGTCGCTGCCCGGCTGGCCGCGGCCTCCGCCCGCCCGCCCGGGGCCTCCGCCAGCGCTGGGTTTGCGGGCTGGAGGCTTTCTCCACCCGGCCTGGGCTGCGGGGCCCGGGCTGTCCGTGACCTCCCGAGAGCCGCGGGCCTCTCCTCTCCCGGCCTGCCGGGCGCGGGGAGCGGGGCGTCGGGACGGACGGACGGACGGGTGGGACCCACGGGTGGCCTGAGTGTCCGGGAGGTGGGGGATGGGGTGCGGGGAGGATGGCGCCCTCTGGAGATCTTCGTCTTTCGGGAGCCTGTGTGTGTGCGTGTGTATGTGGTGGGGGGTTGCCTTCGCGACCATTCTTGGAGCGGCCGTTACTTCAAACCGCCTTTCCTCACGGGAAGGAGCGGAGCCCCCCGCCCCGCCCCCCCGCCCCCGCGGTATTCGCCGTGTCCTCTCCGACGTGACGTCTATGTTGCCGGTGCTCCGCGCTTGCAGGTAAACCGGTCGGCCCAGAAGGACGCGTGGCGGCGGGTGGGCTTCTGTCGGCAGGTGACAGGCATGTCACCCCGTCTCTCACACACACACACACACACACACACACACACACACACACACACGTCACCCCGCCTCACACACACACATATGTCACCCCGCCTCACACACACACACACACACGTCACCCCGCCTCACACACACACACATGTCACCCTGCCTCACACACACACACACAGGCATGTCACCCCGCCTCACACACACACACACACACGTCACCCCGCCTCACACACACACACACACACACACACACACAGGCATGTCACCCCGCCTCACACACACACACATGTCACCCCGCCTCACACACACACACACACATGTCACCCTGCCTCACACACACACACATGTCACCCCGCCTCACACACACACACATGTCACCCCGCCTCACACACACACACACATGTCACCCTGCCTCACACACACACACACACACACAGAGGCATGTCACCCCGCCTCACACACACACACACATGTCACCCCGCCTCACACACACACACACGTCACCCTGCCTCACACACACACACAGGCATGTCACCCCGCCTCTCACACACACACACACACACACACACACACACAAGCATGTCACCCCGCCACACACACACACACACACACACCCCGGCAGTTAGTGCTTCGGCCTGTCTCGCCGCCTGTCCTGGGCCGGCCTGGAGCGCGTGTGATCCGGTCAAGTCTGGACTCTAGTAACGCGGAGCTCCTTCTCCTCTGTAGCTCGTGGCCATAGAAGACACGACAGAGCGGAGGCGTTTCCTCTCCCCCTTTGGTCATGGCTCAATTCGGAGGACAGAAGAATCCGCCATGGGCGACTCAGTTTACAGCCACCGCGGTGTCTCAGCCAGGTCGGGCCGGGGCCCGGGCCGGACGCGGGCCGACGGGTGGCTGGGTGGCGATCGGGGCGGGCGGGAGCGGTGGGGCCTGGGCTGTACGGAGTGAGTGGGGCGATGACTCCGTTTTTATTTATTTATTATTATTATTTAATATTTTTTGCCTCCAGGGTTATCACAGGGGCTGGGTTCCTGCACTAAGAATCCACTGCTCCTGGAGGCTATTCCCCCCCCCTTTGTTGCCCTTGTTATTGTTGCCATTGATGTCGTTGTTGGATAGGACAGAGAGAAATGGAGAGAGGAGGGAAAGACAGAGGGAGAGAAAGACAGACACCTGCGGACCTGCTTCACTGCCTGTGAAGCGACTCCCCTGCAGGTGGGGAGCCGGGGGCTCGAACCGGTATCCTTACGTGGGTCCTTGCGCTTTGCGCCATGTGCTCTTAACCCGGGCGCTACCGCCCAACTTCCATCTTTTTAAGCTTTTTTTGGTGAAGCCCTCTCTTAAAAATATGTCTATTAACTAGGGGCGCGGGTGAGGTGTCATTGGGGACTTACACACCAGCTTGGGACAGTTTTGTAATTTTTTCCCCCAAACATTAAATGATGAAATGTTAATTTGATTATTTTACAGCATAGCAACCGTTCATTCATTGGAATTCACTTAATTTTTGCAAAGTTGGGTGTCAGAACTAAAAAGTTATATTTAACAGCAGTTAAAACTTGTATTTACTTATTTAAAGACAGAGAAGTCAATGTGGAAGGGGAAGGTGGAGGGGGCTGAGGCACCTGCAGCATGAAGTTTTCCCCCTGCAGCTGGGGACTAGGGCTTGAACCTGGGTCCTTGTGCACTGTAGCATATACCAAAAGCCGCCACCCAACTCCTTTAAAAGCAGTTTGTTTTTCTTGCTTTTCTTTTTTTTGCCTCCAGGATTATTGCTGGGGCTTGGTGCCTGCACCATGAATCCACTGCTCCTGGAAGCCATTTTTTTTTCCCCTTTTGTTTCCCTTGTTGTAGTTATTATTGTTGTTGATGTCGTTCGTTTTTTGATAGGACAGAGAGAAACGGAGAGAGGAGGGGAAGACAGGGGGAGAGACAGACAGACACCTGCAGACTTGCTTCACCGTCTGTAAAATGACTCCCCTGCAGGTGGGGAGCCCGGGGTTTGAACCGAGATCCTTACGGCTGTCCTTGCGCTTTGCACCACAGGTGTTTCACCCGCTGCTCTACTGCCCGACTCCCTGTTTTTCTTTATTGGGGAATTAATGGTTTACAGTCGACAGTAAAGTACAGTAGTTTGTACATGTGTAACTTTTCCCAGTTTTCCACACAACAGTTCAACCCCCTTTAGGTCCTCCTCTACCATCATGTTCCAGGACCTGAAAGAGCCTTTTACTTTGGTGCAATACACCAACTTCTGTCCAAGTAAAAGCAGGTTTTTTTTTTTTTTTTTTTTACCAGAGCAATGCTCAGCTCTGGCTTATGGCGGTGTGGGGGATTGAACCTGGGATTTGAGAGCCTCAGGCATGAAAGTGTCTTTGCATAACCATTATGCTGTATATACCCCCACCCTGTAAAGGCAGTTTTAATAAAAGTGTATGATAGTGTTTTTCAGTTGTTTAAATTTGATGGGAAAAGATAGAGAGGGTGTTGGGGACCCAGTGAACAGTGGTGAAGAGCTCGAGTGGGTAGGATTGTTGTGCAGATACCTATCCAGGGAGATTTTTAAAAAGATTTTATGTGGTCCAGGAGGTGGCGCCAGTGATAAGGCTTTGAACTCTCAAGCATGAGGTCCCAAGTTTGATCTCCGGCAGCACATGTGCCAGAGTGATGTCTGATTCTTTCTCCTATCTTTTCTTCTTCTTCTTCTTTTTTAAATTAAATTATTAGTTATTTAATAATGATTAACAAAATTATGAGATAATGGGTACAATTCCACATAGTTCCCACCACTAGAGTTCTGTGAGTTCTGTGTCCCATCCCTTCCATTGGAAGCTTCTTTATTCTTTATCCCTCTGGAGTATGGATGAAAATTTTTTTTTTCCCTCCAGGGTTATTGCTGGGCTCGGTGCCTGCACCATGAATCCACCGCTCCTGGAGGCCATTTTTCCCCCTTTTTGTTGCCCTAGTTGTTGCAGCCTCGTTGCGGTTATTATTGCTATTGTTGACGTTGCTTTGTTGTTGGATAAGACAGAGAAATGGAGATAGGAGGGGAAGACAGAAAGAGAGGGGAGAGAAAGATAGACACCTGCAGACCTGCTTCACCGCCCGTGAAGCGACTCCCCTGCAGGTGGGGAGCCGGGGGCTCGAACCGGGATCCTTACGCGGGTCCCTGCGCTTTGCGCCACGTGCGCTTAACCCACTGCACCACCGCCCGACTCCCGGATGAAATTTTTTTATGGGGTGCAGAAAGTGGAAGGTAATTGCTTCTCTGTTGAACATGAACATTGGCAGGTTGATACCCCCCAACCTGTTTCTGTCTTTCTGTAGTTAGGTAGGGGTCAGGAGAGGTGAGACTTTGAGACACATTGGAGAGGTCTTCTGCCCATCAATCTATCTTATAAATGATATCTTAAAAAAAAAAAAGATTGTATACTCCATGTGTCAACAACTGTCATGTTAATCATTGTTTCCCCAATAAAATGATTTGGTTAAAAAAAAATACCTACAAGCGCAACAAAAAGGGAATAAATAATATTGAAAAAAATACCAACTCTGTGGAGTTTATCAAAGGAAAAAGATATAGAAGGAGCAAACTTTCAAAATAAAGTCAATAAATGTCATTGAAGATGCATATTTCGATACATTCCTTCCCCTTGTTATTAGGAATAAATATAGATATTTTTTACCTTGATGTATGGTTTGGATCTTAAGTTTTCTGAGGATTCTATAGAATGATATTTTGAGTTTGAGTCCCCAGAAAAGTTGTCACTTATTCTGTTAATTTGATTCTATTTTTTTTGTGTATATGTGTATGTATGTACATATCTGTCTCTGTGTGTGTGTGTGTGTGTGTGTATATATATATATATATATATATATATATATACACACACAGAGATATGATAATAGATTTATGCTGTGCTTTACTTAACACTCCTATTAGTAATTTGAGGTCGGTTGCAGAGACATTGTGATCTTCTAACGTGTTCTGAAATTTGATGGATCTGACTATCTAGTTATGTAGATGACCTTAAAGGAATGGATTTTTTAAAAAAAATTTATTTATTTATTTTCCCTTTTTTTTTTTTTATTGTCGTTGTAGTTATTGTTGTTATTGATGTCATCGTTGTTGGATAGGACAGAGAGAAATGGGAGAGAGGAGGAGAGAAAGATAGACACCTGCAGACCTGCTTCACCGCCTGTGAAGTGACTTCCCTGCAGGTGGGGAGCCAGGAGCTCGAACCGGGATCCTCAGCCGGTCCTTGTGCTTTGCACCACCTGCGCTTAACCCGCTGTGCTACCGCCCGACTACCTACTTTTTTAAAAAAAGATTTGATTTTAATTTACTTATGAAAAAGATAGGAGAGAGAAAGAACCAGACATTACTCTGGTACATGTGCTGTTGGGGATTGAACTCAGGACCTCATGTTTGAAAGTCAAATGCTTCCTCCACTGTTCCTCCTCCTAGACCACTATTACTTTTTTTTTAATGTTATACTTATTTATTATTGGATAGAGAGAAATCAAGAAAGATGGGGAAGATAGGGAAAGAGGCAGAAAGACATCTGCATCCCTGCTTCACCACTTGTGAAATTTTCCCCCTGAAGATGGGGACCAGGGGCTCAAACCTGAGTCCTGTGTGTGCTTAACCAGATGTGTCACAGCCTGGCCCCTGTATATTACTTTTCCACATTTGTATCTTTAGGCCAGGTGGTGGTGCACCAGTGGTAAAACAGTGTAGCAGGTGTCTCTCTTCCTCCCTCCCTCCCCCTCTCCTTGCTCAGTTTCTTCTCTCTGTCTCTATCCAAAGTAAGTAAATTAAAAAAAAAAATCAAAGGGGGTCGGGCGGTGGCGCAGTGGGTTAAGCACATGTGGCGCAAAGCGCAGGGACCGGCGTAAGGATCCCGGTTCGAGCCCCCGGCTCCCCACCTGCAGGGGAGTCGCTTCACGGGCGGTGAAGCAGGTCTGCAGGTGTCTGTCTTTTTCTCCCCCTCTCTGTCTTCCCCTCCTCTCTCCATTTCTCTCTGTCCTATCCAACAACGAATTGAGTCAACAAGGGCAATAATAATAACCACAACAAAGCTACAACAAGGGCAACAAAAGGGGGGAAAAGATGGCCTCCAGGAGCGGTGGATTCATGGTGCAGGCACCGAGCCCAGCAATAACCCTGGAGGAGGAAAAAAAAAAAAAAATCAAGTGTATGTCTGTATTGCTATAATAAAATAGCTGCTATAGTGGAATTGTTGTCTATAGCTTTTCTGTCTAAATAGAAAGATAGACAGACAGGCACAGCCTTAACTTGAAGGGCCACTCCCATCACTCATGTGGCTCCCTGCTACAGATGGGTGACAGGAACTTGAACTCTGGTCCCTGAACATGTGCACTCTACCAGGTGAGCTACTACCTGACCACTCACCTGTCAACTTTAATTTTCGCTTCTTTTTTTCTTTCTTTCTCTCCCTCTCTTTCTTTTTGTTTTTTGTTTTATATATATTTATTTTCCCTTTTGTTGCCCCTTTTTTTTTAAATTGTTTGTAGTTGTTATTGATGTTGTCATTGTTGGATAGGACAGAGAAATGGAGAGAGGAGGAGAGAAAGACACCTGCAGACCTACTTCATCGCTTGTGAAGCGACTCCCCTGCAGGTGGGAAGCGGGGGCTCGAACTGGGATCCTTACTCCGGTCTTTGCTCTTTGCGTCATGTGCGCTTAACGAGCTGTGCTACTGCCCAACTCCCTCTTTTTTTTTTTTTTTTTTTTAAGTGCAGGGAGCCTAGAGAAGGAAGAACATCTTTATTTATTTATTTTTTTATTTACCTCTATAATCATATATCAAATTTTGACTTTTTTCTCCTTTTGAAAATTCTTTTCATCCTTTCCTCCATTTAACATTTAGGCCCTGTGTATCTCACATTTGTATAACTGCATCAGTGGCAGCTTTATTTTTAATTTTGAAAGACAGACTTGTTTATTTTATGAGAGAGCAGCCAGGGCAGAACTATGGCACCCACAGTACCTGGGATTGAACTGAGAACCTCAGGCTTGGTTTTGCATATCATATAACTGTGTCAGCTACTGGACCACTCAAAGATTTATTTGGGCCATAGTTCTGCTCTGGCTTGAGCGCACATGCTACAGTGCACAAAGACGGGTTCAAGCCCCTGGCCCCCACCTGTAGGGGGAAAGCTTCAGGAGTGGTGAAGAAGGGTTGCAGGTGTCTCTCTCCCTCTCTGTCACCCCCTCCTTTCTCAATTTCTAGCTGTCTATCCAATAAATAAATAAATTATTAGTAATAAATACATAATTTAAAAGACTGCTCTGTTGTACTAGAGAGATAGCTCAGTGTATTGGAGCACACAGTATTACCTGAGACCAGAGGTCCACCTTCTGTCAGAGCTAAGCAGTGTTCTGTGCATTGTTACATGTTCATTCAACTATGTGCACATACCCCAAAATAAACTTTAAAAAATTCTGTGCGGGGATAGATAGCATAATGGTTATGCAAACAGACTCTCATGCCTAAGGCCATGAAGTCCCAGGTTCAGTTGCCTACACCACCATAAGCCAGAGCTGATCAGTGCTCTGGTTAAAAAAAAAAAAAAAAAAAATTATAATAGGTATAGCCTATTTCTCTCTCGATCTTTTTGACAGTTTATTTTATTTGCTAACAAAAGAGAATCAGCATCACTGGACTTGTTTCTCCCTCTCTTTTTTCATTTTTGTTTAAAGATTTTACTTATTTTTATATTTATTTATTTTCCCTTTTGTTGCCCCTGTTTTTTTATTGTTATTGATGTTGTCTGGCCTTGTATGTGTGACCTCCTCAGTCCCGGGCCAGTTCCTTCGATTCTTTTTATTTTAGATTGATAGAGGCAGAGAGGGAGAGAGTACAGCATCACTGTCATTTTTAGAGTTCCTCCCTGTGCTGTGATGCTCTTACGTGCTGCCAGAGCTTGAGTGTGGGCTTTCCACGTGGTATGACTGACACTTCTTGCTTAACTGTCTCCCAATACTACAGGTGTTTCATTTTCATCATTTATCTACTTTTTTTTTTAAATATTTATTTTTATTTATTTATTCCCTTTTGTTGCCCTTGTTTTATTGTTATAGTTGTTATTGTTGTTGTCGTTGTTGGATAGGACAGAGAGAAATGGAGAGAGGAGGGGAAGACAGAGAGAGAGGGGAGAGAAAGCTAGACACCTGCAGACCTGCTTCACCGCTTGTGAAGCGACTCCCCTGCAGTTGGGGAGCCGGGGTTCCAACCGGGATCCTTATGCCGGTCCTTGCGCTTTGCGCCACCTGCGCTTAACCCGCTGCGCTACAGCCCGACTCCCCATTTATCTACTTTTTAAATGCAGCACCTGTACTTTGTGATATCACCTTGTGGCCATCCTCTGGCCAACTCTTACATTCTGTTGTTTAGAGAATTAGAGTGAGAGGAGATAGGAAAAGAAAACCAGGGAGGAAAGAGGTCAGAGCCCCATTCTATCGTGTGCAGCACTCCCCTTGTAGTATCGGGACTTTGACCCGGGATCTTACGCTTTCTGCAGGGCGAGCAGTTACCTGACCCCAACACAACTTGTGCTTGTTATCTTGGTGTTACTGCAGCCTCATGCCTTTGTAGTTTCACTACTCTGAGCTGACTCTCTCATTTAGATCAACCAAAAGGTAGACAGAGGAGAAGCAGTGTCACAGTGCTGGAGCTTCCCTCAGTGCCACCACTCTCCAGGGCCTGCGCATGGCATGGTACACACCCTACCCACTGAACTATTGCGATTACTGTTACCTCTTTTTTTTTTTGTTTTAAGATTTTGTTTATTTATTAATGAGAAAGATAGGAGGAGAGGGAAAGAACCAGACATCACTCTGGTACATGTGCTGCCGGGGATTGAACTCAGGACCTCATGCTCGACAGTCCAGTGCCTTAGCCACTGTGCCACCTTTTGAACCACCCCTATTACCTCTTCACTCTTGACTTCTGAACTTTTATTTCATAAAGATTATTTTATTTATCAATTAGAAAGAGAACCAGATGCTCTTTGGCACCATGTAAGTCAGTCAGTCTTAATCTCTGTCTCTATTCCACCCTCCCCTTCACACCCTAACATGTTTTGTTTTTAATAAAAGTTTTAATTTACCTGAAAAAAAAGAACCAGAGCACCAGTCTGTTAAATGTGCTGCCAGTGGTCAAATTTGGGGTTTCACGTAGTGTAAGTATCTAGCTCTCTTAACTATTGCATTACCTCCCAAGCCACTTGACTGATGAGTTTTTAAAACTCCAGTGCCGTGAATTGACAGTTTTGACTCATGTGTTGTGTGTGTGTGTGTGTGTGTGTGTGTGTGAGAGAGAGAGAGAGAGAGAGAGAAGCCTGTAGCATTGCTTTACCATTCCTGTGGGCATTGGGTACTTGAACCCAGGTCCTTTGCACTGTACCAGGTGCACAACCACCCAATCCATGTTCAAACTTTAAAAAAATTTTTTTTAATAATTATTTTTGTTTACTTTCCCTTTGTTGCCCTTATTGTTTTATTGTTGTAGTTATTGATGTCGCCATTGTTAGATAGGACAGAGAGAAATGGAGAGAGGAGGGGAAGACAGAGAGAGCAGAGAAAGATAGATACCTGCAGACCTGCTTCACGGCCTGTGAAGCGACTCCCCTGCAGGTGGGGAGCCGGGGGGCTCGAACTGGGATCCTTATGCCAGTCGTTATGCTTTGTGCCACGTGCACTTAACTCACTGCGCTACCGCCTGAGTCCCTTGTTCAAACTTTAAAAAGTTCAAGATTCATTTTAATTTTATTTATTTATTTATTTATATCAAAGCACTACTCAGCTCTGGCTTATGGTAATACTTGAGATTGATCCTGTGATATTTGGTGCTTCAGGCATGAAAATAACTATTGAGCACTGAAATGTAGTCAGTTTTACAGAAGGACTTAATTTCTAATTTTTTTTTTGCCTGCAGAGTTATTGCTGGGGTTCAGTACCTGCACCAGGAATCTACTGCTACTGGAGGCTATTTTTCCTTTTTTAAAAAATTTTTATTTATTTATTCCCTTTTGTTGCCTTTGCTGTTTTATTGTTGTAGTTATTATTGTTGTTATTGATGTTGTTGGATATGACAGAGAGAAATCAAGAGAGGAAGGGAAGACAGAGAGGGAGAGAAAGACAGACACCTGCAGACCTGCTTCACCACTTGTGAAGCTACTCCCCTGCAGGTGGGGATCCAGGGGCTTGAACCGGGATCCTTATGCTGGTCCTTGCGCTTTGCACCATGTGTGCTTAACCTGCTGTGCTACCACCTGACTCCCTATTTTTTTCCCTTTTGTTGCCCTTGTTTTATTGTGGTTATTATTATTATTGTTATTGATGTGTTGTTGTTGGATAGGTCAGAGAGAAATGGAAGAAGGGGAGACAGAGAGGGAGAGAGAAAGACCTGATTCACTGCTTGTAAAGCGACCCACTGCAGGTGGGGAGCCAGGGACTTGAACCTGGGATTCTTACACTGGTCCTAGTGCTTGGTGCCATGTGTGCTTAACCCGCTGTGCTACCTACCACCCAGCTCCCGAAAAGAGGTTTTCTATAATTTGAAACTAGGCTTAGACTTCCAACTACAAGAATCCTCAGTGCATCTCCCGATAAATGCTCTTTCATCTACGTTGAAAATTGTTCAGCTGTAGCCTTGGAGGTTGCACAGTGGATAAGGATTTGGACTCCCAGGCATGAGGCCCTGAGTTTGACCCCTGGCATCACACATGCCAGAGTGATGCTCTGGTTCTCTCTCACACTGCCCTAGTTTTTTTTTTTTTTAGTAAAAAAGAGATTTATTTATTTATTTTTGAAAAATGAGGAGGAAAGAGAAAACAAAACAAAACACCAGAGCATCATTCTGGCACTTGTGATGCTGGGAAATGGATTGAGGACTTCATGGGAGAGGCCAATACTTTATCCACTGGGCCACCTCCTGGGCTGGAGTAAATATTGGCAGATCTTTTCAAAAGGGGGTGGGGGCATAGTTGCTTAGTGTAACCCCTTCATCAGTTCTTTTAGTCAGACCCTCCTTATAATTTGCTGCAGCTTCTGCATCTTCTCTTGTGGCTTCACATAGCATTTATTGTTACTAGTGATTAATTTAATCTTGCCTGTTGGTTGGAAACTTTCTGTGCTTTCAAGGTCTTTATGCCAGTGCCCTAGTTTTATAGTTCTTTAAAGTGGAAGTACTTCATAAACCTAGGTTTTTAAAGGTGAATCACTTCTAGCACTGGTCCCTTGTTATGTTCTCATTTCCATGAAGATAAAAGAATGAGGGCGAGGGTAGATAGCAAACAGATTCTCATGCCTGAGGCTCGAGTCCCAGGTTCACTCCCTATACCACCATAAACCAGGGCTGAGCAGTGCTCTGATTAAAAAAAAAAAAAAAATCTACATCACAAAAGATAACATATTTTTTGCTCTTCATAAAATACTTTTCGAGGTATTTTTTGCTCCTTGATCTAGGTAAGGTCACTTGGTTTCCATGTTATATACTTGTATTGAATAATGACATATTTATTGTGATGTGTACATGTAATGTAAAGCCTTTGGAATCTGAGGTAGGACATGAAACAGTTGAACAAAACACAATAAATATAACTCAAATTTTTCTTTTTTTAAAAATTTTTTTAAAAAAATATTTGTTATCTTTATTTATTTATTGGATAGAAATAGTCCGAAATGGAGAGGGGAGAGAGAGACACCTGCAGTCTTGCTTCACGACTAGTGAAGCTTTCCCCCTGCAGGTGGGGACCGGGGGCTCAAACCAGGGTCCTTGGGCACCGTAACATATGCGCTCAACCAGGTGCGCCACCACCCGGCCCCTAACTCAAATTTTTCTTTTGGTTTTTTTTGAACTGAAGGTAGATCATAATGCAATGGAGTACTCATGGTAATTCTTAGGATGTGCCAAATAATCTTGTTTGTTTTTTTTTCTCCTTTTACATCTCATTTTAGCTGCATTGGGTGTTCAGCAGCCATCACTCCTTGGAGCATCTCCTACTATTTATACACAGCAGACTGCACTGGCGGCAGCAGGCCTTACCACGCAGACCCCAGCAAACTATCAGTTAACTCAGACTGCAGCATTGCAGCAACAAGCCGCAGCTGCAGCAGCTGCATTGCAACAGGTGAATCTTCTATAGGTTTTAATCACTGATAGAAAAATTCATTTATTCTGAGTAGACAGGGAAGGTATGTTTACCATTATACATGTCTTTCCTAATAGTAAATAAATAAGAATATATATGTGTATATATATGCATGCCCAGTACATACAAAAAATCATACTTGCATAAACAAAATTTTTATGTTAGCTACTACTGTTTTAATTATCTGAATAAAATTCAGCTCCTTATGGATGCCAGAGTTTAAGTAATGGCCATTTGGTTTAAGTGAAGTTTACCTATTTAGGATATTTCCTTCTAATGTAATGCTAACTATGTTATATGTATATGCATATTAGTTTTTGAGAATGAATAAAACTATTAACATTCATTTTTCTTTTCAAAATAACCTTTCCAGCAATATTCGCAACCTCAGCAGGCCTTGTATAGTGTGCAGCAACAGGTTAGTTTATATTTAACCATGTCAAAAATTGATTTTAAAGCAGTCATTTAATTAGTTTTTAAAATTAATACGTATATCTTAACTTTTGGCAAGCTATCTTAATGTGGGATTTGAATTTTAGGTGGTAAGACAAATGAAGTAATGAAAAAAGAATTTCTTGTGGGGAGAGGCTGGTAGGGCGTTGTTCTTGAGAACCCCCATCCCTGCTAGCAGCCAGTCTTTGCTAAATGTTTTTAAGGATGCATGCAGAGGCTAATTTGTAAAGAATTGCTCTGTTACTGAGTCATTGACTCGACACTTTTGTCTGAAACTTTGTCTTGTGCTATGCTAGTGCACATATGAAAGCGAGAATCTCCTTTTTAACATTTGAAGACTAACCCTACAGAGACCCCTGGTTTTCAACCTTAGTTTTTATTTTTAAGCAGCAGAACCCTCCATGTTTTCTTTAATGAAATTATGTATGTAAACTTACTTATTTATTTTTTTTGTGACTGGAACTCTGTGCATGCATGACAACTATACCATTCTCGGTGATTTAAAATTTTTTTTCCTTTATTGGCGGATTAATGTTTTACATTCGACAGTAAATATAATAGTTGGTACATGCATAACATTTCTCAGGTTTCCACATAACAATACAACCCCCACTAGGCCCTCTGTCAACCTTTTACAGGACCTGTATTCTCTCCCCCTGCCCCACCCCAGTCTTTTACTCTGGTGCCATACGTCAACTCCATTCCAGGTGGTGACTATTTTTTTCCCCTGAGAGACAGAAGGAGATAAAGAGAGACACCTGCAGCATTGTTCACAACTCTTGAAGCTTCCATTCTGCAAGTGAGGACTCAAGGTTTGAATTTGGGCCCTCACACCTGGTAGCTTATGCACTCTACCAGGTATGCCACCTTCTGGACCCCAAAATACTAAAGTGGAGATGTTGAAAAGGAAGTCTCAGCTTACAGTTTCTTTCTTTTTTTTTGTCTTTGCCTCCAGGGTTATTGCTGGGGCTCAGTGCCTGCACTGTGAATCCACTGCTCCTGGAGGCCATTTCCCCCCCTTTTGTTGCCCTTGTTGTTGTAGCCTTGTTGTGGTTGTTATTGTTATTGCTGATGTGGTTTGTTGTTGGATAGGACAGAGAGAAATGGAGAGAGGAGGGGAAGACAGAGGCGGAGAGAAAGACACCTGCAGACCTGCTTCACCTGTGAAGCGACTCCCCTGCAGGTGGGGAGCCGGGGGCTTCAACTGGGATCCTTATGGCGGTCCTTGCACTTTGCGCCATGTGTACTTAGCCCACTGCACTACTGCCTGACCTTAGCTTACCGTTTCTAAGGTTCATTTGAACAATTTGAAAATTCTTGACTTTGATTAAAAGAAAGGCTTTTATTTTCATTTTTATTTTTTAACATTAATCTTGGTTCATTTATTATTGTTGTTGTTGTTATTATTAATGTTCCTGAGGGTCTTATAAGCTGTGGTGGTAGGAAGAGGTGAGAAAGACTTAAACTCAAAGAACCTTTCAAGGAGGATGGGAAATAGTGTAATGATTATGCAAAGAAACTCTCGGGAGTCGGGCGGTAGCACAGCAGGTTAAGTGCAGGTGGCGCAAAACACAAGGACCGGCTTAAGGATCCTGGTTAGAGCCCCCGGCTCCCCACCTGCAAGGGTGTCGCTTCACAGGCGGTGAAGTAGGTCTGCAGGTGTCGATCTTTCTCTCCCTCTCTCTGTCTTCCACTCCTTTCTCCATTTCTCTCTGTCCTATCCAACAACAACGACATCAACAACAACAATAATAACAACAATAAAACAACAAGAGCAACAAAAGGGAATAAATAAATATAATATTTAAAAAAAAAGAAAAAAAAGAAACTCTCATGCCTGAGCCTCCACAGTCCCGGTTCAATTCCCTAAATACCACCATAAGCCAAAGCTGAGCAGTGCTTTGGTAAAAAAAAAAAAAAAAAAAAAAAAAATCAAGGAAAAAAGAATTTGTCTTATTAAAATCTAGATAGATCCTAGCTTAAGTCTCTACTTTAGGGTTTACAAAATATACTTTTAGCAACACTAGGGGAGAAAGAGAACGAGAGCATCACTCTGGCACATAGGCTGCAAGGGATTAGTTTCAGAATCGCACGCTTATAAGTCCAACATTGTAGTCATAGTGTCATCTTTTCGGCCACTTTTATTTATTTGCTTTTTTGTATTTAGTTGTTTTGGTTTTTTTTTTTAATTTCATAAGAGACCAGAACACTACGTTGGCATATGTGGTGTCAGGGACTAAACACATATGTAAGTTTTATTGTCCACTGCTGAGGGGAGTTTAGGAGGTTGGCTTCATTCCTTCTGTGCTACTAACAAACTTCAGTAAAAAATAGTTTTAAGAGGGTGTGTGGGGGGGGATAGATAGCATAATGGTTATGCAGAGACTTTCATGCCTGAAGCTGTGAAATCTCAGGTTCAGTCCCCTACACCACCATAAGCCAGAGCTGAGCAATGCTCTGGTTTTAAATATCTCTCTCTATATATATGTATATGTATATCATTAAGTGAAGGAAAAGGAGGGAATGATAGAGAAGGAGCATAAACTAGACCCTGAGACACTGTAAAGAGCTATGAAAGGTTGTCAGCGGTGGTATATTGGATTAAGTGCACCTGGTTCAGGCCCCTAGCTCCTCACCTGTAGGGATGAAGCAGGTTTGCAGATGTCTTTTCTATTTCTTTCTCCCTATCTTCCCTTCCCCTTCGTCTGAATTTTTCACTGTCCTATCCAATAAAACCAAAAAAAAAGAAAAAAATGGCCACCAGGATTTGTAGTGCAGGCGTTAACCCTGGTGGCAAAAAAAAAAAAAAGAAATGAAATGAAATACAGGGAGTCTGGCGCTACCAGGTTATGTGCACGTGGCTCGAAGCACAAGAACCAGTGTAAGGATCCCAGTTCAGTTCAAGCCTCCGGCTCCCCACCTGCAGGGGAGTCGCTTCACAGGCGGTGAAGCAGGTCTGCAGGGGTCTTATCGTTTTCTCCCGCTCTCTGTCTTCCCCTCCTCTCTCCTTTTCTCCCCCTCCTCTCTCCATTTCTTTCCGTCCTATCCAACAACAACACTAACTACAACAATAAAACAACAATGGCAACAAAAGGGAAAATAAATAAATAAATGAAAGGAAATGAACTACGAGGCTCCTCTGTACTTGTGTCTAGATTCACTGCCCAAATTCATCACTGACTTAAGTATCTTTGCTCTTCAGAATTGCATTTCTCCTAAAGATTAGAATAGCCAACTAGTAAATGCTTTAAATTAATTTTTTTTAATGTGAGAAATTGATAACTTACGTTTAGTATTTTGTTTTTAAAATAGACCTAGGGCCTGCGAGGTGTCACACGTGGTTGAGTATACATGATACCAAAGATGTGGTTCAAGCCCCTGGCCCCTACCTGCTATGGCAAAGCTACACAAGTGGTGGCTCTCTTCTCTGTCCCTCTCTGTCTCTCTGTCCCTCTTATTTTCTTTGTCTCCAGCCAATAAAATAAGTTAACAAAAGTAAAATACACTTAGACCAATAATACTTTCATGAAATATGTTACTAAAGATGATGCTGTCGGGTTGTGTCATGGAAACGGCAATACTCAGGTGTTGCCACCAGAATGCCATCACTGGGACTGGTGCTGGCTCGCTGGTAGAGCCACATGCTCCTGTGGTGTAGGAGACCCTGTGTTATTGCCCCTAGAAGGAACTGTTTTGATGGTGTCCGGGAACTCCAGGAGTGTAGGAGCAGTGCTCTGGCAGCTCTCTTCTCTCTCAGTCTCTTCCTGTCTCTCCAAAAAATAAAGACTAGGAAATTGAGCTGGGGAGCTGCATGTGTGAGAACCTCCAGTGTCACACTTTTTTGTTTAATATATATTTTCTTTTTTGTTGCCCTTTTTTTTATTGTTGTAGTTATTGTTGTTGCTATTAATGTTATCGTTGTTGGATAGGACAGAGAGAAATGGAGAGAGGGGGAGAGAAAGATAGACACCTGCAGACCTGCTTCACCGCCTGTGAAGTGACTCCCTTGCAGGTGGGGAGCCAGGGGCTCGAACTGGGATCCCTAATGCCGGTCCTTGCGCTTTGCGCCACCTGCGCTTAAACCGCTGTGCCACTGCCTGACTCTCATCACACTTTTTTTTAAGTAACATTACTTACCTGTTCGTGATTTAGAGAAAAGTTGCAATTTTTTATAGATTATTTTATTTTATTTTTTTAAATTTTATTTTTTCCCTTTTGTTGCTCTTGTTTACCATCATCGTTGTTTTTCACGGCTTGTGAAGCGACTACCCTGCAGGTGAGGAGCCGGGGGCTTGAACTGGGATCCTTATGCAGGTCTTTGTACTTTGCACCACATGCGCTTAACCCACTGTGCCACTGCCTGGCTCCCAATTTGATAGATTTAGTCTGTATTGTGGTGTCCTTGGATATTTTGAAATTTTGTTAATGAGAGAGATAGGACCAGAATATCATTCTGGTTTGTGATGCCAATTAAACTCAGGACCTCATACTTGTAATCCAGCTCTTTTAGAGACAGCATCACTTTGTGGCCTGCAAACAATGTTTTGAATTAGCACTGCATCTCAGCTTTTTTTTTCCCCCATACTTTGTTAGGTTTCTTTTCTAGAGTTTCAAAATTGCATACTTCACACCAGCTCCTTTTACTTTCTGGTAATATCATGCTATTCTATTGCCAGAAATACTATAGAGTATATGATTCTTTTTTAAAATTTCTTTATTGGGGAACTAATAGTTTATAGTCAACAGTAAAATAAAATACAATAGTTTGTATATGTATAACATTTCTCAGTTTTCCAAATAACAATTCAAACCCCACTAGGTCCTCTAATCTTCCAGGACCTGAGAGTATATGATTCTTGATGGCCCCCATGCTTTTTTTTTTTTTTTAAATATTTATTTATTTATTTATTCCCTTTTGTTGCCCTTGTTGTTTTATTGTTGTAGTTATTATCGTTGTTGCTGAACAGGACAGAGAGAAATGGAGTTGGGGAAGACAGAGAGGGGAGAGAAAGATAGACGCCTGCAGATCTGCTTCACCGCTTGTGAAGCGACTCCCTTGCAGGTGGTCCTTGTGCTGGTCCTTGCGTTTTGCGCAACGTGCGCTTCATCCGCTGCGCTACCACCCGACTCCCAGGAATGGTTCTTATTTTTAAGGATGTATGTGAATTGGGTTACTAGTAATATTTTTGTGACAGGTAGCTACTGATAACATTGAATCATTTATTTATTTTTTATTTTTTAAAATTTATTTATTCATTCATGAGAAAGATAGGAGGAGAGAAAGAACCAGACATCACTCTGGTACATGGGCTGCCGGGGATTGAACTCGGGACCTCATGGTTGAGCATCCAATGCTTTATCCACTGCGCCACCTCCCAGACCACTGAATCATTTATTTAATGAGGTGATAGACATGTAGGAGAAATAGAAATCTTATATGACTTTGAGTTTTTTTTTTTTTTTTGTACTATTCTTGTAAAATAATGGAAAAGATAATCTTTTTTTTTTTTAATTACTGGGTGAGTTATATATATCAACTGTTGGATTGTTGGAAAATTAATGATATCCCATTTTCTTTGCAAAAATGCATCATGACTTTTCTGACAATAGAATAGTTGTAGCTAAGCACTGAATGATATTTGTTACTTATTACATAGATTCCAACTTGAAATCAAGTGCCGATTTAATAGGTCTCTCTCTCTCTATATATATATATATATATATATATGGCATCTACAAAACAGTAAACCTGATTCATTTTTTTCCTTCTTGTTTTTGTTTGTTTTTCTATTTTCAGTTACAGCAACCTCAGCAGACACTTTTAACACAGGTTAGTTGGGCATTACTATAATTTCTTTTGGTTTTCCGTGAAGAGTAGATCAGAGCTTACTTTCTATTCTCATTTTTTAAAATTTTTAATTTTTTTTATATTTATTTTTCCCTTTTGTTGCCCTTTTTTAAATTGTTATAGTTATTATTGCTGTTGTTATTGATGTCAACATTGTTGGATAGGACTGAGAGAAATGGAGAGAGGAGGGGAAGACAGAGGGGTAGAGAAAGATAGACACTTGCAGACCTGCTTCATCGCCTGTGAAGCGACCCCCCTGCAGGTGGGGAGCCGGGGGCTTGAACCAGGATCCTTACGCCGGTCCTTGCACTTTGTAGTTTTTTTATTTATAAAAAGGAAACATTGACAAAACCATAGGATAAGAGGGGTACCACTCTACACAATTTCTACCACCAGAACTCCGTATCCCATCTCCTCCCTGATAGCTTTCCTATTCTTTATCCCTCTGGGAGTTTGGACCCAAGGTCATTATGGGGTGCAGAAGGTGGAAGGTTGGGTTCTGTAATTGCTTCCTCGCTGAACATTGGCGTTGACTGGTCGATCCATACTCCCAGCCTGCCTCTCTCTTTCCCTGGTGGGGTGGGGCTCTGGGGAATCAAAGCTCCAGGACACATTGGTGGGGTTGTCTGTCCAGGGAAGTCTGGTCAGCATCATGCTAGCATCTGGAACATGGTGGTTGACAAGAGAGTTAACATACAAAGCCAAACAAATTGTTGAACTTTTTTTTTGGAACTTACTGGAAATTGTTGGCATCAAAATAGTTCAAGTAGTAATGTTAAGGATAATACAATATGTTCTTTCTCTTTATTATTTTAGTTGCAGATCTAGAAGTGAGCTGTTTTCAATAAGCAGACACTAAAGTTAATACTGTTTTAGCTTTATAGTTTATATTTATATATTTTCTTTTTTTTTTTTTTAGTGTGTTACCAGATTCAAGGCCTCATGCATGTTAGGTGTTTGCCTTACTACTAGGCTAGATTCCTAACCCCTGTGTTGAATTTCTTATATTTTGACCTTATTGTTATGTATGTATGTACAATTATCACCTTAATTATTCAGCAACATTAAATAGACTTTGAACTCTTTTTTTTTTTTTGCCTCCAGTGTTATTATTGGGGTTCGGTATGTACACTATGAATCCACTGCTCCTGGTGGCCTTTTTTTTTTTTTTCTTTCCACTTTCTTGGATAGGATAGAGAGAAATTGAGAGAGATGGGGAAGATAGAAATGGAGAGAGAAAATAGACTCCTGCAGACCTGCTTCACTGCTTGTGAAGCGACCCCCCCGCCCCCTACAGGTGGGTACCCATGGGCTCAGACCGGGATCTTTCGCCAACCCTTGCTTTTTGCACTGCTTTGGACTATGTGTGCTTAACCTTGTGCACCACCACCCGACCCCCTGAACTCTTTTGTTTTGTTTTGTTTTGTTTACAAGAACATTCTCTGTTCTGGAGATAGTGGTGCTAGGGATCAGACCTGGGGCCACTTGCATGCAAGTCTTGTTTGTTGCAGCTGTGCCATCTGTGGCTCTGATCACTCCATATGCAGTGCTACTAAAGGCTTTTGGATTACATGTAGTTTCTAGAACATATTTCTTCACAACGCTTTAAAAATGTAAAAGCCATCCTTGGTTTATCAACTGTATAAAAGTCATAGGTTGGGGTGCCCAGGTAGTAGCCCACCAGGTTAAGTGCAGAAAGTACCGAGCACAAAGACCTGTGCAAAACTCCCGGCTCTAGCCCCCGGGTCCCCACCTGCAGGGGGGACGCTTCATAAGCAGTGAAACAGATCTGCAGGTGTCCATCTTCCTCTCCCCTCCCTTTTTTTTTTTTTAAAGATTTTTAAAATATTTATTTCCCTTTTGTTGCCCTTGTTTTATTATTGTAGTTATTGTTGTTATTGATGTCGTTGTTGGACAGGCCAGAGAGATGGGGAGGATAGAAATGGAGAGAGAAAAGACTCCGCTGTGAGCGACTCCCCTGCAGGTGGGGAGCTGGGACCTCGAACCAGGATCCTTATGCTGGTCCTTGCGCACACCCACTGCACTACATCTGCTGCGCTATACTCACTGTGCTACCACCCGACTTCCTCTCTCCCCCTTTCCATGTTCCCCTCCTTTCTCAAACTCTGAAGGCAAAAAAGGGAAAAAGTCAGGCTGGGGATGTTTATACTATAAATCATGGTATACTGAACCCTAGAGTACGCTCTGCAACTGTTAAAAAAGGAAGTAGAACCTCTAATAATAGTTACCGTGGTTGCCTTATTGGTAGTGAACTGTGTAACAGAAATAGATATAAAAGAGAAATTTGTATTAGTCTTTAATGTTATAATTTTTTTGTTTTTTACCAGACCCTGGCTTCCGGTAGAACGAGGGTTTAAGCCTTTTCTCATAGCCATTGCACTGTGTAACCAGTTTAAAGCAATACAGTTTTAATCTCTTTATTTATTTATTTTTAATTAGAGCTCTGCTCAGCTCTTGTTTTTTGGTGGTATAGGGCATTGAACCTGGGACTTTAGAACCTCAGGCATGAGAGACTCTTTGCATAACCATTATGCTATGTACCTCCTCTAGGAAATAAATTTAAATATATATATACCTATATAAGCATACATATAATTTTTTAGATAGAGACAAGTTGAGAGGAAAGGGGGAGGTAAAGAGAAAGAAAGATACTTGCAACACTTTTTCACTGCTTATGAAGCTTCTTCCCTATAGATGGGGTCTGGGGCTTGCACCAGGGTCCTTGTATACTGTAATATGTGCTCTCAGCCAAGTGCACCACCATCCAGCCCATTAAGGAGATAAAATAGCATTAGTCTCTCTCTCTCTCTTCTTTTTTAAATTTATTTTTTTCCCTTTTGATGCCCTTGTTGTTTTTCATTGTTGTTGTAGTTATTGTTGTTGTTACTGATGTTGTTGTATAGGACAGAGAGAAATGGAGAGAGGTGGGAAGACAGGGGGACAGAAAGATAGACGCTTACAGACCTGCTTCACCGCCTGTGAAGTGACTCCGGCAGGTGGGGAGCCAGGGGCTTCAACTGGGATCCTTACATGGGTCCTTGCACTTGGCGCCACATGCGCTTAACCCGCTGCACTAAGCCCGACTCCCAAGGCTGCTGTTTAACTAACTCTCATTTTATTTTTTAATGAAATCAGAGAGGAAGAGAGTGAAAAAAGACACCACAGCACCAAAACTGTCTTTAATGTGGTGTGGGCTGGATTCAAACCTTCGTTGAACACATGACAAAGGAGCACACTATCCAAATCAGCTATTTTCCCACCCCTTTAAGGCTGCTTTTAAAACGTATTTGCAACTATTAATGAGTACAACAAAATGACTAACTACCAAATTAATATAAAACATCTGTTGCATCCATAAATGCAAATAGTCAGCTCCATATTACAATTGGCATCCAAAAAATACTTAAATGATTTTAGTAACGATGAAAGATCTATATAGCAAAAACTAAACTACATTATTAAAGGACATAAAACAAGACATTTAAGGGATGGAGATTCCATGTACATGGATTTGTAGAATTAATTAGTCAAAATATCTATTTAATACTATCCAGTTTGAAATTCTTATATATTTAAAACTCATACAAAAAGCACTAAGGTATGTTTGAAATCAAGTATTCAAATATCTATAATTCCCCTGAGGAAGAAGAATGAAGGTATTAATGTTATCTGACTTCAGGCTACACAACAGAATAATTAGAATTATATGACATTAGAGGCAAAATAGACACGTGGATCAAAGTAATAAAAGATATGGGGTTGGTGCGGATAGCATAATGGTTGTGCAAACAGACTCATGCCTGAGGCTCTGAGGTCTCAGATTCAATCCCCCACACCACCATTAGCCAGAACTGAGCAGTGCTCTGGTTAAAAATAAAAATAAATAAAATATATAAAGGATAATCTACTAAATATTAGGAGATACATGTCATATAGTAAGAGGTTACTCTCCAAAGTATGTAGTGAATTCATTACAACTTAACAAAAATCAAGCCATCCAATCATAAAGTAGTTATAAGATTTAAATAAATACTTTTTTTAAGAAAAGATTTTATTTATTTATTTTAATTTTATCTTATTTATTCCCTTTTGTTGCCCTTGTTGTTTTATTGTTGTTGTCGTTGTTGGATAGGACAGAGAGAAATGGAGAGAGGAGGGGAAGACAGAGAGGAGGAGAGAAAGATAGACACCTGCAGACCTGCTTCACCGCCTGTGAAGCGACTCCCCTGCAGGTGGGGAGCCGGGGTTCGAACCGGGATCCTTATGCCGGTCCTTGTGCTTTGCGCCACCTGCGCTTAACCCGCTGCGCTACAGCCCGACTCCCTTATTTATTTATTGATGAGAAAGATAAGAGGAGAGAGAGAAAGAATCAGACGTCACTGTGGTACATGTGCTGCCGGGGCTTGAACTCGGGACCTTACGCTTGAGAGTTCAGCGCTTTATCCACTGCACCACCTTCCGGACTAGAAATAAATACTTCTCTGAAAAGGATTATATTTTCAGTAGGAACATTACAGTATCATGAACATCTAATTTTTTTTTTTTTTTTTTTACAAGGAGGCCTAAAATACTAGAGGGAGGGAGGAAGGAAGAGAGTCTTTTCAACAAATAGTGCTGGGAGAACTGGGCTGAAACATGGAGAAGAATGAAACAGGACAATCACATAAATCTATCAGAAAAATCAACTTCAAATGGGTCAAAGATAAACATTCAACCAAAAACCATAAAATCCTTAACCAAACATTGGCAGAATACTCCATGATTTAAAAGTAAACCAATGGGACTGCGTCAAATTGAGAAACTTACGCACAGCAAAAAGAAGCACCGTGAAAACAAAAAGTCACTCCACTGAATGGGAGGAGATCTTTACATCTCATTCATCAGACAGAGGCAATAACCAAAATGACTGAAGAGTTAAGGAAACTCAATAATGGAGCAGACAGAATAGATCACTTGTACAGTGAGCTGCTTTTCTCTGTGTGCTACCCAGGTTTGAGCTCTGTCTCTACCACCCTGAAGGAAGCTTCAGTGCTATGGTCTCTTTTTTATTTTTATTTTTCAAGTTGTTATTTTCGAATTATCTTTATCTATAAAGTGCATAGAGACAGCCAGAAATCCAGGCGTCTGACTAACACCTGCAGATGCACTTTACCACTGATGAAGCTTCCCTCCTGCAGATGGGGCCGGGGACTTGCACCTGGGTCCTTGGGCATTGCAGCATGTATTCTCTACCAGATTTGCCACCGCGTGACCCTGTTCTCTTCTATTCTTTATGCTTCTTTCTCTCTCTCTCTCTCTCTCTCATCTTTATTTATTGGATAGAGCTAGGCAGGAATCAAGAGGGAAGGGGGAGGGGCACATTCAGCTCTGCTTCACCACTTGCAGAGCATTCCCTCTTCAGGTTTGGACCAGGGGCTTGAACCCGAATCCTTGTGCATTGTTATGTGTACTCAGCCCAGTGCACTATCACCCAGCCCCTCTCTCTCTGTCTCTTTCTCTCTCTCACTTTTTTCTTTCTTTCGTCTCCAGGGTTATTATTGGGCCTCAGTGCCTGCACTATGAATCCACTGCTCCTGGACACTGTTTTCTCCCTTTTGTTGTCTTTGTAGTTTTTATTGTTGTAGTTATTGTTGTTGTTGTTGCTTTTGTTATTGTTGGATAGGACAGAGAAATCAAGAGAGGAGGGGAAGACAAGAAGAGAAAGGTAGACACCTACAGACCGTTTGTGAAGTGACCCCCTTCAGGTGGGGAGGGGATGGGCTCGAACCAGTATCCCTACACTGGTCGGTGTGCTTTGCGCCATATATGCTTAACCCACTCTGCTACTGCCCAGCTCCTTCTGTCTCTCTTTAAACAAAATCAGATCATCCAGTCTCATTAAAACTGGGTGTGTGATTTACTTTTTTTCTTTATAGAGACAGAGAGAAACAGACAGTAGAACCGAAGCTTCTTCCACCCACTGCAGTAGGGGTTGGCCTTGAACCTGGGTTCTGCTGTGGTAAAGCAACACACTATCCAAGTGAGCTGTTTCACCAGTCCCACTTTTACTTTTTAATTAAAAATAGCTATTTTGTTATTGTCAAGGCTTTACCACTCCAAGCTGACTTTGTTACAGTGACAGTGGGCATGGGAGGTGGCATAGTGGATAAAGCATTGAACTCAAGCATGAGGTCCTAAGTTTGATCCCTGACATTGCATGTGCTAGAGTGATGCTCTGGTGCTTTCTCTTACTGTTTCTCTTTCTCCTCTTAATCTCTTTGTTCCCCTTTGTCTCTTCATTAATTTTAAAATAGTGGGGGAGATAGCTTATGGTTATGCAAAAAGATCGTCATGCCTCAAGCTCCAGTGTCCCAGTTCCAATTATGCATCACCATGAGCCAGAACTGGGCTGTGCTCTGGTTTGAAAATAAATAAATAAATAAATTGGACGCCTGATGGTGGTGCACCTGGTTGAGTGCACATTACAGTGCGCAAGGACCCTGGTTCGAGACCCCAGTCCTCGACCTGCAGAGGGAAAGCTTCATGAGTGGTAAAGCAAGACTGCAGGTGTCTCTCTGTCTCTCTCCCTATCTCCCCACTCCCCTCAATTTCTGGCTGTCTCTATCAAAGAAAGATCATTAAAAAAAAATAATAATAGTGGTCTGGGAAGTAACACAGTGCATGAAGCATTGGATTCTCAAGCATGAGGCCCTGAGTTCAATCCCTGGCGACACATGTACCAGAGTGATGTCTGGTTCTTTCTCTCTCTCTCCTCCTTTCTTCATGAATAAATAAGTAAAATTGTAAAATTGGAATTGAGTGGTGGCGCACCTGGTTGAGCACACATGTTACATTGCTCAAGGATCCAGGGTCAAGTCCCCAGTCCTGCAGGGGGAAGGCTTTGTGAATGGTGAAGCAGTATTGCAGGTTTCCTTTTTCTTTTTTAAATATTTTTATTAATTTTATTATTGGGTAGAGACAGAGAAACAGGAAATAGACACCTGCAGCCCTTTTTTACCACTAGCAAAGCTTTCCTTCTGCAGGTGGGAACCAGGGGCTTGAACCTGGGTCCTTGCACACTGTTATGTGTGTGGTTAGCTAGGTGCGCCACCACCTGGCCCCCACCCCCTTTCTGTTTCTTTCACTCTCTATCATCCCCTTCCCTCTCAATTTTTGGCTGTCTCTATCTAATAAATAAAGACAATAGCCCTAAAAGATAGTAAATCTAAAGTAAATAAAGAATGACAGGATGTGGAGAAAATATTAAAAAAAAAAAAAATAACCAGAATGGCCAACAGGCATGAAAAAAAATGCTCACAGGCACTGATTGTCAGAGAAATGCAAATCAAGACAACAGTGAGACATCACTTCACCCCATTTCACACATGAGGATGTTACTTGTTAGAAAAAAGCAAGTGCTGGTGGTGGGAATTGTGTGGACTTGTACTCCTTTTATCTTACGGTTTTTGTTTTTGCTCTTATAAATA
Source organism: Erinaceus europaeus (assembly GCF_950295315.1). Lineage (NCBI taxonomy): Eukaryota > Metazoa > Chordata > Mammalia > Eulipotyphla > Erinaceidae > Erinaceus > Erinaceus europaeus. The sequence continues at coordinate 20,193,753 of NC_080162.1, forward strand.
TTACAAAAAAAAAAAAAGTACTAGTGAGGTGGGGAAAAGGAACACCTCTACACTGCTGGTGAAAATGTAAACTGGTCCACATTGTATGTAAAAGAGCCTGGTGATAATTTCTCAGAACACTAGAAGTGGACCTCTCCTATGACCCAGCAATTTTTCTCCTAGAGATTTCCCCCCAAAGAACACAAAAACACCTATCAGAAGACGTCTGTGGGGTTCAATTCCCTGCATCACCAAAAGCTGACCTGAGTAGTGCTATAATGTAAAGGTACATCCATACGCGCACGTGATCTGTGTACACCTACCTATGTTTACAGAACCGTTATTTGTAACAACCCAGATGCCCAACAGCAGATGAGTGTTGAGGAAAGTTGTATTATATATTAAACAAGAAGGTACCAGGCAGTACACTAGGTAGAGCATATATGTTACCCCACACACACACAAGTTTTGTTGACATTTGACAAAATGTTTTATGGACAGAAAGTAGGAACTAGCATTGTGCTTGCCTTTTTTTTTTTAAATTTATTCCCTTTTGTTGCCCTTGTTTATTGTTGTAGTCATTATTGTTATTATTGAAGTCGTTGTTGTTGGATATGACAGAAATGGAGAGAGGAGGGAAAGACAGAAAGGGAGATAAAGATAGACACCTGCAGACCTGTTTCACCACTTGTGAAGCAACTCCCCTGCAGATAGAGAGCCTGGGGCTTGAACCGGGATCCTTAGGACAGTCCTTTAAGCTTGCGTCACATACACTTAACCCACTGTACTACTGTCCAACTCCCTTTTATTTTTTTTTAAGCCAAAATATAATCTCCAGCTCTAGTTTATGATGGTTCTAGAGACTGTGTGACCTCAGAGCCTCAGACATAAGTCCTTTGCAAGGGCTAGGCAGTAGTATAGCTGGTAAGGCACACCGGTTACCACGATTGAAGACCCAGTTTGAGCTCCCTGTCCCCACCTGTGTGCTTGTGATAAGCTTCAGGAGCTTTGGACCAGGCTGCAGGTGTCTCTCTTTTTCTCTCATCCTATTTTTTAAATTTTTTAAAAAGTCTTTTGCATAACTACTATGCTATTTCCCTGTTGGTATGCTTCTAAATTCTTCTAAGACCCCTTCTGTTTCATTGGTTTAATCCCCCCTGCTTAACACTGTATTACATAACCACTGTTAACTAAGCACCGCCCTGCCTCCAGGGCATTGGTTTAATCCTCACCATTTTGCACGCTTTTTCCTTCTCCCCACCCCCTATCCTCTTACATCCTCTTCGGACCTGACACTTCTGCCTCAGGATATATAAGGACAGGATTGTGATTAGAGATAGCTTAGATTGTGCTGCGTTCCACATGAATAAAGACTGAACTGTGGTCTCTCTCTCCCGCCTGTGAAGCTAGTCCGGCATTATGGCTCCCTGAACAGGGACTGGCATTTCCCCAACCCCTCAGTGATGGACCTTGCTCGTGTGGAGCCCTGGCCCTGGTTTCATTTAATGGCACCATAATTTAGAACTGACACTACAGTTTTCTTTAAAAAAAGTTATATCAACTTAAAGTATGCTTACTAATAACTCGATATTTCTGTGTTGTCAGTTGATCACAATAAAAGCATCACCTCACAGTTATAATTTTATTTTCTACAGAGTTGTTTTTTTAATTCCTTTATTGGGGAATTAATGTTTTACATTCGAGAGTAAATACAATAGTTTGTACATGCATAAACTTCTCAGTTTTCCATATAACAATACAACCCCCACTAGGTCCTCTGAAGGACCTGTATTCTCCCCCCCCACCCCAGAGTCTTTTACTTTGGTGCAATATATTTTTTATTTTTTAAATAATTTTATCAGAGATAGTGGTGGGGAAAAGACTAACCAGAAGATTGCTTTGCTCCACCAAATGAGATGTAGAATATAAAACAGCATCACATAAATCAAGTCTTATCTATTTATTTATTTTAGAATTTATTTATTCATGAGAGAGAGAGAAAGAACCATCACTCTGGTACATGTGCTGCTGGTGATTGAAATTAGGACCTTATGGTTGAGAATTCAATGCTTTCTCCAATGAGCTACTTCCTGGACCACGATATTTCTTTTTTTTTTTAAATTTATTTTTCCCTTTTGTTGCTCTTGTATTATTGTTGTAATTGATATCATTGTTGTTGGATAGGACAGAGAGAAATGGAGAGAGGAGGGGAAGACGGAGAGAGAAAGATAAGACACCGGCAGACCTGCTTCACTGCCTGTGAATCGGCTCCCCTGCAAGTTGGGCGCCAGGGCTCAAACCAGGATACTTAAGCTGGTCCTTGCACTTTGTGCCATGTGCATGTAACCCGCTGCTCTACCACCTGACCCCCATGTCTTGTCTTCTGTTGCTGATCCTCATCCCCCAACTGCAAGAACTTTTTTTTAATGCTAAGGATGAAGCCTAGTGCCTCATGATGCATATATGTTTCAGCTGCTCTGATGAGTTCTTTTAATTAAATGGCACTTAGCAACTTTCAGATACACACTTAATATTAGGAAGATGTCATGGTGGTATATCACAAACATGTATTTACCTCACATTTGGAAATTTATACTTCTTTTGTGGCAGCAGATCCTCATACAGCTTTACAGTTCTCAGGCTGACTTTTTATTTTTAGTTCAGATAAAAAAGGAGAGATGAAGATGTATCACAGCATTCCCATGTGGTGCCAAGGCACTCACTGTATTGTTTGCTTTTTTTTTTTTTAACCAGAGCTCTTTTAAGCTCTAGTTTATGGTGGTACAAGGAATTGAACCTGGGACTTTAGAGCCTTGGGCATGAGAGTCTCTTTGCATAATCATTATGCTATCTACTCCTGCCTGAAACCTTTCCTCTATTTCTATGAGTTCTTTGAAGTTTTACATTGCACAAATAAATGTCTTGATCTTCTATCACTTATAGAACTTTTCTGACTCGTGCTACTATGAATTTTGAATTTCTAAGAGGGAGCTAAAATATGCAGTGTTTATAAATTCACTATATTATTGGGGGTCTTTTTTTCCCTCTGGAACAAGCTATACAAATTTTTATCTAGGGGATATTAATTAAATGCATTAAAAGTAACACTTCAAATTAGATTTTTATCTTTAAAGTGCCCATATGAAAAAAAGTGTACATATGTATTTTCAGATAAATTAATTTTAACATCTTAATTAGTTTTAAGTGATTATTAATCCCTACCATTTCAAATAATTATTTTAATTTAATATTGACTTTGTTTTATAGCCAGCTGTTGCACTGCCTACAAGCCTTAGCCTGTCTACTCCTCAGCCTGCGGCACAGATAACTGTATCATATCCAACACCACGGTCTAGTCAGCAACAAACCCAACCTCAGAAACAGCGTGTTTTTACAGGGGTTGTTACAAAGATGCATGATACATTTGGATTTGTGGACGAAGATGTATTCTTCCAACTTAGGTAAACTTCGCTAGATGTTGACAAGCACCTTATATTTAGCATTAATATAGTGTAGGGTATTGAATCGTATGAGAACTGTTCTAGTGAAACACTTTTCTATCATAAGCTGGTTTTGTACTTCTCATCTTATTGTGCCACCAAGGTTATCACTGGGACTTGCATAACTCTACCATGGTTTTCCCACAGTCAACTATCTTTTTCTTTTCTTTTTTTTCTTTTTTATTTCTTCCTGTTAGACAGTGAGAGACAAAGGGTGAGAGAAGTAGAGAGAGGAGTGGGGTGGTGGGTAGATAGTATAATGGCTACACAAAGAGACTCTTGCCTGAGGCTCCAAAGTCCCAGGTTTAATCCCCCACACCACCATAAGCCAGAACTGAGCAGTGCTCTAGTGAGAAAAGGGGAGGGGGAATAAAGAGGGGGAGAGGGGTGGCACCTCCCTCACAGCTCCCCTATTCTTGAAGGTGCTCTGTTGTAGGTGGGGACCTGGGCTTGAACCTGGGTCCTCACACATGGTAATGTGAACACACTACCAGATATGCAACCATTGGGATTCTGTGTCTCACCTTTTTGTTAGTGTACGTGCCTAAAGGCAACTTGATCACGGAGCAGACGAATAGTGAATTCTTTCGTATAAGTCTTCTATTAGAGGAGATTGACCTTTCTCTCTCTCTCTTTATATTTATTTATTTATTTTCCCTTTTGTTGCCCTTGTTGTTGTTATTGCTGTTGTCATTGTTGGATAAGACAGAGAGAAATGGAGAGAGGAGGGGGAGTGAAAGATAGACACTTGTAGATGTGCTTCTCCATCTGTGAAGTGACTCCCCTCCAGGTGGGGAGCTGGGACTTGAACTAGGATCCTTACCACGGTCCGTGCACTTAACCTGCTGAACTACTGCCTGACTCCCATAAATTGATTTTTCTAACTATTCATGGAAAGACTGCCAGTCAGAGTAGGGGTTAAAGTAGTAATGCCTTTTAATTTGTTATTTTCTGTTTAGTATATATGAACATGTTTATATATAACAATTTGTTGATCTTATTAAAACATTAATCCCCTAATAAAGGAATACATGTTATAAAAAAAAACAGCACTGCAGAAAAAAAACAAAAAAAATATGTTTAGTATATGTAGCATGCCTTGAAGGACTTTATACATTAATATTTGTAGAAGCTCGGCAGTTTTATATAATTTATTCTTTTTAATTTTATGTAGAATATATTTTTTAATTTTTTTATATTTTCCCTTTTGTTGCCCTTGTTTTTTATTGTTGCTGTAGTTTTATTGTTGTTATTGATGTCGTCGTTGTTAGGTAGGACAGTTAGAAATGGAGAGAGGAGGGGAAGACAGAGAGGGAGAAAGACACCTGCAGACCTGCTTCACTGCCTGTGAAGCGACTTCCCTGCAGGTGGGGAGCTCCAGGCTGGAACCAGGATTCTTATGTAGGTCCTTGAACTTTGTGTCACCTGCACTTAACCCTTTGCGCTCCTGCCCCGACTCCCCATGTAGAATTTTTTTTTTCCATGTGGAATATTTTGAGGGCATTAATGCTATAGTAAATACAGTTGTTGCTACATGTGTAAAACTTTTCAGTTTTTTGCAAGAACTCTCAGCCCCAGCGTGGGTTCTCCTCCACTGTCGTGCACCAGAACAATAAGTCCACTTTTTCCTTTTTTTTTTTTTCTCCCTATTTTGTTGGATAGGGCAGAGAGAAATTGAGAGGGGAGGAGGAGATAGAGAGGGAGAAACAGAGAGAGAGACACTTGCATACCTGCTTTACCACTCATGAAACTTTTCCCCTCAACAAGGGCAACAAAAAGGAAATAAATAAATAAGAAGAAAATTTTTTTTTAAGTTTAAGAAAAATAAAAAAAAAGAAACTTTCCCCCTACAGGTGGAGAGGGGGGCTAGAACCTAGGTTCTTGTACATGGTAATATATGTACATTTAATAGGGTGCACCACTGCCCAACTCCCCCCCCCCCCCCCCCAACACACACTTTATATAGTATCCCTCTGGCATATGTGGTGCTGGAGACTTTGGAACTTCATAACTCATGTTTGCTCCGTGACTGTGCCTTCTTCCAGACTGCAAATCCTTTTTTCTTTGTTTTTTGGCCTGGCCATTATTTGTATATGATTTCCCCACTCTGGGCTGCATTCTGTAGTGGTGTAGCACATCTGAGGTAGTCATGGGGCTCTACCTGGGGTTGTCATGATATGGCATGTACACAGCTTGGGGGCTTAATTCTCTGGGCTCCAAAACTTTTGGTTGAAAAATTAATAGTAATGAATAACTGATGAACATAATTCTGAAAGAGAAACTCCTTTTTGTGACTTTAAGAGTAATATAGGACAAGCATAGCACTTTTCTGCCATTCATGAAATTTACTAGTTTTTATCTTTGTTGAGCTCAGTGCTGTGGATTGACCCCAGACTCTCACACATACTCGGCAGATGCTGTAGCACTGAGCTACCTTCTGGACCTGAGTTTTCATACAACAAAAATAGTTTGTTAGCTTTGTCAGATTATATGAAATAGAAATTGCATTACATATTTTAAATGTTTGTTTTTGTTTTTTGTCTGATTTCTGGTCTTTCCTTGGTCTTCACTTTTTAGGCCAACTTTTTCAAATAGAAAGACCAAGTTAGAGATAGAAAGACACCATAGCACTGATGCTCCCACTCAAGCTTTGAGTACTGAAGCTAGGCTTGAACCTGGGTCTTATCCATGATAAGCACACTACAGGCGGTGAAGCACGTCTGCAGGTGTCTGTCTTTCTCGCCCTCTCTCTGTCTTCGCCTCTTCTCTCCATTTCTCTCTGTCCTATCCAACAACAACAATAACTACAACAATAATAATAAACAAGGGCAACAAAAAGGGAAAATAAATATTTAAAAAAACTCTAAGTGAGCTATCTTTATTTTAGTATTCTCTTTCATTTCATGTAATTGAAGAGATCAAGCCTTTTTCTAAGTAAGTCTTGTTTTCCATCTTCTATATTTTTTTCTCTCTTTTTCTTGTTTTGTTTTTGTTTTATCTTTATTTACTTATTGGTTAGAGACAGCCAGAAATCAAGAGGGAAGGGGGCGATAGAGAGGAAGGAAGGTAGACACCTGCAGCCCTTTCCCACCCTCGATTTGATAGGACATAGAGTAACAGAGAGGGAAGGGGGCGATAGAGAGGAAGGAAGGTAGACACCTGCAGCCCTTTCCCACCCTCGATTTGATAGGACATAGAGTAACGGAGAGGGAAGGGGGCTAGAGACAGATACCTGTAGCACTGCTTCACCACTCATGAAGCTTCCTCCCTGCTGTGGGGGACAGGGCCTTGAGCCTGCATTCCTGCACTTGGTAATATGTGTACTTAACCAGGTGCACCACCATCTGCCTTCAGTACACCTACTTTTTAAAAGTACTCAGTAGTAGATTTCAGGACTTGCAAGCATACGGCCCCAAAGTCAGTCCTTGTTGCCACAGGAACTGGAGTGTGGTCTCTTTATGTCTCATGCACATGAAATAAATAAATCTTTAAACCAAGGGAGGGTCTTTTTAGTCTTCAATTTCAGGTTTAATTTACTTTGAGTGTTATGTACATAAATATTTTCTAGGACATCATTTTAAATTGTGCTGATTGTAATTTTTTTTTTTAATTTGGTAGTGCTGTGAAAGGAAAGATCCCCCAAGTGGGTGACAGAGTATTGGTTGAAGCTACTTATAATCCCAATATGCCTTTCAAATGGAATGCACAACGAATTCAAATGCTGCCAAATCAGGTATGTAAATCACTGTTGTTTGGTGTTGGAGGAATTTGCTCATTGAGGAATCCAGTTCACGAAGACTTAATTTGTGTGCGTTTGTGTTTGTGTTAAGAATCAATCTCAGACCCAGCCTTTACTGAAGACTCCTCCTGCTGTACTGCAGCCGATTGCCCCACAGACAACGTTTGGTGTTCAGGCTCAGCCCCAGCCCCAGTCACTGCTTCAGGCACAGATTTCAGCAGCTTCCATTACACCACTGTTGCAGACTCAGCCACAGCCTTTACTACAGCAACCACAGCAGAAAGGTATTTCATGCAATGTGTCTTTCCTTTCTTATATTTCAGACTAATACATGACTGACTGCTAAAGTAATGAATGTATGCTTCTAACTACAAAAGATGTGGACTTCCAGATAACTTGGGGGGAAAAATATATATATATATATATATATATCTACCAGCAGTGAAATAAGCTCAGTGAATAGGAGATTAAAAGATATTTTTGTTTTTGAACTTAAAGAATTGTAAGAACTATGTATACCCTATTGGTATCTTCAGGGAATGATATATTTTATAAACATTTTTTTTACATACCTACAATGTCTTGAGTATGTGTAGAGTTTGGTGCTAGCACTTTATTCAATGAACCATAGTGTTTCAAATAATGAGCTTAACTTTATCTTTTTATCTATTTTCTAAAACTTTTTATTTAATATTGGATAATGACAGAGAAATTAGATTGGAGGAAGAGATAGAGATGGAATGAGACAGACCCCTGCATTTATGCTTTACCGCTCCTGAAGCTTTCCTCCTGCAGATGGGGGCTAAGGGCTTGAACCCAGGTCCTTGCACACTGTTAATGTGTGCATTTAGCTAGGTGTACCACGTGGCCCCCTGAGCTTAGCTTTAAATATATATTTTTCATTTTTTTAAAAAAAATATTTATTGGGTAGAGACTGCTAGAAATCGAGAGGTTAGGGGAGATAATGAGAGACAGAGAGACACCTGCAGCACTGCTTCACCACTTGTAAAGCTTTCCCCTGCCAGGTAGGGACTTGGGACTCAAACCCGGGTCCTTTCGCATTGTGACGTGCACTCAAGCATTTATTTGTAAATTAATTGTTTGAACCCACGGGCTTTCTTTTCTTTTGTGCATGGAGTCCCAGGGATCGAAGCAAGAGACTCATAGATGTGAAGCAGGTAGTCAGTCTCATCTGTCAATTTAGGCTGCTTCCACTATTTGGCTGTTACGAAAAATGCATCTGTGAAGATAGTGCTTATGTCCCTTTGAATTGGTGTTTGCATGTTCTTTGGATAAAAAGCTTGCCTTTCCTAAGAGGCCGGTTTCCTGTTTTTCCCATAATCTATTGAAACAGTAAGAAAAATCATTAAAATATTTTGTTTATATCCAGATCTCCCAGTTGCCTGCCCAGATTTTTTAATATAATTTTTATTAGTTGTTTAAAAAAGTTGTTTACAAGATTATAAGACCATAGGGGTATATTTCCATACCTTATTTGCCACCATATATCTGTGTTCACCTGCCATAACCACCATAGTTCTCTCTCTCTCTTTATTAATTCCCTTTTGTTGCGCTTGTTGTTTTATGGTTGTTATTGATGCCATCGTTGTTGGATAGGACAGAGAGAAACAGAGAGAGGAGGGGAAGAAAGAGGGGGAGAGAAAGACACCTGCGCTGCCCCCCCCCCCCCCCCCCCCTGAAGCTGAACATTCACCCTCACCCTCCAATCAGGGTTTTTTCTTTGGTGCCCTATTCCAATTCTCTCTCGTTTTAATAGATATTCTAGTATTTTTCTTTTCCTTTCTTTCTTTTCTTTTCTTTTTTTTCTTCTTTTTAAATTATCTTCATTTCGTTATTGGATAGAGACAGCCAGAAATTAAGAGGGAGGGAAACAGAGATACCTGCAGCACTGCTTTACCACTTGTGAAGGCTCCCCCTGCTGGTGGGGACTAGGGCCTTGAACCCAGCATCCTTGTATGTTATAACACATGCGCTTAACCACGTGGGCCACCACCCAGCCCCCCACCATAGTTCTTTTAAGTCCTAGATAGGCTACTTCTGCCAAACATCTTCTGAGATGGTTTTTCTTTGCTAAATAAAGCTTTATATGCTGTATTTGGCTATGCTGCATGAAAATCATTTGTTGTAGAAATATTTTTTAAGGGCGGAGGGTAGATAGCATAATGGTTATGCAAACAGACTCTCATGCCTGAGGCTCCAATGTCCCAGGTTCAATCCCCCGCACCACCATAAGCCAGAGCTGAACAGTGCTCTGGTTAAATAAATAAATAAATAAATAAATAGATTAAAATAAAGAAATATTTTTTAAGGGGGCCAGGTGGTGGCGCACCTGGTTAAGCGCCCACTCTACAGTGTGCAAGGAACCAGGTTCAAGCCCCTGGTCCCCACCTGCAAGGGGAAAGCTTCACGTGTGGTGAAGCAGGGCTGCAGGTGTCTGCCTCTCTCCATCTCTATCGCCCCTTCCCTTCAATTTCTCTCTGTCTCTATCTAGTAAAATTAATTAATTAATTAATTTTAAAAAAAGAAATAGTTTTTAAATAGTTACCATTTTTAAAGAAATTGAACTGATATAGTATATATTCTCTTAGAAAGTTCTCTAACATGGTCCAGGAGGTGGTGCAGTGGATATGCCATCAGACTCTCAAGCATGAGATCCTGAGTTCAGTCCCCGGCAGCATATGTACCAGAGTGATGTCTGGTTCTTTCTAATTGGGAAGATAGCAACAGAGAGGGAGAGAGACCAGAGCACTGTTCAGCTCTGGTTTCTGGTGATGCTAGGTTTGAACCTGGAACCGCATAGCCTCAGGATGAAAGTCTTTGCATAACCATTATGTTAACTCCTCAGGCCAATTCCTTTCTCCTTACATTGTTCCTTCACCTGATTTATAAAGTATTAACAGTTAGTTAAATCAAAAGTTAGTTAAATCTTCGGACATGAACATTTTCTAGGTGATGCTTGTAATTTATCCTATTTGATACTTGAGGCACCTGTTGTTATAAGGTTTTTTTTCACTTGTATTGATGTTGAAATTATTTACTTTGTCCAAATGTTAACTGTTTATTTGTCCATCAAAACATAAATCTTTTTTCTTGTGTGCAGATAATCTCTGACTTGTACTTTTATGTCCTTTGAATATCTTGTATATAGCCGTCTTTGGCTTAATACAGATCAGGAAATGATAAACTGTTGTTAATGAATATGATCTTCCTGGTCTTCTGTGGTCCCTAAGCTAATACTCTGAAAAAACAGTCTACTTTTTGTGAGCAACAAAGCCTACAAGACTCTGCTTTTCTATTTGTAAAACTTAACTCGGTGTTCTGACTTGTTTAAATGATTTAACTTTTTTTTTTTTGGGGTCTTTTAAAGCTGGTTTATTACAGCCTCCTGTTCGTATTGTTTCGCAACCACAACCAGCACGAAGGTTAGACCCACCATCTAGATTTTCAGGAAGGAATGACAGAGGTGATCAAGTGCCTAACAGAAAAGATGATCGAAGGTATGCTTTACTTACTAATCTATTATTTATTGGATGGAGATAATAATTGACAAGGAAGCCAAAGGCAGACGGACCTTGAGCACTGCTTCAGCTCTTGTGAAGATTTGCCCCTGCAGATGGGGACTGGGGACTTGAACCTAGATCCTGTTGCATTGTAACATGTGGGCTCAACTGGTTGGGCCATTGCCTGACCACCACAAGGCATATTTTTAAAAGTGTACATTTGACAATAATGCTGATAATACATAGTAAATGCACATAACGTTATCAAATTGGACACATTTGAAGTGGTAAATTTGTTATTTTAACCACAAATTTTTTTTAGTTATTTTTTGAAAAGTATACTGTGGGATCTTGATTAGACTACATTTATTTCACTAAAAAACCATAAAATATAAACACTTAAAAATACAAATTATAGGGGTAGGGCTGTAGCGTAGCGGGTTAAGTGCACATGACGCGAAACTTGACTGGTGTTGGGATCCCAGTTCTAGACCCCGGCTCCCCGCCTGCAGGGGAGTTGCTTCACAGGCGGTGAAGCAGGTCTGCAGGTGTCTGTATCTTTCTCTCCCCCTCTCTTGTCTTCCCCTCCCTCTTCATTTCTCTCTGTCCTATCCAGCAACATCATCAATAACAACAATAATAACCACAACAATGATAAAAACAACAAGGGCAACAAAAAGGAAAATAAATTAATTAATTTTAAAAAGTACAAATTATTTTTCAGATTATTTGGGGTGTGGTGGACAGACTGAGTAAAAGGTCAATGTGTATTATAAATATAGAATTGAACTTATTTTTCTTTCCACTTGATAAGACAGAGAAAAATTGAGAGGGTAGGGAGAGAGGGAAAGGTAGACAACTGCAGACCTGCTTCAACACTTGTGAAGCATTCCCCCAGCAGGTGGGGAGCAGGAGCTCAAACCCAGGTCCCTGAGAACAGTAATGTGTACGGTCAACCTGATGTGCCTCCATCCAGCCCCCAGACTTAAAATTTCATTGATTATCTTAATGTAATATATACAGATGCGTGTAATGATGCATGCAAAATGTGTTACCATGCAGTGTATTAGCTTCAGTGAATTTTGTTTTCAATAAAAGAACTTTCGACAATTCCAGAAATGTTAGTAATTTTAGGAGTTTTTTTGTTTGTTTGTTTTGTTTTTAAGTCGCGAAAGAGAGCGAGAAAGACGTAGATCCAGAGAAAGGTCTCCTCAGAGAAAACGTTCCAGGGAGAGATCTCCTCGAAGAGAGAGAGAACGATCACCTCGAAGAGTTCGGCGTGTTGTTCCGCGTTACACGGTTCAGTTTTCAAAGTTTTCTTTAGATTGGTATGTTCTTCCCTTTCCCCTACTCTTCCATTGCTCTACTGAATTATACTTTGTGTAATTTGATAGAATGTGTTGTATGTAGAGATAACTTTTCTTTTTCTTTTTAAGATTTTATTTATTTCTTTATGAGAAAGATAGGAGAAAGATTCAAACACCACTCTGGTACATGTGCTGCCAGGGATTGATCTTGGGCCCTCACACTAGAGAGTCCAGTGCTTTATCTACACTGCACCACCTCTCGGACCACTAGAGATAATTTTTCTTGCTTTCACTTTACATTTCTTGGTTTATACATGGGCAGAAATGCAATTTGCTGTAGCACTTAGTTTTTTGTAAGGGTGTGTTATTTTTGTGTATCCATTAAGATATCCTACAATTAAGATAGCTCCTCTGTGATGTCCCTACAGTTAGAATTAGTCAAGATTTAGATTTATTGATAATGCATTGTGAAGTAAGATAACAGTAATCTAATTATTGGGTTATCAGAAAAGTCTTGATATATTTTCTTCTGTTTTTCTATGCAAAAATGCATCATGACTTTTTCAAAAACCCACTATTTTAAATTATCTTTGTCAGGGTAGTATAATAAAATCATAGACATACAAATATACTCAAAGACATTTAACATGTCTGTGTGTTGATACATAAATACATTTCTAGCCTTTGGAGTCAGAATAGAAATATATTAAGCAGAAAAAAATATTATAGGAATTTAAGTTAATTTTATCAGGCATGAGAATCTGTTTGGATAACTACTATACTATCCCCCAGTTTGTGGTGGTCATATGTGTTCTGTGATTTGTGTGGGAGACTGAAAGTTAGCCAAGTAGTAGTTAACCAAGTAGTAATTCATAAAGTGGCAAATTGGCAAATGAGTAACTTATTCAAGGGAAATGAATAATTATCTAAAGGGAGTGGCACTGACACGCATAAAATAAGTTAACAGCAACAACACAAATCACAGAGGCCAGGGAGATGGCATGTTTATGCAAAAGACTTTTGAGGCCTGAAACTTTGAGGTCCCAGGTTACTGCCAGGCACCACCGTAAGTCAGACCTGAGCAGTGTTCTGGTAAAAATGGAAGAAATTCCCAGTAAGAAAAGAGGAAAGAACTGTTACAAGAAGCATTCAGGAGGCTATATTGCCAGACTTGCATTTTGGGGGTCTCAAGCTTGGGTCACCATGTTATATATATATTTGGGTAATGCTCTGATTCTCTTTTTCTTTCTTAGAAATAAATAAATCTTTGAAAGAATATATATACTTAATAAAAAATAAAAGAAGTATTTAAAATTGCTATGGGAGAGTGTTTGGAGCACTGCTTTAGCATATTCGGTACTGGGGATTTACTTGGTTCTTACATGCAAGTCGTGCACTACAGAAATGAAAAAGCAAAAGGACATGATTGGCAAGGTAGAGTCGTGTTAGAGAGCCTCAGAGATGTAAGGCTTTTGTATAACCACTGTACCATCATAATCCCAGGTCAACTAAAACTTAAATTAAAAAGATTTTTAAATATATGCCCTCTACATCCATCATTCCTAGAATACCATTCTAAATAAGAAACAGATAAGGTTTACAAAGAGAACTTCTAGTTCATTAGAATCAAATTGGAGAAGCAATATTGATGCTAATCAGTTTCTCTGAAAGAAGTACAAAATAGATACAAGACTAAAGGGAGGAGTTGGTGCATGGTCCGTCCGTTAGTACGTGGACTCCTTACACAGGAGGCCTGGGTTTCAGTACACAGTACCACATGCAGACACCATGGACGCTGGAGTGGAAAACTGGTCTTTCTCTCTTTACCTGTGTGTGTGTGTGTGTGTGTGTGTGTGTGTGTGTGTGTGTGTGTGTGTGTGTGTGTCAAAAATATAGGAGAAGAAATTGGATTCAGTGATAAGTACACATCTTGACAAAGGTTAATTCCATGATATCACAATAAAAACATCTTTTCAGTGGGCCAGGAGGGTGGCATAGTGGTAGTATCCTGGATTTATGAGCATAAGGTCTGTAGTTTGATCCCTGAGCACATGGCCAAAATGATACTCTCATTCTTTCTGTGTTATTCTCATGAGAATTAATTTTTATTTAATTAATTTATTTTCGTCATTTCTGGAGCTTCAGCACTTTGGGCCAACAGTGTTTTTTTTTTTTTCTTCAGTAGCTAGAGAAAGACAGACAAGAGAAAAAAAAAGTGCTTTAGTAGTGGAATTTCTTCTAAAGCAGTGGGGGTCAGGATAAACCTAGCTCATATACACGGCAAGGCAGGTATAATATCCAAATGAGCATTTTGTGTGTGTGTGTGTGGGGGTGTCCCAATAAAATAAATATTTGAAATTTTCATTATGGGAGACAGTGTACTGAGTAGATTATGTGCCTTACCATGTGTGAGGTCCTGGCTTTGAAACCCAGCACCACGTGGGCCACTGAGGCACCAGAAGGAAGCTCCAAGGACAGCAGAGTAGTGTTTTGGTGCCTTTCCCTGTTGTTCCCTCTCTGTCTCAGTTTTTTTAAAAAATGAAAACAATGACCAGAGATTGGTGTACCGGCCATGTGGTGAGTTGCTCAGTGCTACAAAACTAAATAAATACACTGGGATAAGAAATTAAAGTAGTTGCTGATTTACTCATACAACAAGAGTAAACCAATTACATAATAATTAAGTAGTCACCAAGTAGAAGTTTTTGTTCACTGAATAACTTAAGTAACCGTAACACACATGGCTCAATGGATAGAGTGCAGGACTTGCGTGTGAGAACCAAGTAGATCCCCAGTACCGCATATGCTAAAGCAGTCTCTGAACTCTCTCCCATAGCAATTTTAAATACATTTAATTTAAAATGCTATTTAAATTTTAAATAACAATTTTATTTTTTATTAAGTATATATATTCTTTCAAAGATTTATTTATTTCTAAAGAAAGAAAAAGAATCAGAGCATTACCCAGATACATATAACGTGGTGATTCAAGCTTGAGACCTCAAAAATGCAAGTCTGGCACTATACCTGCTGTATCATCTCTAGCCTCCTGAATGCTTCTTGTAACAGTTCTTTCCTCTTTTCTTACTGGGAATTTCTTCCATTTTTACCAGAACACTGCTCAGGTCTGGCTTATGGTGGTGCCCGGGAGTAACCTGGGACCTCAAAGTTTCAGGCCTCAAAAGTCTTTTGCATAAACATGCCATCTCCCTGGCCTCTGTGATTTGTGTTGTTGCTATTAACTTATTTTATGCGTGTCAGTGTCACTCCCTTTAGATAATTATTCATTTCCCTTGAATAAGTTACTCATTTGCCACTTTATCTTGCTTTTACATGACTTTATATATAATTTTGAATGTAAGTATTCTTGATCTAGGATCTTGCTATGCAGTAAAGTTAATACCCTGTATAATTCCAATTGAGGAACATTTCTACTATTGTAATTTGCTACCACTCTTCATTTTTCCCAAAAATGAACAATTTCAACTGAAACAGAATTGCTTTTATTTAGATCTTCTCTGCAGCTGGGCTTGAAGTTATTTCAAAGTTTCTTCTCTTATGAATTGTAAGCTACATACACAAAAGTAAAGAAATGAAGGTAATAATTGCCCACCAACTACTCAAAACTGCTAGTAAGCAAATTTTGAAGATTTTTTCACAGATTTATTTGAAACAGTCACTCAAGAGTTGACTGTATTTCCAGGTAGTGCTCGGTTATAAATTTAGCATCAAAAGTTGAGTGAATACTTTCATAATCTTTGAAATTATACCTGTTCACTGCTTTATATCTGTTTTTCAGTCCTAGTTGTGACATGATGGAATTAAGGCGTCGTTATCAAAATTTATATATACCTAGTGACTTTTTTGATGCTCAGTTTACGTGGGTGGATGCTTTCCCTTTGTCAAGACCATTTCAGCTGGGAAATTACTGCAATTTCTATGTAATGCACAGAGAAGTAGAATCATTAGAAAAAAACATGGCCATTCTTGATCCACCAGATGCGGACCACTTATACAGTGCAAAGGTTTGTATGCCGTTGATAACATACAACTGAAAAAATTTAGCAGCTTTTCCTATTACAAGTGTATAATGGGGTTTACCTTCAAAGCAATTATATAAAAAACTATGACTCGTTTTGCCATTTTAAACCTCATAAAATGTTGAAATGAAGTTGATTCATTGTGGATTTTGGACTTCTGGTTATGCCAGATAAGATGTAATGTTGGGGAAATACACAAATTGAGTTTCAGGATAGCATTCATATGTTGCTTTATGGTTCATAGTTTTCTCCTATTTTAAAACATTGATCAAAAATGGTATCCTTTGAGAAGTTAAAACTATAAGATTATAATGTATCTAAATGACATCCTGCTGCAACATTTTGCTTTCCATTTTTATAAAAGATTTTGGCTATCTAATATATAAGGATAATTAGTAGTACTTCTCATTTTTTTACATTACTTTAGACTTTTGACAGGATTGAATTATTTGACTATATTAGGTAATGCTGATGGCTAGTCCTAGTATGGAAGATTTGTATCATAAGTCCTGTGCTCTTGCTGAAGACCCACAAGAACTTCGAGATGGATTTCAGCACCCTGCTAGACTTGTTAAGGTAAAATTAAATATCTACTTTTAACTTTAGGTATATATTTACTGAGTTCTAATTTATCTGTATAGAGTTAAAAATAATAATTTATTAATCCTGTTGATTAGTATAATTATTTAAGACACTCAGAATTTAATCCAGTGATGTAGAGTTTTTCTCAATCCAAATTAATGGCTTTATTTTATTAACATGCCACTAGTTCAACTTGGTATTTCATTTTTTCAAGATAATGAATTTAGTAATGAAATTAGTGTTTTTGGAGATGATTAAAATTTGAATTATAGCTCTTTCTTTAAAAGAACTCTCATTCTGAAGAGAGATTTTAGAAGGATGAGTTATGATGTGTAAATCCTATTCCATTGCTGAAATGCAGTGTGGAACACGATGAACTGAACTCTTCCTTGACTGGCAGATATGAGAGGTAGCAAAATTCATAATGGAAAGGTTTGTACCTTTCCTTTTCAAGTATTTTATTTGTAACTTGACATGTTGCATAATTGTAAATGAATGTTTGTTTTGAATTAGTTTTTAGTGGGCATGAAAGGCAAGGATGAAGCCATGGCCATTGGAGGGCACTGGTCCCCTGCGTTGGATGGACCAGACCCAGAAAAAGACCCTTCTGTGTTGATTAAGACTGCTATTCGTTGTTGTAAGGCTCTGACAGGCATTGATCTAAGTGTGTGCACTCAATGGTAAGTATCAGTTCATTTCTTGATTAGAAACGTTTTTCTAGTAGCTTCTGTAGTTGTTCTTGTGGGTCAGCTTTCCCTGCCATGCCCCCTCTCCTTATTTTCGTAACCCTGATCATGCAGAGAATCTCAAAAGAATATCCCCACATACAGTAAATTTCATATTTGGTGCCAAAATTGCTTGGGGGGAAAAAGGACTAAGAACTAATCAAAGTAAACTGAAAATTTAAATGTTTTGTTATGCTGTACTTTGTACATTGGATGTATGTTGAAAATATTTTTCATTTCATGTATAGCTGGAGAAGATCGTCAAGAGAACTTCATTTCATTATATTTCTTTTGTTATAAATTGATGTAGTTGCTGGTTATTTTTGTTCAGCCATATTTTCTCTTGAGGCTTATTTGTCCTGTGTATTTTAGCCTATTTCTTGTGATTTAATTGAGAACATTTATTTTTTAGCACTTGAAATCTGAACAGCTATCCAGCTTCTTCAGGTATTCTCTAAAATATGGGTAGCTCTATAATTATACTTTAAAAATGTCTTGGGGGACATAACCATCTTTTAACCATTAAATATTGTACAAATGTACCGAAAGAGGAACTATGGCTTATATAATTTTTTTTTCTTTAGACCAACCTCAAGTTCTTGCAGCAAAATTTCTTTACTTGATGTGCTACAAGTGAACTAGGGTCTTTAAAATGTATTTTAGAATTTTTTTTCCAACATGCTTCTTCCCTTGCAACAGGTACCGTTTTGCAGAGATTCGCTACCATCGCCCTGAGGAGACCCACAAAGGGCGTACAGTTCCAGCTCATGTGGAGACAGTGGTTTTATTTTTCCCGGATGTTTGGCATTGCCTTCCCACCCGCTCAGAGTGGGAAACCCTCTCCCGAGGATACAAGCAGCAGCTGGTCGAGAAGCTTCAGGGTGAACGCAAGGAGGCTGATGGAGAACAGGCACTGAACGCTAATCCCTTTTTCCATTTCCGCTTCTCACAGGCACAGGAACACAGGCACAAATGCACACCACACACTACATAACAAACACACATGGCGAGGAACATAACTGGTAACAGCGACTGGTAATCCAGCTTTCAGCAGTATAGCTGTATGTTCTTTCCTCTTTAAAATATCTTGTTATACTAACTTAAAAGAATGCTGAGACCTCAAAGGAAAATAAGTTGTGCTTAAATTGCACAGAATTTTGTTTTTATCATAGGTCTAGTTGCTGGAATCTGGGACCAGTTGTTGAGCAAGATTCAGTATTAAGCTATTTTAAACATTTTGCCATTTTCTAAAATTTAAAAAATTTTCTCTTTCACGGTCATCAGTTCTAATCATGGATATTTCAAATTGGACCACCACAAGTCTGAGAGATTGGAAATTTCAGGCTATGTGGCATCGTCTTTGGTACATTTGAAAGGTCTGACTAAATCAGTCTTAACTTTGGGTGGCTTGAAAATTGGGGCAAGATCACACACTGTGTGGTTAGTGGAGACCAGCAGTGTTTGTGCATCCCTGATACCCTTTGTGTTGTAATTTATCACCCTTTTGTGTTTCACAGATCTGGCTTTGATTGGCTGATGAGTGTCTTTGTGATCAGTTAAAAGTGGTAGAATGTATGTCTGTGGACTTGCCTAAATAACTTTAGGAGAAGACAATCTGAAACATTTGTGACCTTGCACAGATCAGCATCAGACTTTTTAAAATAAATTACCTTTATTGTTAAGATCCAGAATACTAGTTATGTTTTTTTTGTATATCAGGATGAAGAAGAGAAGGATGATGGTGAAGCTAAAGAAATCTCAACTCCTACCCATTGGTCTAAACTTGATCCAAAGACTATGAAGGTATTTGATTTGAAATTTCTGAACTTAGTACAGATTATAACACTTCTACAAGCTATAAGTCATGAAAATAATACCCACTGATTTTATAAAACACTATGTATTCATATATGTGTGTACAAAAACTAAAAGATTGTGCGGTGGTGCAGCTGGTGGAGCGAACACATCACCACGCTCATGGGCCCAGTTCAAGCCCTTGGTCCCCACCTGTAAGGGGGAAGCATTGCTACAGGTCTCTCGTACTCTCTCCCTATCTCCCCATATCTATAAACTTCTCTCTGTCCTATCAAACTGAAAAATAAATATTACTAAAAATGATACAGAAATATCTTAAAAATTAAAAGCAAAAGATAACTTTAATGATCAGTTACACTAAGATCTGCTCAATACATTTTATTAGTGCCTTTGATATAAACAACAAAGGTAATTGTTGGGTAATTGACACAGTAGATAGAATTCTGGGGGCAGATGGTGGTGGACCTAGTTCATTGCGCAAGGATGCAGGTTTGAGCCCTCAGCCCCACCCGCAGGGGGAAAGCTTTGCAACTGGTGAAGCAGTGTTGTAGGTATCTTGTCTCTCTCCTTTCTGACTGTCGCTATCCAATAAATAAAGATAATGTTAAAAAGGTAGAATTAATTTCTTCCTCTTCCTTTCTTCCTCTCTTCTTCTCCCACCCTTTCTGTCCATTATCTCTCTCTCTTTCCCTCTCCCTCTCTTTCTATCTCTCTCAAAAGAGAAAAAGAGAACCAGAGCATCATTCTGTCATACGTAGTGCTGGGCACCAAATTCAGGGCCTCTTGCTTGCTTGAGTGTCCAGTTCTTTATCCATTGCACTGGCTCCCAGGCCACCTGGAAACTTAATGTTTCAAGTAGAAAGGAAGTACTATAGCAAAAATGAGATTTAAGGTAAAAAGTGAACTAACACACTGAACCAGGCAGCAAGCAGTAATTTAAGAGCCTTTATCGGGCTTCTTGGTTAACCTGTGCTCAGCTTTCTTTGTTCCACATGGCCTCTGGGCATCTACCTGTGTGCAGCTTTTCTTCTCTGGGCTTAAGATACAAATGTAGATCCACAGACTCCATACACATAAGTTGTACATATATCAGAAGACTACTGGCTGATGTTACTTTTGCGTTTTGTTATTTTCACATAAAAGCCGTTTGGATAACTTGTGTTACGGCAAACAAAAGATTTTGTTGTTGTTATTGTTAGTTTTTTAATACTGTAACTTTTTTTTTTAGCTTAGGTTTTTTTATTAATAAGTTGAAAGTATATATCAGAAGAATGATGGTTGTTCTTGCACTACTTGAAGATATGTTCTATAAAGAGTATCATAAATTTGGATAGATAGCATAATGGTTATGCAAAGAGACTCATGCCTGAGGCTCCATAGTCCCATGTTCAAGCCCCTGCACTACCATAAACCAGAGCTGAACAGTGCTCTGGAAAAATAAATAAATGAATAAGAAAATATTTTTTTATATATTCAGAATTATATTCAGTATTATATATTCAGAAAATCTAAACTATTAGATTAGGCTCGCATTCCAGGACATTTGGCCAAACTAACGCCTTTGCTATTAAATTTTTTTCAACAGTTTGTATTCAAACCTTTTTAATTGGTTCATGCATAAAATAAATAATTCAAGCCTATTATTTCGACACAACCATTCTTAATTTTTTTGTGTTTTTCTGTTATCCTTGGTTGATTTAGTTGGTAGAAAAGTTGTAATCTCATGCTTTTCAGTTAATACCAGTTTCTAGCATGCCATCTTTAAATATTGTAGACTGTTCATCCACTTAATAAGCTTCTTTTTCCCTTTTAGTGACACTCTTTAATTGAATTTTCTCTTTTTCTTCAAAGATTTCTTTATTCATGAAAAGGATTGAGAAAGTGAGAACCAGGGTATTACTACAGTGTATGTAGTTCTGGGGACTGATTTGAGACACAGCGAGATATTTCTTCACTTTCTTGGAGGGAGGGATTATTAAAAGGATTTTTGTGTGTGTGTTAAAGAGAATTCTTACCTATTCCTTAGAATACATTCCAGGGAGAGTCGGGCAGTAGCGCAGCGGGTTAAGCACACAGCGCAGAGTGCAAGGACCTGTGTAGATCCTGGTTCCAGCCCCCAGATCCCTACTGCAGGGGAGTTGCTTCACAGTCCTTGCGCTTTGTGCCACATGCGCTTAACCCACTGAGCTACCACCAGACTCCCAATAAATATTTAAAAAAATTAAAAAAATTAATTCCAGGAAATTAGAATTACTGGAACAAAGGACATTGACTTTTATATATATACAAAAAATTACTATCTTTATTGCCTAGAGACATCCAGAATTGGTGAGGGAAAGAGGAGATAGGGAGGAAGGGAGAGATACACCTGCAGCATTGCTTCACTACTTGCAAAACTTCCCCCCTTTTGGAAAAAGGTTGGGGACTGCGGGCTTGAACCTGGGTCCTTGTGCATTGTAACGTGTGCTTAACCAGGTGTGCCACCAGCCGGCCCCCATTAACTTTTTTTAAAAAGTATTGCAAATCCCGTTGCAAATTACTTTCCAAAAAAAAATTCTACCACTTGGCTTTTTCACATTTTATATATAGGACATGTCTTTCACCACATTTTTTTGTTAAAACAGACCAAAGATAATTGCACAGTTTCTTTCATGGTGCAACAACTTAGGTTCTTTTTCTGTATATTTATGTCCTGTATATCTAGGTAAATGATCTCCGAAAAGAATTAGAAAGTCGAGCTCTTAGTTCTAAAGGATTAAAGTCACAGTTAATAGCTCGATTGACAAAACAGTTTAAAGTAGAAGAGCAAAAAGAAGAACAAAAGGAATTAGAGAAATCTGAAAAAGAAGAGGAAGAGGAGGATGATAGAAAATCTGAAGACGATAAAGAGGTATTATAATCCTATTAACTATATCGGCTCAGGAAAACACCTAGATATACGTGTATACGTTGTTTAGTATACAGCCTTATTAAAGTATATTTTCTTGCTGGACATTTATCTTTCACATGTATATTTCTGAAATTGTCTTTTCTATTTAATTGTTTCCTGAGTTCTGTCACTTGATTTTTTTAAAAATATGTTTGTTTTGATAGTGAAGGGGGTCAGCAATTTGCTCAGTGAGGTGTACTATCACCTGTTTAGCAGAAATATGAAGCAATTTCCCTATGACAGTAGTTTCATAATTCAGCATTTCTTCAGTCAAGTCATTTTTGGGGAAACTTTTCTTGGTGTTGAACCCAGGCTCTAAATCATCAGTTGCGTTTGTTTTTCTTGAGCTACATCCCTGGCTTTTCTCACTGTCCTTTAGCACATTTAATTTGCTGTATTTTGTCTTGTGACGATGCTTTTCTGGCCAATTTTCATTTTCTACAGGATAACTATTCTTCTTGGTCACTTTTTCTGAAATAGTGTCTTTGATGGAATTTGACAATACTTGCCAATAGCTCATTTTTATGTGATTTTTATCTTGCATAAGGTTTGGTATGTCTATTTTATTAGAGGTTGCTTTAAAACTAGCTGTTCTAACTTCACTGAGCTTTATGTCCTGCCATTTTCATGTTTTATCAAAAAATAAAAATAGTTTGCTTTTTGTTATTTCTTTGTCTGTTACCCTCTGTCACTTTTTATCTTGACCGTCTCCCATGTCTTTGTTTTTCTGTTGTGCTCCCTATTTCTTTGCGTGGTCCTGTGTTGAAAGAAAGCTTTGATGGATCAGTGTTGCAAGTTCATAGCACTTAAAATGTCCTAGATCCTTTCAGTTATTTATTCATTTCTTTCTTTTTTATTTTTGTTAAATAGGACAGAGAGAAATTGAGGGGGCAGGAGGAAACAGGGAGAGGAAGATAGACACCTGCAGACATGATCTCTAAAGATGGGGAGCAGGGGCTCAAAGCTGGTCCTTGCACACGATAATATGTTCATTTAACTAGGAGTGTCACCACCCAGCCCCACAGTTGTTCCTCCTCCTCTTCTTAGTTTGCCTCCAGGGTTATTTCTGGGGCTCAGTGCCTGCACTACGAATCCAGTCCACCACTCCTGAAGGCCATTTTTCACATTTGTGTTGCCTTTGTTATCATTATTGCCATTACTGTTGTTGGATAGGACAGAAAGAAATCAAGAGAGATGGGGGATACAGAGAGGGGGAGAGAAAGACACCTGCAGACCTGCTTCACCGCCTATGAAGCAACCTCCTTGCAGTTGGGGAGCCAGGGTTTGAACCAGAATTCTTTTTTTTTTTTTTAATTTTTTTAATATTTATTCCCTTTTGTTGCCCTTGTTTTTTTTATTGTTGTCGTTATTGTTGATGTCGTTGTTGGATAGGACAGAGAGAATTGGAGAGAGGAGGGGAAGACAGAGAGGGGGAGAGAAAGAGACACCTGCAGACCTGCTTCACCGCCTGTGAAGTCACTCCCCTGCAGGTGGGGAGCCGGGGGCTCGAACCGGGATCCTTACCCCAGTTCTTGTGCTTTGCGCCACATGCGCTTAACCTGCTGCGCTACTGCCTGACTCCCAGAACCAGAATTCTTAACGCCAGTCCTTGTGCTTCATGCCCTTAACCCACTGTGTTGCCGCCAGTTTTTTTTTTTTAATTTTTTTATTTATAAAATGGAGATGTTGACAAAAAAAGACTATAGGATAAGAAGGGAACAATTCCACACAATTCCCACGCCCAGAACTCTGTATCCAACCTTCTCTTTTGATAGCTTATTTTTTAAAACCTTTTGTTTGTGTGTGAAAGAGAGGTACCAGAGCACTACTCAGCTCTGGTATTTTGTGTCATGGATTGAACCTGTGAATTCTCGGACCTCAGGCAGTCTGCTGCTACCTCTGCACTTTGTCCCCAACCCTATTTCAAATAAACAGTTGTTCTTAAAATGACCTCCTGTTTTATGCCTATTGGCTGTCTTCCTGTTGTCAGGTTGGCCAGACATCCTGTTGCTTCCTTCATTACTTTCCTCCACAGTTGTCAGTAACATAGATCTATTGGCTCTTATGTTTCCTCCACTCATTTGTGTAACAGGGTTTGTGGGTATATTTTATCACTTGTTTCGTATGAAGACTCTTGCAATTTGGTTTTGACATCTAGATTGTTCTGTTTCTTTTTAGTGTGGAGATTCAGAAAGATCCAGGAACTATGCTGTCACCATAGGTTTCTTAAATGTTATTATTATTATTGTTGTTTTTGTTGATAGGACAGAGAACTTGAGAAGGAAGAGGAGATGGGGAGAGAGAAAGAGAGACACTTGCAAACCTGCTTCACCACATGTGAAGCTTTCTCCCTGCATTTGGGGATCTGAACCTTGTGCATAGTAATGTGTCCTCTGAAATGGTTTGCTTCCACCCCATGAGAGGCTCTTTACATAACCATTAGTCTTTCTCCCCGCCCCCACCCAGGCCTCTTTAACTTTATTTTACTTGATAGGACAGAGAAATAGAGGAGGACAGAGAAAGGGAGGGAGGGAGGGAGACAGAGACAGAGACAGAGACAGGCAGACCCTGAGACCTGAGAAGCACTCCATCCTACTCATGAAGCTTTTCCTCTGTAGCCGGGCTCTGGGAACTTGAACATGGGTCCTTGTGCACTGTAACATGTGCCCTCAGCCAGGCCTGCCACCACCCAGTCTCCCTACTTCCACTTTAAAAGACCGTTATATATTCTGGGAAATTTGAAAGAAAGAATATTTGTAGTCATAAAAGACTATCCTGTTTAGTGAATTTGAACTTTCCTCCCTTTTCAGTCTTTTTTTTTTTTAACCAGAACACTGTTCAGCTTTGTTTTGTGGTGCGGAGGATTGAACATGGGGCTTTGGAGCTTCAGACATGAGAGTCTCTTTGCATCATCACTGTGCTATCTCTCCCTCCCTTTTCTTTTTTTTATGAATGGTAAAATCATAAGTTATGAGAATTTTGCCCTTTTTCTTTACATAATATGTACTTGATAAACATACTTGTTTGTACATGGTGATTGAACCACTGCTTAAAATTTCAAACATGTAGGAAGAAGAAAGAAAACGACAAGAAGAAATGGAACGCCAGCGTCGGGAAAGAAGATATATTCTGCCCGATGAACCAGCCATCATTGTACACCCAAATTGGGCTGCAAAAAGCGGCAAGTTTGACTGCAGCATCATGTCTTTGAGTGTCCTTTTGGACTATAGATTAGAGGATAACAAGGAACATTCATTTGAGGTAAGCCGGTCGTTGGTCTTTGCGCTTTGCGCCACGTGCACTTAACCCACTGCGCTACTGCCCAACTCTCCTGCTATTTATATTCTTACGGGGTGTTTAAATGCCGTCTGTGTTCTGTATTTCCTGTAAATTAATATTGAATCTGAGGTTTCAGTCAGTTTCAGTTCTAACTCTTCCACCCCCAGTTCCTCCAGTAGTAGTATTCTTTTATGACAACATAGAGACACATGATAATTGATGGGCTCGCTTGGGAATGAAGTAACATGCATTTACTCTATAATTTAAAATATTTAATTTTATTAATTTTTTCTCTCTATTTTTCTTAGATAAGACAGATAGAAATTGAGATGGTAGGGTGAGGTAGTGAGGGAGATAGGGGCTTCACTCCTCATGAGCCATTTCGCCAGCCAAAGATTTATAATTGTATGATATATACACTTTTTTTTTTTGCCCTGCCCCGATACATACACTTTTTAACCTACAAAATTAGAGGCAAAGGAATGAGTTGTAGATATCTAAAGAGAAAGACATTTCAGGTAGGAGCTAATTCAAAATCCCCAATGTGTGTGTGTTATTTTTATTAAAGCTCCCTTTGATTGATGGGGCATTGGAACTGAACACACATGGCAAAGCAGCACATTATCCAAGTGAGCCATTTCTTATGTCATCTAATCAGAGACAGTTTCTCTTACTGATATTGTACAGTTTTTCTGTACTTATCCACCACTAGGTTATTAGCTCTAAGTGCCTTTTTGTTTCTGTGTTCTTCACTGCTATACCCCTGCT
This sequence comes from Erinaceus europaeus, assembly GCF_950295315.1. Lineage (NCBI taxonomy): Eukaryota > Metazoa > Chordata > Mammalia > Eulipotyphla > Erinaceidae > Erinaceus > Erinaceus europaeus. The sequence goes on from NC_080162.1 coordinate 20,219,937, forward strand.
GTTTAAAATGGTCTCTGCTATATTGTAGATATTTCTTGAAAACTCAGGTAAATAGGGAGTCAGGCAGTAGCGCAGCGGTTAAGCACATGCGGTGCAAAGCACATGCAAGGACCAGTGTAAGGATCCCAGTTCGAGTACCCAACTCCCTGACTCCCTGCCTGCAGGGAGTCTCTTCACAAGCAGGGCTGCCGGTGTCTGTCTTTCTTTCCCCCTCTGTCTTCCTCTCCTTTCTCCATCTCTCTGTCCTATCCAATGACATCAATAGCCACAACAGTAATAACTACAATAAAAAACAAGGGCAACAAAAGGGAATAAATAAATATTTAAAATAAACTCAAGTAAATAAATAAATTACATTTATCAGGAAGTCTAATTGTTGTATTAGACTTGTTATATTAAGAGACTCTTGTTTTTCTCTTCCTTTCCTCCTCCCTTTCCCTTCACTTTCTTCATTTCCCTCCCACTCTTCTCTCCTCTCCCTTTCTTTCCCTCATCCTCTCCTTTCATTCTCTCTTCCTTTCTTTCTTCTTTCCCAGAGTACTGCTCAACTCTGGTTTACTGTGGTAGAGGGGATTGAACCTGGAAGCCTCATGCATGAGAGTTTGCATGACTCTTATGCTTTTTCTCTTAGCCGAAATCCTTGTTTTCTATAATTTTGTTCTTTTGCTCCTGGGGATCACATCTGACTTTGTACATACAAAGCTTATAATCTACTATTGGTCAGTATTTATTTTACTGTTTGACCAGACCTTTATGTTAAGAGTTGTATTTATATCTCCAGAAGAGTTTTTGAGGATTTTGAGCATCATTGACATCAGTTTTTATAGCTCAGTTTTTTGCAAACGTTAGGTGTTACATGTGGCAAGTTAACTTTTAATCACTTACTGACTATGCTGGGTCTATTCATTATTCTGTTAAAGTCGACTGGGTTACTATTGGTATTGTTTTTATAGGTTTCGTTGTTTGCAGAACTTTTCAATGAAATGCTTCAAAGAGATTTTGGTGTCAGAATATACAAATCATTATTATCTCTTCCTGAAAAAGAGGACAAAAAGGAAAAGGAAAAGAAAAGCAAAAAAGATGAGAGAAAAGATAAAAAAGAAGAAAGAGATGAGGAAACTGATGAGCCAAAGCCCAAGCGGAGAAAATCAGGCGATGATAAAGACAAAAAAGAAGAAAGAGATGAAAGGAAGGTCTGTAACTATATCCTTGCATGAGTGAGCTCATGAAAGCTCTTATTGTAGTCTTCTAATTTTTCATAAAAGATGATAAATCCCATCAAAATGATAAAAAGAAAGACCAAGTGAGGTGGCCTAGAAGGTGGCACAGTGAATCAAGCCTTGGGCTTGGAAGCACAAGGCCGTGCTCGCAGCTGCCGGCATCACATAAGATGATGGCGTGGTTGTATCGTGCACCCAGGGACGTTTCCCTCCTTAAGATACAGCTATACTATGAAATCCTATGTAATCATAAAAAGAACATAGAGACTGTATTTTCATGAGAAAATGTTCATAATATACTACTCCCCCCATTTTGTATTTTTGATTAAAAGTGGACTATAAGATTGTTACGATTACAGGGTCTAATTCCACACTTCACTTACAACCAAAGTTTTTGTTTTTCACTGGGGCATCATGACTAACAGCTGGTTTGAGCCTACATCATGACTAAGCACAACTGGTTTGAGCCTACAAAGTACAGTGTGCAGGGACCTGCGTTTAAGCCCCCGGTCCTCAGCTACGGGGGGTTGAGAGGGGGAAGCTTCACGAGTGGTGAAGTTAGATGCGTATCCCTTTCTCCCTCCAAATCTTTGCCTTCCTCCTCAACTTCTCTATTCAAAGTAAACAAAATATTAAAAAAAGAAGCAGAAAAACACGTAAGGAGAGATACCGTAGCATTGCTCCATTCGCGAGGCTTCCTGTAGAGCAAAGTGCCTTGTCTCAGAGGCCCATGCCCTTGTGCATGTTTAAATTAGGCTTAGACAACCAAGCAGGTGGCACTGTTAGAGCTGAGATCTGAACTGAAAAGCAGGAAATCCTGAGTATGATTCCCAATACTGCATATGGCAGAGTGTTACACTCCTCTCTCTTTTCTCTCTGTCTCATGAACTAAATTAATCTCTTTTTAAAAATGGCTTTGGGGCCCGGTGGTGGCGCACCTGGTTGAGCACACGTTTCAGTGCGCAAGGCCCCAGCTTCAAGCCTCTGGTCTCCACCTGCAGGGGAGAGGCTTCACAAGCGGTAAAGCAGGGCTGCAGGTGTCCCTCTCTATCTCCCTCTTCTCTCTCAATTTCTGTCTGTCTCTATCCAATAAATAGATTTAAAAATTAAAAAAAAATAAAAATAAATGGCTTTCTACTGGGTGAGCTCCCTTCTGACCCCGTATTCTTCTTAAAAATTGAAACACCAAAGGACTATCCCATTATGTATGTGACATCAAGGCTTAAACCCAGGACCTCATGCATGCAAGGTGTGCACTCAACTGCTATACAATCTTCCTGGTCCATGGTTGTTTATTATGTAAATGTAGTTTAAGGAATTTGTAATATGAAAATATTTCATATGAATTTAATGGCTTTTTGTTCTTATTTAATGTTTGATTCAGATCTTGCTTAATATTAAGGTATTTTAAATTATAGAAAGAGGATAAAAGAAAAGATGATTCTAAAGATGATGATGAAACTGAAGAAGATAACAATCAAGATGAATATGATCCTATGGAAGCAGAGGAAGCGGAAGATGAAGAAGATGGTATGATTCAAACATTTGTTTCCCCTGAGGAAGGAAATAGCAATTGTGTTCAATGTCCTGAGCCAGCTATAGGTACCTCTGAATTACTACTGAGTACTCTTCACTTTCCACGTCGATTTGGAACTTAAAAAAAATTTTTTTCTGAGATTTGAAAGTTAAGATGAAATGACTTTTTCCAAATAATTTTATTAGGAAAGTGGTTTGCAAGACAGTTGTTGGCACATGGGTACAATAGGTGTCTGACCAATCCCCCCACCTTCAGTGCTGCTTCTTCCTCCTGCACTGGGTCTTCAGTCTCCTGTTTATCTCCTCCTGCACCCCCCAGACTTTATATATAGTACATTTCTCTAGGAATTATTTTACATAAGGTATTTTTTATTTACCTTATCTTTTCTGCTTTGTACAATAATGTTTTTAAATTAGGATATTGAAATTTAAAGTTTAAAGTGTAGTGCCTTGAATAATTTATATCTAGCAATTTTTGATTCATTGACTAATGTTTTGCCTCATGGTAATATGCTTTTTTTTTCTTTCTTCTGTGTCCTTCTGATCCATTTGAAAGTTGGAATTCAACTTGCCCCAGAAAATATTGTTCTTTTTTGTTTTTTAAAAAAAAGTTATTTCCTTTTGTTGCCCGTTTTATTATTGTGGTTATTGTTGTTGATGTCGTCGTTGTTGGAGAGGACAAAAAGAAATGGAGAGGGGAGGGGAAGACAGAGAGAGGAAGAGAAAGACAGACACCTGCAGACCTGCTTCACCACTTGTGAAGCGGATCCCCTGCAGGTGGGGAGCGAGGGGCTGGAACCGAGATCCTTCCTGGTCCTTACGCTTTGCGCCACGTGCGCTTAATCCCCCGCGCTACTGCCTGACTCCCGAAAATATAGTTCTTTAAATAACTTTAATTCCACATGCGCACCAAGAAAATAAGCAGATCAACTCTAATACCATCTAATATTTAGTCTTGGTTTTCCTAATAACCTCAATAGCAATCTATAAATGCACGCATCAGTATTTTTCACTCAGCCCCTAAAAATTCTTTAAAGAGAAAATGAAAACTGGAAACTGGTAATAAGGTAGGATAGTACTATAGAAGACTAATAATAATATTCTAGTAAGTCACCTTAGAAAACTCAGGATAGCAGCAATTCACACAGTGGAGTTGTCCATGTGCAAGGACCCAGATTCAAGTCCCTGACCATCCCATGGGAGCAGCTGTAGGGAAATCTAACTGAGTGGTGGAGAGGTGCTATGATGTCTCTCACTCTGTCTTTCCTCTCTCCACACTGTGTAAGAGAAAAAGTGACCGGGGGAGGTGGGGACAACAAACAAAAAAGGAAGGAGACCACAAGGAGTGGTCCAGTTGTGCAAGCACTGAACCTCAGCAATACCCTTGGTGGCAAAAAACGAATGATTTTTTAATTATACTCTTCAAGTATTTATGGAAATGTTGGATTGTCTGAAAAAACATGACAAATTTTCTGTTTTTCTTTGTAAAAATGTGTCACGATGTTTCCAACAACCCGATCAGTTGTATGTGTTTGTTTGTTAGTAATTATTTCCTCCTTCTAATCTTTATGAATTTTCCCTTCCAGCTTTTTTTCTTTTTCTATTTTCCTTTTTGTTGCCCTTGTTGTTTTCATTGTTATTGTAGTTATTATTGATGTCATCGCTGTTAGATAGGACAGAGAAATGGAGAGAGGAGGGAAAGACAGAGGGGGAGAGAAAGATAGACACCTGCAGACCTGCTTCACCGCCTGTGAAGTGACTCCCCTGCAGACAGGGAGCTGGGGACTCAAACCAGGATCCTTACTAAGCCCGTCCTTGTGCTTCACGCCACGTGCGCTTAACCTGCTATGCTACCGTCCAACTCCCTTCCTTCCAGTTTTTTATGACATCTAAACTGTTTGTGTTTATTTTGCAGTTGTGTATTTTGAAAACTAGTCAGTAATATAATTTTGTTTGTTTTTGCAGTACTTGAAAATATTGATGAGTTTCTTACTATTTTATTTATTTTATAGATCGGGATGAGGAAGATATAAACAAACGGGATGAGAAAAGAGATATCAACAGGTTCTGCAAGGAGAGGCCCTCTAAAGACAAGGTAGTTATTTTATGTGTGTTGATTTCCACACGTTTGGAGTTTACTAATCCAATTATGACTACATGAACACTGTTCTATTAAGAAAAATTTGTGTTTTTTTTTTCTTGTATTTATATTTAGATTTAGTGTCTTATTCCTCTCATATACAAACCACATAAGTTCATTTTAGCTAATGTCTTGTTATCTTTTCACTATTTTATAAACACATTCTCAGTTTTTAGGAATAAAAATTATGAACTGTCTCTTCTCTTGTTGCATTTTCATTAGGAAAAAGAAAAGACTCAGATGATCACAGTTAACAGGGATCTGTTAATGGCGTTTGTGTATTTTGATCAAAGCCATTGTGGTTACCTTCTTGAAAAGGATTTGGAAGAAATACTTTATACTCTTGGACTGCATCTTTCTCGGGCTCAGGTAACTTATCTGTGAATATTGAAAGGCAAAGACATTAACTAACCTTTGAAATTTTATCTTTCATAACAGAATAAATTATGAATCTAATTCTAGGGGTTTTGTACTTAACCTTTTCAGTCTGATTTTTTTTTAATATAGAATCAGTACAGTCTATAATAGTACAGCCAGGCTGTGATGAAATATGTGTATGTTATAATATACATAGAATATAATGTATAATACAGTATCATCATGTAATATGACATGTATGTGCTGGAATCAACAAATAAAAATGATTTTATACATATGATAGGCAACTTTTTAAATTTGTCATTGAGTAGAGACAGAAACTGAGAGAGAAGGGGGCACATAGAGGAGACAGACACCTGCAGCCCTACTTGACTACTTGTGAAATTTCCCCCCCTGCAGGTAAGGACCAGGGCTTTGAACCCTGGTCCTTGCACACTGTAATGTGTGCACTTAACCAGGTGAACCAGGTGAGTCACCACCTAGCCCCAATAGGCAACCTTTTCACTGTACAACCTTATCATATACATAGGAACTTAGAAAAGCTATATAGAAGCAAACAAACTGTAATAAGACTTTGTGAGACTAAGGTTATGCAGGAGATGGGAGGGTAGAGATGCACAACTTTGCTTGTAAGTGAAGTGTGGAATTAGACCCTGTAATCGTAACACTCTTACAGCCCACTTTTAATCAAAGATACAAAATGGGGGGAGTAGTATATTATGAACATTTTCTCATGAAAATACAGTCTCTTTGTTCTTTTTATGATTACATAAGATTTCATAGTATAGCTGTATCTTAAGGAGGGAAAGTTTCACAAGTGGTGAAGCAGGGCTGCAGGTGTCTCTGTCTCTCTATCACGCTGTTCCCTCTCGATTTCTACCTGTCTGTTCAATAAATAAATGAAGATAATTTTTTTATTATTTATTTATTCCCTTTTGTTGCCCTTGTTGTCTTATCATTGTAGTTATTATTGTTGTTGTTATTGATGTCTTTCTTTGTTGGATAGGACAGAGAGAAATGGAGAGGGGAGGGTAAGACAGAGAGGGGGAGAGAAAGACAGACACCTGCAGACCTGCTTCACCGCCTGTGAAGTGACTCCCCTGCAGGTGGGGAGCCGGGGGCTTGAACCGGGATCCTTAAGCTGGTTCTCGCGCTTAGCGCCACCTGCGCTTAACCCACTGCGCTACCGCCCGACTCCCGAAGATAATTTTTTAAAAAAGAAACATCTATACACTTTAATGTATTTTTTAAAAATTTTTATTTAGTTTATTTTAGTGAGAAAGAGTAGATACAGAGGGAAAGGTACTGAGAAAGAGACCAGAACATTGCTCAGTTCTGGTTTATGGTGGTGCTGGGGATTCAACCGGGGACTTCAGAGCATCAGGCTTAAAAGGCTATTGCATAACCATTATGCTATCTCTCTAGCACCAAGTAATGTGTGTTTTTTTTAATGTGAGAAATGTGCGATGAACATCATGTTAAAATTTTTAAAGATTGGGGGTCGGGCGGTGGCACAGTGGGTTAAGCGCACATGGCGCAAAGCGCAAGGACCAGCATAAGGATCCCGGTTTGAGCCCTCGGCTCCCCACCTGCAGGGGAGTCACTTCACAGGCGGTGAAGCAGGTCTGCAGGTGTCTGTCTTTCTCTCCCCTTCTCTGTCTTCCCTTCCTCTCTCTATTTGTCTCTGTCCTATCCAACAACGAACAACATCAACAATGGCAATAATAATAACCACAATGAGGCTACAGCAACAAGGGCAACCAAAGGGGGAAAAAATGGCCGCCAGGAGCGGTGGATTCATGGTGCAGGCACTGAGCCCAGCAATAACCCTGGAGGGAAAAAAAAATTAAAGATTTTATTTATTAATGAGAAAGAACCAGACATCACTCTGGTACATGAGCTTCCGGAAATAGACCTCATGCTTGAGAGTCCAGTGCTGTATCCACTGCGCCACCTCCTGGACCACCATGTTAATTTTTTAATTATCTTTATTTATTTGATAAAGAGCCAGAAATTGAGAGGGAAGGGGGTGCTGGAGAGGGAGAGAGACAGAGATACCTGCAGCACTACTTTACCACTTGAAAAGCTTTCTCCCTGCAGTCGGGACCAGGGGTGTGAATTAGGGTGTGCTCAACCAGGTGTGCCACCACCCAGCCCTGGGTTAATGTTTCTATCAGTGTTAGACTTTTTTTGTTTTACAGAAAAATATTTTCAGATGATAATTTGGATTTCAGGTATTTATTCCGTGAGAGATTCAAGGGTGGAATTTATATTATTTGTGGGTGTGGGGGAAGGAAACCAGAACACTGCTCTGATATTTGTGAAACATGGGGTTAAACCTAGGGCCTCAAGCATGCATGCTTGGAGCTCTACCACCAAGCTGCCACTTTGGTCACTGGATTTTTAGACATGTAGAAAAGATAATAAAGGCTGGATAGTGGTGTACCTGCGAGCTTGCTCATTAACATTGGGGGGGCCCCAGTTCAAGTCCCCAGTTCCCACCTGTCATGGGGAAAAAGCTTCATGAGCATTGTTATAGTGCCTCCTCGCTACCTTTCTCTCTCCTCCCCTCCCCCTCTCCCTCTCCCTTTCCCTCTTTCCTTCCCTCCCTCCCTCCCTCTGGCTCCTCTTATCAGAAAAGGAAAAATAAATAAGATGCTGGGAAAATGGATCAGTAGCAGTGTCCAGAACTTGGATACATGAGATGTGGAGTTTGATTCGTGGCGCCATGTGTGCCAGAATGGTATTCTGGACACCCCCCCCCCCATAAGTCTTGTAATTGAGAGAGATCTGGATACCTAAGGAAACAAATGCCCTTCCTGATCACCATAGTGAGAAAGTTGGAATACAGGAAAATTAAACTTACTTAAAATTTTTAAATGTGTTTACGTGCTGATGGTAGAAAGGACTTACGTTGGTGATGGGAGATACACAGACAACTATCATGGGAAAATAAGAAATTCTACTTAGCTGACAATAAGCTGTCTTACAGATCATTGTTTCCCCTCGAAGTGATTGGAAAAGGGAAATAATTGTTTTCTTGATTGCATGACAGATAAAGAAGCTTCTCAATAAAGTAGTACTGCGTGAATCTTGCTTCTACCGGAAATTAACAGACACCTCAAAGGATGAAGAAAACCATGAAGAGTCTGAAGCCTTGCATGAAGATATGTTAGGTTAGATTCGATTATTTTATATCTCTTTCTTGTTACAAAGAAGAAAAAAGCAACTTATTGAAATGTAGTATCGTTTGTATCATAGGAAACAGGTTGTTGCTTCCAACACCAACAGTAAAACAGGAACCAAAGGATGTAGAAGAAAATGTCGGCCTTATTGTGTACAACGGTGCAATGGTAGATGTAGGAAGCCTCTTACAGAAATTGGAAAAGAGTGAAAAAGTCAGAGCTGAAGTAGAACAGAAACTACAGTTACTAGAAGAAAAAACAGGTGAGGGTCCCCGCATTGGACACGTTGATACTTTGAACACCTGTGAAATGTCTGTGTGTTCACATACATGCACACCCGCGAAGCCACACCTTGTGATTCAGAATAGGCATAGAGTGTGACTTACTCTCTACTGTTTCTGCTAGAAAGTATAAAAATAGTACAGCTTTTTTTTTTTTAAATATTTTATTTATTAATGAGAAAGATAGGAGAGAGAGAAAGAACCAGACATCACTCTGGTACATGTGCTGCCGGGGATTGAATTTAGGACCTCATGCTTGAAAGTCCAGTGCTTTAGCCACTGTGCCACCTCCCGGACCACCAGCTTTTTTTTTTTTTTTTTTTCCCCTTTTGCTTCCCTTGTTGTGGTTATTGATGTCGTTGTTGTTGGATAAGACAGAGAGAAATGGATACAGGAGGGGGAGACAGAGAGGGGAAGAGAAAGACAGACACCTGCAGAGCTGCTTCACCGCCTGTGAAGCGACTCCCCTGCATGTGGGGAGCTGGGGGCTTGAACCGGGATCCTTAAGCCAGTCCTTGTGCTTTGCGCCATGTGCGCTTAACCCGCTGCGCTACAGCCTGACTCCCTGGAATGATTTCTTAATAGCATCTGCTGTGTATTAGCACACCACCATCTTTAATCTCAACAGTTTTCATTCAGTTTCAGGACTCAAAAGGATTGCTGTTGTGCTTTATAGCTATTGAAGTTGACATTCGAGCTGGTGTGAGGCAGGCTAGGTTGTAGAGGTGCTGATCTCTGGGCGCCCTGCATAGTACAAAGACAACAAGATGGCATGGTATGCAGAGCATCTCTCTTGTCAAGTGCAGGGCACAGGAGAAAGCCCTGGTGCTATGCTGTCTCTCTTTGTGTCTGACTAAAAAATAAAATAAATAGTCTGGTTTATTGCACCAAAGTAAAAGACTCAGGTGGGGGGAGGGGAGAGTACAGGTCCTGGAAAAGGATGACAGAGGACCTAGAGGGGGTTGTATTTTTATATGGAAAACTGAGAAATGTTATGCATGTACAAACTACTATATTCACTGTCAAATGTAAAACATTAATCCGCAATAAAGGAAAATAAATAAAATAAAAAATAGTGACCCAGAATGGCAAATCCACTCATGCCTAGGGCCCCAACTCTTAAAAATAAGTTAAGTCAATGAGCATCATCAATGGTGGAGTAGAACTCTGACTTCTTTTACTCATTTTAAAAACATCTCTTTAAAAAGGAAAAAGATACAAAATTGACATTTTTGGCTATTTTAAGGAATTACATTATTTTTATTTTCCTTAATTTAGCTTAAATATTTTAGCTTTAAATTTTTAGGGATTAAAATGTGTATTTTTACCTTTTAACAGATGAAGATGTAAAGACCATCTTGAACTTGGAGAATACCAACAAAAACCTCTCTGGTGAACTTAGAGACGTTAAAAAGGACCTTTGTCAGTTACAAGAAAACTTGAAGATTTCGGAAAATATGAATTTACAATTTGAAAACCAGCTCAACAAGACAATCAGAAATTTATCCACAGTAATGGATGAAATCCACACTGTTCTCAAGAAGGTTGGTGGTTTTTTATTTTCAATGTTTTCGTAGTTTTTGTTGTTGCTGTTTTGTTGTTGTTGTTGTTGTTTTTCTTACCAGAGCACTGCTTAACTCTAGCTTGTGGTGTAAGGGATTGAACCTGCGACCTCAGTCTCATCCATTAAACTATTATTTGTAACCATTATGTTGTCTTCCCCACCCCTTTAAATTTATTTCTGCTAGTTTTATTATTACTGTTACTGATTTCACTAGGACCATTCTTTCTTTTTTTATTTTTTTTATATTTATTTACTTATTTTCCCTTTTGTTGCCCTTTTTTTAAAATTCTTGTTACTAATGTCATCGTTGTTACATAGGACAGAGAGAAATGGAGAGAGGAGGGGGAGAGAAAGATAGACACCTGCAGACCTGCTTTGCTGCTTACTGGGATCCTTGCACCGGTCCTTGCGTTTTGCATGCTTAACCCACTGAACTACCACCCAGCCTCCTCCCCCCCCCCCCCAGCAATTTTATTTTTATTTGGGAACCAGAACTAAGTTTGTACTTGAGAAAGAGAATTTATTTTTTTATTATTTATGTATTAATGAGAGGGATAGGAGAGAGAGTAGGAGAAGCAGACATGACTCTGGTACATGGGTTGCTGGGGAGCAAACTTAAGACCTCAAGTGTGAGAGCCCAACACTTTATCCACTATACTACTGCCTGAACCACTAAAATCAATTATTATTATTATCATTTATTTATGTTTCACTAGTTCACTACTTAGCGCTGGCATTGAACCTGACAGTCTATTTGTTATAACCATTATGCTATCTCTCCCATCAAGTCAGTTATTTTTTTAAATTCATTTATGTTGAGCAGAGTTAAGGAACTTTTAAAAAATATATATTTATTTAAGAACTTGGGCCTGGGCAGTTGAATGCCCTTTACCAAGTGAAAAGACGGGTTCAAAATGACCTCTGAGAGCAGTGGATTCGTAGTGCTGGCACTAATCAACCTGGTGACAATTTAAAAAAAAAATTAAGGATGAAAGGGGAGTCGGGCAGTAGTGCAGCGGGTTAAGCTCACGTGGCACAAAGCGCCAGGGTCCGCAGAAGGATCCCGGTTCAAGCCCAGGGCTCCCCACCTGCAAGGGAGTCGCTTCACAGGCGGTGAAGCAGGTCTGTAGGTGTCCGTCTTTCTCTCCCCCTCTTTGTCTCCCCCTTCCTCTCCCCATTTCTCTCTGTCCTGTCCAACAACGACATCAATAACAACAATGATAATAACTACAACAATATAAAAAACAAGAGCAACAAAAGGAAATGAATAAATATTTTTTAAAAAGGAAGGAAGGAAGAAGAAGAACTTGCTTTTATAGTTGTCTCCAGGATTTGTTTCCCACACATGATACAGAGGGAGCTGATGGATTCTCTTTGCTTCCTTGTGTTTGCTATCATTATCATTACTACCGCCACCACCGTCATCATTTTAAGAGTTATTTATTATAAGATAGGGGAGGGGAGGTAGGGGAATAAGATGAATACAAGAGAGAGAGACTGAGAAAGGAAGGCCACAGACATGGACACGAACACAAACCAGAGCATCACTCTGTCTGGCGCGTGATAACGGGGCATTGATCAAACTCAGGACCTCATGTATGAGAATCCAACACTATCCACTACACCACCTCCTAGGCCAGTTGTGTTTATTATTTTTAAGATTAGATTTAAGGGAATCTGAAAGTCACCGTTTTCTTGTCTGTTGTTCTTTAGGATACTGTGAAGAATGAAGATAAAGGTCAGAAATCCAAGGAGAACGGTGCAAGCGTATGACAGAGTCCGTGTTGTGATTGGGAATTATGTTAAATAATGTAACATAAAATCATGATAATGTTTGACAGTGATGCATGTTTGATTCTAGTAGTATAAATGTTAGTCCAAATGATGTATAAAGTTTTATGAATGTGAGAGTTTCTGCTTTTGAAAAATTGCTTGTAATTCCTGACATTCAAAATATTAAACACTCCTTGAGTGAAGTAATTTTGCATTGCAAAATGTTTTAGGATGAACTTTGTTATAGTTTCAAGCACAATAAAGTTCATCACTTTAATGGATAGCAGTATTTAATTACCAAATGTCTAATACCTAGAAAGCTGCAATTTTATTTATAGAATTATTAGGTTTTTAATCTTTTACTATTTCAATATAAACCACACAGTAGCATGCTGCTTAAACTTTGCAAGTTTTTGAACCAGGATTTCTTACTTATTAAAAAAAAAAAAAAGTCCTCTCTTAGACTATTAGTTTATAAGGCATTAAAAGTTCAGTTCATCCAAAACAAAGTAGTGGCCCGCTACCATTATTGTTGTATATGTTATGTTTTGCCTAAAATTAGTAGTTCTGACTATGTTAATGTTACTCTTTAATTAATTTTCTACTTTCCAGAATAGCATCTATATTTTCCTTTGGAGGGGTTTTGAAAAAAAAAATTGTAGTGTATGTCAAATGTACAGTTTAGTACCACACCAGTAGATGTCAGTGTGATGGTTTAAGTTAAGCCTTGTTTAATTAAAAATAATTTTTTTTTAGTCTGTGTACTTCCTTCAGAATTAAAAAAAAAAAAAAAGATAAAAACTTTTTTTTTTTTGAGAACATTGTTTTACTCAGCTGTTTATTTTAGGAGTATAATTTCACACTTCTCATGGTATGTGTTATCCCTTCATAATCTTAATGAGTGCACAAAAGTTGATTTACTGTTGAGTGAAAAAGGTAAGTAAAATGTAGCTGGGAAGCCATGGTTCTGTGGTTAATTCTCACCCAGAAAACTCTCTGCAGAAATGTCTGACAAGATCTATGCTTTTCACAACTTGCTTGGGTGCTCAGATGCTGCTAAACATCCTGCTCTTTCTAGAAAAAGTTCAGAGTTCAAATAATTCTCTCATTCTGTTTGGTGACTACATAGAATTATTATATTTAGGAAGGTCGGGTGGTAGCACAGCGGGTTAATGACATCAGTAACAAAAACAACAAGGGTAACGAAAATGGGGGGGAAATAGCCTCCAGGGGCAGTGGATTTGCAATGGCGGCACCAAATCCCAGCTATAAACCTGGAGGCAAAAAAAAAAAAAGAAAGAAAACTATATTTATTTGTTAGCTTATTTATTTATAAAGCTCTGCTCAGTTCTGGCTTATGGAGGTGAGGGGCTTGAACCCAGGACCTTTGTTGTCTCAGGCATGAAATGGAAGTCTTTCGCATAGCCATTTTACAGCATCGTGCTACCTCTCCACCACACCCAAAGGTCGTGGGAGAACAGGCTTCTTGTTCTCCCAGATATTAAACTGTACTCCTGCTTGTAAGTGGACTCAAAACTGATCATCCAAACCAACACTTTGAGAGGGCTTGTATTTTTAATAGGAGTTCTGCTAACAGGTATTCATCCTCGGAAATATATGAGTCTGTCCAGAGTTTCCCAATGGGAACAAAAATGTTTTTTGGTCCTTGTTGAGGTAACTCGTTTCTGGCTTCTCATCGAATTCATGCCCACCCCCTTCATGTTTCCTAAGTGGGTATTTTAAAACACCTATTCTTTATTAAGGTGTTTAAAGCTTAAAGATACTTTGAAGTCTAGATTTAGATATTTCAGTCTCCTTATAAATACTTGGCTCTTGGCATTGTTTTACAGTGTCTTGAGAGCATATGGCTTTTAAGTCTACCAGGTTTAGAATCCATGTGACTGATCCTGACAGCAAAGAATGCCATAGATTCTGATCTCTCGCCCACCTTTATTGTACTACCGCAGCTTTATTATTGTTAATATGCACTCAAGATGCTTCTTTGTGTGAAGTTTGCTCGAGACTTTCAGACTGGGAGGGAGGGGGACTAGTCTGACTTGAAAATAGTTGTTTTTTTTTTAAGACACATACAAAGAGCTCCTAGCACCATAGCTTCTTTGGTCCCATAACTCCTCTCATGTGCCAGGGCTGGAGCCCAGGCCTTGTGCGTGGCAAGGCACCTGCCCTACCCAATAAGCTATCTCTCACTAGATGGATAGACACCTACATACTACTTATAAAGCAGAGAGTGAAAGAGATCACAGTACTACAGCTTCCTTCAGTGTGCTAAGGGTTGGGTTCAAGCCTGGGTTGCACACATGGCGATGTAGCGCACTATCCAAGCGAGCTATTTGCCATCCTTTCCTCTATTTTTATGACCCTTCCTTGCCCTAAAAGTTCTTTGAATTGCTAAATAAAATGCAAAATCACCGTTATTACATACATATGTGGTCTGACAGTTGATACTGTAATGTTGCTCTGTCATATTAAGCAAACGACTTAAGGCACAGGGAGTGACTAAATGTGATCTACAAGAAGACAAATAGGTCTTTGGGATACAGTGGATGGAACTGGAGAAGACTCTGCTCGGTGAAGCAAGTTAGGAAGTGAAGGACAATTATAGAACGGTTTCACTCACATGCAGAAAACACAATTGAATATACCAATGTGAATAAAAAAACCACTGTCAACTTATTTTCAAGACTGTGGTAGAGCTATGGTGGTTATCGATGGTGATGGGAACACAGACCTTATAGGAGTTATGAGAGTGGTGAAAAAAAATAATAAATTTTTTAAAATAAGTAAAAAAGAAAATAAGAGTCATTAAAAAACACTCATCGTGATATTCAAAAATTTTCACATTTAAAGAGAGAATGTATGAATAATTTGCATGCTGTGGTTAACAATAACTCTAAATTTTCAGATTTAAGAAAGGCCAAAAATATAAATTAGTGTTTGGATTAGTTTGCTGTGACAATATCTCCTTTCTTCAGGCATAGAAAGAACAAAATATACTTCTGACATAATAAAACATTAATATTTAATGTCCTTTTTTTCCCTCAGATAATCCTTTAGAAAACTAGTTCCTGGCCGCATAAAGTCTGTTTGCTGTTTCTGGCTATAACATACATATTTAATCAAAGGAAACCTTTTAAACCATTCTCCTTATGGCAGAGAAAGCTAGCCAGGGGCTGCTACGCTCACATCTTTCCATCTGTTAACTTACCTCAGGGTCCTTACCAGCTTTGCAAATTTGGGAGATATTCACTTGGCAGTGAATGTATAACTTTGGAACCATCACTGTAAGCATTTGGCTTTCTTTTCTTTTTCTTTTTCTCTTTTCCCTTTTTCCCCTCTCTTTTCCACTACTCAGCTCTGGCATATGGGACTGAACCTGGGGCTAGGGAGCCTCAGGAATCATGAGAGTTTTTGTATAACTATTATGCTATCTACCCCCTTCACTATAAGCATTTGGAAATCAAAATAAGAGTGAGGACTCAACAATCCTAAAACTGATCCTGAGTCCACAGTTAACTTTTTAAGCATCTGGCTATCTTTGACTTCCACTGATGGGGCTCTCTAGCAGAATGCAGCTATAGGTCACCTTATGAAACTGAAACTCGGGCAAAAAGCTGCAGTTGACAAGCTTATTTGCCTTTCAGGGCAGTCAGCATCACTTCAGTAATATTCCTAGTTTATTATTTTACCAGAGCACAACTCAGTGTGGGCTTTGTTGATGTGAGGTTTATACCTGAGACCTCCAAGCCTCAGAAAAGTCGTCTAGGCTCTCTCTCTGGCCCTGTGTTGTAAATTACTAAGCAGGACTGGGAGATAGCTCATCTGATGAACTCATCATGCTAAGCTTACCATGCATGAAGACGAGCCCTCACGCCACTAGCAGACACCATCAAGGGCACCAGGGCAAGTTCAGGGACTGGACTGAAGCAGTGCAGTGTGTGTGTGTGTGTGTGTGTGTGTGTGTGTGTGTGTGTGTGTGTGTGTGTGTGTGTGTGTGTGTGTGTGTCTGTCTGTCCCTCTCCAAAATAAATGAGTTTTGTTTGTTTATAAAAGGGATTTTATAGGGGAGTCGGGAGGTAGCGCAGCGGGTTAAGTGCACGTGGCGCCAAGCGCAAGGACCGGCATAAGGATCCCGGTTCGAGCCCCCGGCTCCCCACCTGCAGGGGAGTCGCTTCACAGGCGGTGAAGCAGGTCTGCAGGTGTCTGTCTTTCTCTCCCCCTCTCTGTCTTCCCTTCCTCTCTCCATTTCTCTCTGTCCTATCCAACAACGATGACATCAACAACAATAATAAATACAACAATAAAACAAGGGCAACAAATGGGAATAAATATTAAAAAAAAAGGATTTTATGTAAGTTCACCCAGGAGCTAGGGAGATAGTAAAGTAATAGTGGGCCAGATTTGCATGCCTGAGACCCCAGGGACACCAGGTTCATTCTTCAGCACCACTGTGTGTCGGAGATAAACTGTTCTGTCTCCCAAGTAAACTTTAAAAGCATATTTTTAAAATTTTCATTTATTGACGAGACAAATTCGAGAGGGGGAGGGGAAGATAGGGAGAGCACCAGAGAGACACCTGCAGCACTGCTTTGCTGCTTGTGAAGCTCCCCGTAGGTGGAGACTAAAGGCTTGAAAGCGGGTGCTTGCGTATGATACTGTGTGCACTCGACCAGCTGCACCACCTGCCTAACAAACTAAAAATACTTTTTTTTCCTCCAGGGTTATTGCTGGGCTCGGTGCCTGCACCATGAATCCACCGCTCCTGGAGGCCATTTTTCCCCCTTTTCTGTTCCCCTTGTTGTAGCCTCGTTGTGGTTATCATTACCATTGTTGGTGTTGTTCGTTGTTGGATAGGACAGAGAAATGGAGAGAGGAGGGAAAGACGGGGGGAGAGAAAGACACCTGCAGACCTGCTTCACCACCTGTGAAGCGACTCCCCTGCAGGTGGGGAGCGGGGGGCTTGAACCGGGATCCTTACTCCGGTTGCACCACATGCGCTTAACCCACTGTGCCACCGACCGACCCCCTAAAAACACATTTCTTTAAAAAATTATTTTTATATTTATTTTCCCTTTTGTTGCCTTTGTTGTTTTTCATTGTTATAGTTATTGTTATTAATGTCATTATTGTTGGATAGGACAGAGAGAAATGGAGAGAGGAGGGGAAGACAGAGAGGGGGAGAGAAAGACAGACACCTGCAGACCTGCTTCACCGCCTGTGAAGTGACTCCCTTGCAGGTGGGGATCCGGGGGCTCGAACCGGGATCCTTAAGCCGGTCCTTGCACTTTGCATCACGTGCGCTTAACCCACCGGGCTACCGCCCGACTCCCTAAAAATACATTTTTAAGGATTTGTTTTAATGATTTTTTTTCTTTTTTTTAATATTTATTCTCTTTTGTTGTCCTTGTTGTTTTATTGTTGTAGTTATTATTGATGTCATCGTTGTTGGATAGGACAGAGAGAAATGGAGAGAGGAAGGGAAGACAGAGGGGGAGAGAAAGACACCTGCAGACCTGCTTCACTGCCTGTGAAGCGACGCCCCTGCAGGTGGGGAGCCGGGGGCTCGAACCGGGATCCTTATGCCGGTCCTTGTGCTTTGCGCCACATGTGCTTAATCCACTGTGCTACCACCTGACTCCCGATTTTTTTTTTTTTTTCAAATGGAGCACCTGTAATGGAATACTTCCAGGTACATAGCAGCTTCTAGGCCCAATTTTTTTTTTCTTCAGGTTTTCACAACTCTAAGCTGACTTTTCAAACAGACAAGAAGCTGTGCTAGGGGAGGCAGGGACTAAGCTCGACCCTGGCTCACACAGCCGGCAAAGCAGCACACTATCTGAGAGACCTATTCTGCTGACTCCAGGCCCGATTTTCTTTCTCCTTCCTTAAAAATGTATTTTTACTCTGTTTGGCAGGTGGTGAAGCTGGTCGAGTGCACACATTATCATATGCAAGGACCTGGGTTCAAGCCTTTAGTCTCCACCTACGGGGGAGCTTCACAAGCAGTAAAGCAGTGGTTGATGCCACTGTTGTTGGATAGGACAGAGAAATGGGGAGAGATGGGGAAGATGGGGGGGGAGAAAGACAGACACCTGCAGACCTGCTTCACCGCCTGTGAAGCGACTCCCCTGCAGGTGGGGAGCCCCGGCTTGAACCGGTATCCTTACGCTGGTCCTTGCGCCTTGCGCCACGTGCGCTTAACCCACTGCACCACCGCCTGACGCCCTAAAAATACATTTTTTTAAAAATTATTTTTATATTTATTTTCCCTTTTGTTGCCTTTGTTGTTTTTCATTGTTGTTATTGATGTCATTGTTGTTGGATAGGACAGAGAGAAATGGAGAGAGGAAAGGAAGACAGAGAGGGGGAGAGAAACACAGACACCTGCAGACCTGCTTCACCACCTGTGAAGCGACTCCCCTGCAGGTGAGGAGCCAGGGGCTCGAACAAGGATCCTTATGTGGGTCCGTGCGTTTAACCTGCTGCGCTACCAGCCAACTCCCAGGGAGTGACAACGGCTTTTAAGAAGACCTTTAGGTCAGGTCAAGTGGTGGCACTGCACCTTGTTGAGCGCACATTACTATGTGCAAGGACCCAGATTCAAGCCCCCAGTCCCCACCTGCAGAGGGAAAACTTGATGAGTGGTGAAGCAGCGCTGCAGGTGTCTCTTTGTCTCTCTCCCTCTCTACCTACCCTCTTGATTTCTGGCTATCTCTATCCAATAAATAAATAAATATCATGCCAAAAAAAATTACTTCATTTAATCCCATTTCCCAGGTTTTTAAAATTTATTGGATAGAGACGAAAATTGAGAGGGGAAGGAGGGCTAGGGAGGAATAGAAACAGACACCTACAGCCCTGCTTCACAACTAGTGAAGCTTTCCCCCTGCAGGAGGGGATCAGGGCTTTGAACCCGAGTCCTTGTGCACTGTAGTGTGTGCTTAACCAGGTGTGCCAGCACCTGGCCCCCTTTCCCAGGTTTTCGAAGTATGACATTTCCACTATGATTATCTGGCATTTATTCTGATAATTGCAATCAGAGAAGAGATGGAAATGTCATAGTGTAGGAAATGTCTTAACGGGCTGGGAGACAGCTCGGCCTGTACAGCGCACACTTTGCTGTGCTTGAGGACCTGCATTGGAGTCCTTGCCGGCACACAGGACACCAGGCAGGGCAAAAGGAAGCTGCGTGCACAGAGGAGCGGCGCTGTGGCTTTCCTCTCCCCACCCTCCATGTCACCTTCCAACAAAGGAAAGAAGATTCAACTGGTGGAATCATGCAGGCACCCTCTCCAATGCCGCATGAGCAAAAAGCACAGGAATATGAAATCACAAAATTGTCCTTAAACTTGGGTTCAAATAACTTGATTTTTTTTTTAAGGTTTTGTGATACTGGGAAACAAATTTGGGACCTCGTGTGTGCCCAGTGCTTTATTCACTACACCACCACCTGGGCAACAGTCTCCTCTGATTTTCAGGAATTACTCCTTTTCTAAAAAGGCTAAAGAATTACAAAAATTCATAGTGATAATTGAAAAATGAATGAACTAGAAGAGTTCATGAAAAAACTACAGAGAAAGTCACTTTTTTTTTTCCAAGCCAGGATCTTACCCATGTGAAATTTCACTGTTCTGGACCAAAATTTTCTTTAGCTAGAGAGCTGGAGAGAGAAAAGGAGAGACATCATAACACTGGAGTTTTTTCAGGTTCATGGCATCTCCTATGTGGTACTTGAATTCAAATCTGGGCTGTACACCTGGCAAGGTAGCACTCTACCCAGTGAGCTAGCTTGCTGGCCTTGTGGGGGGAGGGGAGGGAGAAAAACACTGCATGTAAGTGTTGGCTTGGCAGATAGTGTGCTGTGCTTGCACTCACTAGGCCCCAAGTTTGAACCTCTAGCACTGCATGTCCTGGAGCAATATTCCGGCCCTTCATGAAACATTAAAAAATAGAAAAATCATTAAGGGCTAGGAGACCTGGAAGGTGGTTCAGTGGATCACGGGTTGGCCTCTCAAACAGGAGCTCCCGACTTCCATTCCTGACACTACATGTTCCAGAGTGATGTTCTGGTGATCTCACTTCTCTCTCTTTCTCTATTTATTTATATTATTCAAGGAGGTCACTCAGTAGAATATGCACATTGCTATGCTTGAGGACCTGGGTTCAAGTCCCAGTCCCCACCTGCAGAGGATGCTCCTTTTAAGGATTAAGACAAAGGGGCTGGAATGTAGTTCACCTAATAGGACACGTGCTTTGTTCTGTGCATGGTGGAAGTTAGTACCCTGATGCCGTACAGGAATACTGCTGTGCCAGTGGAAGTTTTAGTGCTGCAGTATTTCACCCTCACTACGTATGTATCTGAAATTAAAAGAATGAAAAAGTGATTTGGGAGCAGTGAAATCAAGCAATTAAGAGACCTCAACACTTCCAGGAAGAAAAAAAAAGTAGATACGCTGAAGCAGGTATGAATTTAAAGTATAACACGTTCATGAGCTAAACTTTATTGGAAAATTTACCAGATGATACAACTGAAATTTTCATTTATAAAGTCAATATTTTTAAAGACATTATGAAAAATAATACAATGAAAACCAAGTTTAAGTGCATTACTCTTTATCTGAGAGGACAGAAAAATTGGGTGAGGGGAGATAGAAGGACACCTGCAGACCTGCTTCACTAGTGATGCTCCAACTCCTGCAGGCGAAGACTTGAGGAATCAAACCCAGGTCTTTGCACATTGTCACGTGTCTGCTCAACCAGGTGCACCACTGCCTAGTCTCCATCCTAGTTTCCTTATTTTTATAATAAAGGATCATTAAACATCATTTAAAGATTAAATGTGCTTTTGTGTTCTTAATTTTTTTCCCAAATCTACTTATTATTGGATAGAGACAGAGAAATTGAGGGGGAAGGTGGAGAGAGGGAAAGAGACACCTGCAGCCCCGCTTCACCACTCATGAAGCTTGTTTCCTGAGGTGGGGGTTTGAACCCAGGTCTTTTTGCACTGTAATGTATGCGCTTAACTAGGTGCACCACTGCCTGGCCCCATTTGTAATCCTTTAACTCTAAAAAATCCTATTTAAAATAGTTTCAGAGGAGGACTTCCGCAGGCAGACCTACGAGCAGCAGCAGATCGCTTTCTCTCCTCTCCTCTCCTCTCCTCTCCTCTCCTCTCCTCTCCCAGATCAACTAGGAATGCCAAAGGAGACCACTCAGGACCGAAACAAGACAGGACTAGAATGACCACAGGAACCCAGTAAATCACCGGTGAGTACAAACACGTGTGGCTGGTGACAGAGAGGAGAGAGGGGCCTAAGGAGAGATTAAGTGGCTGCTAACAGTTCAGCAGTTTATCAGTGGAGACATCACCTCCAGTGTGCTCCACCAACAAGGGGACAGCTGAAGGGAGGAGAGGACTCCCCAGAGACTCACCAAGTGCAACTCTGAGTCTCCATTGCTACTACCCTCAGAATCTGGAGCAGTGACAGGGAGGGACACCAGGGGACAGAGATCTAACCAGGAAACTCAGGAGAAGACCTATACCTCCGTGGCATAGCTGAGGGGCTGTGAAAGTCTCTTTACATAACCACTGGATTATCTCTGCCACACCCTGCTTTATCTCTTGGTCAGGAGTCAGTGATTAAGCTAAGAAGCCTATAGATAGTTTAAAAGCCTATTGATAGTTTAAAATCCCTCAGGCTCCCATAGCCTACAGGGAAGAAAAAAAAAAAGAGGCTTTAAAACCACTGAGCTCAAACTCAGGGATTAAAATACTATTGAAACAACTATTTTAACTTCCACCACTGTGAACCCTTTAATTAACTTACTTAGACACAAGTCAATCAAGGCAATAGTGATCAATAATTTGAAAAGTACTGATAAAGGGAACTCATAACATATAAAATGGTTAAAACAACAAGAAGAAATATTGGAGAATCGAACCAGGACAAGAGTCCAGTTAAAAGTCCTCCAGAGTGTGAAACACAAAATAACGAGTTCAACATCCAAATATTAGCTAAGGAAATAATAACAGGAGTGAGTAAAGAATTTGAAAAAATTGTAATCAGAAATACAGGAACAACAAATGAGACTATGGAAGAAAATACTAATTATCTCATGGTTATTAGAGAGCTGAAAGCTGAAATCGCTGAGCTAAGAAGGCTTGTTTAGCTGAACAAGCTAAAACACTATCAGAACAGGGCAACAAAATAGATGAACTCCAGAAAACAGTAGAGGGCAGAGAGAATAGAATCAGTGAGGCTGAAGACAGAATTAGCAAGATTGAGGAGGAATTAGAGACAACTAAAAAAGAAGTAAGAGATCTCAAAAAGAGATTAAGAGATGCTGAGAACAACAACAGAGTCCTATGGAATGACTTCAAAAGAAACAATATACGCATTATTGGCATACCAGAGGAAGAAAGAGAAGGAGAGGAAGAAAGCATTTTCCAGGCCATAATAGCTGAAAACTTCTCTAGTCTAGACAACATCAAAGACATAAAGATTTAAGAAGCCCAGAGGGTCCCAAACAGAATTAACCCAGACCTAAAGAGACCAAGACATATCATACTTAGAATGAAAAGGAATAAGGATAAAGAAAGGATCCTGAAGGCTGCAAGAGAAAAACAAAGAGTCACCTACAAGGGATAACTCATAAGATTAGCAGCAGAATTCTCCATACAAACACTACAGGCCAGAAAGAGAATGGCAAGATATCTATCGAGTGCTCAATGACAAAGGCTTTCAATCAAGAATACTATATCCTGCTAAGCTGTCATTCAGACTAGATGGAGGCATCAAAACCTTCTCAGACAAGCAATAGTTGAAGGAATCAACTATCACACCTGCCCTGAAAGAAGTTCTGAAAGGTCTCCTATAAACAATCAGACCACCACAAATAGGACATATATCAAAACACTCTAAAACTCTACAAGAATGGCGTTAACATATCTTCAATCTTTGATATCAATAAATGTCAATGGCCTGAATTCACCTATTAAAAGACACAGAGTAGGAAGATGGATCAGAAAACACAACCCAACAATATGCTGTCTACAGGAAACCCACCTAACTCAACAAGACAAACACAGACTCAAAGTGAAAGGATGGAAAACTATCATACAAGCCAATGGCCCACAAAAAAGGGCATCTCATATCTGACACGATAGACCTTAAAATAGATAAGATAAAAAAAAAAGATAGGAATGGACACTACTTAATGCTCAGAGGCTCAGTCAATCAAGAGGACTTAACAATTATTAACATCTATGCACCCAATGAGAAGCCATCTAAATACATCAAACTTCTACTGAAAGAGCTACAGCAATATATTAACAGTAACACAATCATAGTAGGGGACTTCAACACCCCATTCTCTCAACTTGACAGATCATCCAGGCAGAAAATCAATAAAGACATAAGGGAGCTAAACGAAGAGATAGATAAACTAGAACTATTGGACATTTTCAGAGTCATTCATCCCAAGAAACTGGAATATACATTTTACTCAAATCCACATGGGTCATTCTCAAGGATAGACCATATATTAGGCCACAAAGACAGCATCAGCCAATTCAAGAGCATTGAAATCATCCCAAACATCTTCTCAGAGACAGTGGAATTAAACTAACACTTAACAATCAACAAAAGATTAGTAACAGTCCCAAAATGTGGAAACTCAACAGTACACTTCTTTTTTTTTCCCCTCTCCAGGGTTATTGCTGGGCTCGGTGCCTGCACCATGAATTCACCTCTCCTGGAGGCCATTTTCCCCCTTTTTGTTGCCCTAGTTGTTGCAACCTCATTGCGGTTATTATTGCCATTGTTGACGTTGCTTTGTTGTTGGATAGGACAGAGAGAAATGGAGAGAGGAGGGGAAGACAGAGAGAGGGGGGGGGAAGAGAAAGATAGACACCTGCATACCTGCTTCACCGCCTGTGAAGTGACTCCACTGCAGGTGGGGAGCCGGGGGCTCGAACCGGGATCCTTACACTGGTCCCTGCGCTTTGCGCCACGTGAGCTTAACCCACTGCGCCACCACCCGACCCCCAACAGTACACTTCTTAACAACTTCTGGGTCAAAGAGGAAATCAAGGAAGAAATCAAAATGTTTCAAGAGTTTAATGAAAATGAAGACACAAGCTATCAAAATATTTGGGACACAGCTAAAGCAGTCCTAAGAGGGAAGTTCATAGCTATACAAGCACACATTAGGAAACAAGAAAAAGCACAAATAAACAGCCTGATTGCACACCTTAAAGACCTAGAAGAACAACAACAAAGGAACCCTAAAGCAACCAGAAGGACAGAAATCACTAAAGTTAGGGCAGAAATAAATAACATTGAGAATAAGGAAACCATACAAAAGATCAATGAAAGTAAATGTTGGTTCTTCAAAAGAGTAAACAAAATCGACAAACCTTTAACCAGACTCACAAAAAAAAAAAAAAAAGGGAGAAGACCCAAATAAATCGGATAGTAAATGAAAGAGGAGATATCACAACAGACACTGCAGAAATTCAACATATCACGTGAGGCTTCTATGAACAACTATATGCCACCAAGCTAGAGAACCTGGAAGAAATGAATGATTTCCTAGATACCTACCAACTTCCAAAACTAAGTAAAGAGGAAGTGGATAACATGAACAGGCCCATCACAGCTAATGAAATTGAAACAGTTATCAAAAATCTCCCCCAAAATAAAAGTCCTGGACCAGATGGTTTTACAAATGAATTCTACAAAACCTTCAAAGAAGAACTAATACCTCTACTTTTAAAAGTCTCCCAGAAGATTGAAGACACTGGAATACTGCTTTCCAGCTTCTATGAAGCCAACATCACTCTGATACCAAAAGCAGACAGGGACACAACCAAAAAAGAAAACTACAGACCAATATCTCTGATGAACATAGATGTGAAAATATTGAACAAAATTCTAGCCAACCGGATACAGCAGTATATCAAAAAGATTGTTCATCATGACCAAGTGGGGTTTATCCCAGGCATGCAAGGTTGGTTTAATATATGTAAATCAATCAATGTGATCCACCACATCAACAAAAGCAAGACCAAAAACCACATGGTCATATCAATAGATGCAGAGAGAGCCTTTGACAAAATACAACATCCCTTTATGATCAAAACACTCCTAAAAATGGGAATAGATGGAAAATTCCTGAAGATAGTGGAGTCTATATATAGCAAACCTACAGCCAACATCATACTCAATGGTGTAAAACTGGAAGCATTTCCACTCAGATCAGGTACTAGACAGGGCTGCCCACTATCACCATTACTATTCAACATAGTGTTGGAAGTTCTTGCCATAATAATCAGGCAGGAGCAAGGAATTAAAGGGATACAGATTAGAAGAGAAGAAGTCAAACTCTCCTTATTTGCAGATGACATGATAGTATACATGGAAAAACCTAAGGAATCCAGCAAGATGCTTTTGGAAATCCTCAGGCAATACAGTAAGGTGTCAGGCTACAAAATTAACATTCAAAAGTCAGTGGCATTCCTCTATGCAAACACTAAGTTAGAAGAAATTGAAATCCAGAAATCAATTCCTTTTACTATAGCAACAAAAACAATAAAATATCTAGGAGTAAACCTAACCAAAGAAATGAAAGACTTGTATACTGAAAATTATGAGTCACTACTCAAAGAAAATGAAAAAGACACAAAGAAGTGGAAAGATATTCCATGTTCATGGGTTGGAAGAATTAACATCATCAAAATGAATATATTACCCAGAGCCATCTACAAATTTAATGCTATCCCCATCAAGATCCCAAGCACATTTTTTAGGAGAATAGAACAAATGCTACAAATGTTTATCTGGAACCAAAGAAGACCTAGAATTGCCAAAACAATCTTGAGAAAAAAGAACAGAACCGGAGACATCACACTCCCAGATCTCAAACTGTATTATAGGGTCATTGTCATCAAAACTGCTTGGTACTGGAACATGAATAGACACACTTGCCAGAAGCCATTTCTCTGCTTGATAGAAGCTAAGCCTTGAAACAACAGAAGCCCTCAAGATAAGTTTCTAATTCCCATAGGAAGGATGTTTGCCAGAAACTAAGTGACATACCATATAGTTATAGTGACATACCATATAGTTATAGTTTAACAGAAATAGTTGCAAGGGACCCTCCACCATGATCTCTGCCTCCCCTTTCCCCCTATGCTCCCCCTTCCCCAAAGCCTTAAAATGCCTGTGAACACAATAAAATTTTGCAGCTTGATTAGAAACCTGTCTTGCTGTCATTCTTTCATGTCTCTTGTCCCTGTCATTCCAGGTCCTTAGGTTCCTAGCCCCTGTTCACCGCCCCGCTGGCCGGGGCATTCTGGCGCCCGAACGTGGGGTGAAGAAGCCTTCTGGACCTAGGAACACCGCTGATGAAGAGGGTAGGCCTACCTGAATTCGAGTCACCGCGGCCGAGGGGGTAATGCAAAGACTCACATAGATCGCCACGGAACTACCCGACCGTGAGTCGCATCTGGAGGAGTGTCACAGCGGCTGAGGTAAGCAATACCATGGGACATGAATTTAGCAAACAATACTTGTTCATTAAAGGACTCAAGGAGTCCCTCAAGACACGAGGAGTAAGGGTTAAGAAAAAGGATTTCAAGAAGTTTTTTTTTATTTTGTGAGTGATGTTTGTCCATGTTTTCTCTTAGAGGGGACTATTGATGAAAAAAGATAGGCTAGAGTAGGAAACTGTTTAAGAGATTTTTATGAAACCTTTGGTCCAGAAAAGATTCCAGTCCAGGCTTTTCTTATTGGAATTTAGTAAATTATATACTCAAAGTCTATAAGCGTTGTCCTGATGTACAGTGAGTCATGAGAGAGGGAGAAAAAGTCTTACAGGGACACTCCCGGCCACCTTCTGTTTGTGAGTCTGTTTCTATTCCCATGCCTGATTCAGGAGACCCGCCCCTGAGGCCGCCTGCTAAGTACCCTCCAGTTAAGATTTACCCCTCTTTGACAACCTTAACACCCCCCGCAACTAGCATGAAAAACAGCTCCCCTTAGATAATTAATAGAAGAAAAATGAGAACATTTACAATTAGTTAAATAACTATGGGCTCTTGATTTGTCATTATCTTAAAACTAGCCAGCCAAAAAAGATCCAGGTTTTTCCCTCTGGCTTCCCCCAGAGCTCTTAGAAAGCGTTAAACCAATTCTGAGTGAGATCTTATCTGGCTAGCAAGCTATTTAGAGAAAGAATGAAATCAATCAAACAAGACGTTCTCTTTAACTTTAAAAGCTATTAATCAGAGAACCAGTACACACTTTTGATAGAAATTTAATGATTTGTTTCTTTAAAACTGTAAAATGTACCTTAGCCTAGAAAAGAACTTTCAAATATTTTTCTCCACGCTTCTCAGTGCGTGGTGGTAAACTAAGCCCACCTGTTCTGTCTGTGCAGCCAATCACGGCACAGAGCTACTGCTCCACAGATTGGCAAAGACTGCAGTCAATCATTCCCTAGCCACTAACGCCCCTCCTGGGGGGGTAGAGAGTCTGTGAGTTAGGAATCCAAAAACCAAAGCGGTTTTTCAAAGGGAAATTTTTCTTTTCACCAAGAATGTCTGTTTTAAGCCTGTACCTTGTTTTCATTAATGTGTGGTAACCCCTAAGTAACTAAAGTTTGTTTTAAGTTTTAAATAAGATTTAGTTAAGCTAAATGTGGTTTTAAAGATCCCGACTCATAGAGTTGGCACACCTTTACCAGAGTAAAATATAGGACAGTTTTGTCCTTCTGATAGCTAATATCAGCATCAATTCATTAGTTAAAAGATTTTCTGAGATCTCTAGGCATGGTAAAACGCCTCTGCAGTCTCTCTCACTCTTGTAAAAAATCTAAATATTACCAGCACCCCAATACCAACTGCCACTGTTTGTTAATTTGTTAATTCCATGCTTGAACTGGCTTTCTAATAACCCAGTCAGTGTAGAGCAGTGGCCTTGCCAGGAAAAAAAGGGTTAAACATGATATTCCTGGCCTGATAAAAAATTTTTATTCAACAGATGTGATTCAACAAAATTATTTAGTGAAAAATGGTCATCTAAAAGAAATGTTAACAGTAAAAATTCATTTTAAACATTTCAGCTATAAGGTTTATTTTAGCTTTTTAAGTAACCTATCCAAATCAAAGTGAAAGATCAATTAAGTTGTGTACCCACCCTTGTTCATAGCTGCCCTAAGGGTGTGATAGCTTTGTGATAAACAAAGATCCTAACAAACAAAGTTTAACATTTTACTTAAAATTGTTTAAGAGTGGCTTGGGTTAGTAAAAGATAACACAATGGTTATGTTAATTATTTACATGCCAGAGGCTTTTGCTCTGGTTTTCCTCTTTATATCTTTCTGCTTTTAAAAATTATCTGGTTTGTTTTAAGACGCTGTCAGAGATTTATTCTTGACAAATGGTGTTTTTGGTCTTTGTTTTGGCAAATCCTGATTTAACAAAATTATTATTTTGAACATTTATGCTATGAGGTTTTATTTTAGCCTTTTAAGTTGCCATATTAGAGTTCTAAGGAGCAAAATCTATTAAGAGTTTTATATCTATGCTTACTCATGATAGCCTTGTGATGAGTAAAGATCTTAGTAAACTAAAGGTATAATAGTGTGCTTAAACTGTCTAATCAGTTTAAAATAATGCTAAAAAATGGTAAACATTTTATCATGTCAACACATTAGGTATTGACTTTCCATAACATATTGGATGAAGTAGTGCTGGAGGTGTCTTGTTTTTCTCCCCCCCTTCCCTTTCGATTTCGGGCTGTCTGTATACAATAGATACATATTTTTTAAAATTAAAAGAGTAGAAACATGAAATCAAGCATGTGTGGAAAATAATACAATGAAAACCAAGTTTAAGTGTATTCCTCTTTATTTGGGAGGACAAAGAAAAACTGAGGGAGGAGGGGAGATAGAAAGACACCTGCTGAGGAGTCTGGCAGTAGCGCAGGGGGTTAAGCGCAAGGACTGGCATAAAGATCCTGGTTCGAGCCCCCCGCTCCCCACCTGTAGGGGAGTCACTTCACAGGCGCTGAGGCAGGTCTGCAGATATCTATCTCTCCCCCTCTGTTGTCCCCTCCTCTCTCCATTTGTCTCTGACCTATCTAACAACGATGACATCAATGACAACAACAATAAGTACAACAACAATGAAAAACACCAAGGGCAACAAAGGGGAAAATAAAAGAAAAAAAATTTTTTTAAAAATTTTTTTTTAAATTTTATTTATTTATTCCCTTTTGTTGCCCTTGTTGTTTTATTGTTGTAGTTATTATTGTTGTTGTCATCGTTGTTGGATAGGACAGAGAGAAATGGAGAGAGGAGGGGAAGACATAGAGGGGGAGAGAAAGATAGACACCTGCAGACCTGCTTCACCGCCTGTGAAGGGACTCCCCTGCAGGTGGGGAGCCGGGGGCTTGAACTGGGATCCTGACCGGGTCCTTGCGCTTTGCACCATATGCGCATAACCCGCTGCGCTACCGCCCGACTCCCTAGATGTGAGTCTTCTTAAGATTCTAAATACAAATGAAATTGTAGCCAAATCTGAAAAGGATACATTGACATCAAAATAAATCATGACATTTTGAACATACTGAATACTACTGAATTGTTCTACTTTACACTTCTTTTTTTTTTTAAATATTTATTTTATTTATTTATTCCCTTTTGTTCCCCTTGTTGTTTTATTGTTGTAGTTATTATTGTTGTTGTCGTTGTTGGATAGGACAGAGAGAAATGGAGAGAGGAGGGGAAGACAGAGAGGAGGAGAGAAAGACAGACACATGCAGACCTGCTTCACCGCCTGTGAAGTGATTCCCCTTGCAGGTGGGGAGCCGGGGTTCGAACTGGGATCCTTATGCCGGTCCTTGTGCTTTGCGCCACCTGCGCTTAGCCTGCTGCACTACAGCCCGACTCCAGACTTTACACTTCTAAAAGACTTATATGGGGGGGGGGGCGGGGGTGAGAACCAAAGCGTCATTCTGCCCTTCGTAATGCCAGAGGTGAAACTAGGGACTTGGTGCATAAGGTACAGAATTCTACCTCT
Organism: Erinaceus europaeus; assembly: GCF_950295315.1. Lineage (NCBI taxonomy): Eukaryota > Metazoa > Chordata > Mammalia > Eulipotyphla > Erinaceidae > Erinaceus > Erinaceus europaeus. The sequence goes on from NC_080162.1 coordinate 20,250,117, forward strand.
GCTCCACATCAAGGGCTGCACGGGAAACAATCTGACTTTCCTAGAATGATATTTACTATATGGCTGACACTGCATGCTTAAAAATTACAATATCCTTTTGAATAGCAACCTATGTGCTCTAGGGAAAAAAAAAGATAAACTACTGTTCTTTATCATCAAAGGGGGCTGGGCGGTGGTGACCTGGATAAGTACACACATGACTATGCTCCAGGACCCAGCTTCAGGCTCCCACTCCTCTCCTGCAGGGGAATACTTTGTGAGGAGTGAATCAGGTCTGCATGTGTCTTTCTCTCTATCTCCCCTTCCCCTCTCAATTTCTCTGTCTTGTCAAATAAAAATAAAAGGGGGGGGGGAAGGAAAAATAGTCTCCAGGAGTGGTGAATTCATAATGCCAGCACTAACCCCAGCAATAACCCTGGTGTCAAAAATAAAAACAAAAATGATCAACAAAATGTTTAAGCAGTAAGTTCTATTCACCATTTTCTTTTTTTGTGTGTGCAGTCTTTGTGCAACTCTATAACTTCTGAACTTTTGTCCATTCTTCTCTTTCCTTATTTTTTTTATTTTATATACTTATTTATTTGCTCTTTTGTTGCCCTTGCTGTTTTATTGTTGTGTTACTGATGTCGTCATTGTTAGATATGACAGAGAGAAATGGAGAGAGGAGGGGAAGACAGGGGGAGAGAAAGATAGACACCTGCTGACCTGCTGCACCGCCTGTGAAGCGACCCCTCTGCAGGTTGGGAGCCGGGCAATCCCCCTGCAGGTAGGGATCCCAACTGGGATCCTTATGCTGGTCCTTGCGGTCCTTGCTGCACCACCTGCACATAACCCGGTGCGTTACGACCCAACTCCCTCTTTATAATTTTTATAATTTTAAAGACAGAGGAGAAGGTAGAGAAGGAGAGAAGGGGAGACATAACAGCAGTGCTCCAGTATTCATGAAACTGCTGCGCTTTGTGCTTCCATGTGGGGTCAGACACTCAAACCCAGGTCCTCATTCATGGTAAAGTGTACCCTCCACTGAGTAAACTGTCTCCCAGTCCTCTATGCATCTTATTAAATTATTCATATATATCTAGATATATATAAGAACATTGTTTTACATAACTATGTTACCTCCCTGACCCAAATTGTATTCACAGTAAATGTGTTGTCAATTTAGTACAGGGATATAGAAGTAGGGCACCAGATTTTCATGCCTGAGACCAGCACCACCATATGCCATAACTCAAGAGTGCTTTGGTTTCTCTGTCTCTCATGAAAATAAGTAAAAACTTTTTCAAAGTGAGATTGTGTGGGGGCTGGGTGATGGTGCACCCGGTTAAGTGCACACGTTGCCATGAGTGAGACCAGGGGCCCAGCCCCTGCTTCCTCACCTTCAGGAGGGATGCTTCAGTTTCTCTCAGTCCCATCCGATTTTAAGAAAGAGAAAAAGAAAGACAGAAAGAAAGAAAGAAAGAGAAGAGAAGAAGGAAGGAAGGACGGAAGAAAGGGAAAGAGAGAGAAAAATAAAAGAAAGAGGTCCAGGCGATAGCACACCCAGTTAAGCGCACACAGTGGGAAGGGCAAGGACCAGCTTCTGATTGGAGCCCTTGGCTTCTCACCTGAAGGGGTGTCAATTCACAAGCGGTGAAACAGACCTGCAGGTCTGCCTGTCTCCCTCTTCCCCTCTCTGTCTTTCCCTTCTCTCTCAATTTCTGTCATCCTATTGAACAATAACAGCATCAGCAAAAGCAATGAGAAGAAGTTGAGTGCCAAGAGCAGTAGACTGCGTGGGCACTGAGCCCCAGCAACAGCCCTGGAGGCAAAGAAAAAAGCAGGAAGAAAGAAGAAAAAGAAATGAAAGAAGAAAGGGCCACTGGGATCAGTAGATTCTCTCTCTCTCTCTCTCTTTTTTTAATTATTGGATAGAGACAGCCAGAAATCTAGGAAGAGACAGGGACAGAGAGACACCTGCAGACCTGCTTCACCACTCATGAAGCTTTCCCCCTGCAGGCGGGCACCAGGGGCTTGAACCCGGGTTCTTGTGCCCTATAATGTGTGTGCTCAACCAGGTGTGCCACCGCCTGGCCCCTGGATCAGTGGATACTTGGTGTCTGCACCAATCCCCAGCAATAATGCTGGTGTCAAAAAGAGCGAAAGAAGAGGGAGTTGGGAGGTAGCACAGCCGGTTAAGCGCAGGTGGCGCAAAGCGCAAGGACCAGCGTAAGGATCCCGGTTTGAGCCCCGGCTCCCCACCTGCTGGGGAGTCGCTTCACAGGCGGTGAAAAGCAGGTCTGCTGGTGTCTATCTTTCTCTCCCCCCTCTGTCTTCCCCTCCTCTCTCCATTTCTCTCTGTCCTATCCAACAACGACGGCATCAATAACAAGAACAATAAAACAACAAGGGCAACAAAAGGGAATAAATAAATAAGTGTAAAAAAGAAAGAGAGGAGGAGCAGGAGAAGGAGAAGAGGAGGAAGAATATAAAGTGTTGCTTGTAAGTGCATCTTTCCCCACGCAGAAGAAAACTTCACTTACAAGAAATGTTTTGGTTTTTTTTACGTTTTAAAAAATTTTTTATTTTATTTTTTAAAATTTTATTTATTTTCCCTTTTGTTGCCATTGTTTTTATTGTTGTTGTAGTTATTATTGTTGTCGTCGTTGTTAGATAGGACAGAGAGAAATGGAGAGAGGATGGGAAGACAGAGGGGGAGAGACAGACACCTACAGACCTGCTTCACCGCCTGTGAAGTGACTCCCCTGCAGGTGGGGAGCCGGGGGCTCGAACCGGTTTCTGCGCTTCGCCACGTGCGCTTAACCCACTGCGCTGCCGCCGGACTCCCTCAAGAAATGTTTTGTCCACAGGGAGGTGACCTTCTAGGTAAAATACAGGACTAGCATATATGAAGCCTGCCTGAGGCTTCATATATAACCTTAGCACTGTGTAAGTGAGAGAGTACTACCTTGGTCTCTCTCATAAATAGGTAAATCATTTTAAAAATAAAAAAAGTAGTCCAGGAGGTGGCGCAGTGGTAAAGCTTTGGACTCTCAAGCATGAGTTCGTTCCCCTGCAGCACATGTGCCAGAGTCTGGTTCTTTCTCTCTCCTCCTATCTTTCTCATAAATAAATAAAATCTTTTAATAAATAATAATAAAGTGTGTCTTGAGAAGTCACTGACCCCTGGGGGTGAGTCTCCGATTTGATAGAAAAAAAAATAAAAATTCAGAACTCAGAAGTGGAGGGCCTGCTATCGGGTACTCTTGAATTCCAAGGAAAACTAATCACCACGCATGGCTCTAAAAATGTCTTAAAACATCTGCGAGAAATCTGAAGGTAATCTTGTAGAGGCATATTAAATTGGCAAGGCCTGTTGACTGTTTACCCCTGGTGTTAGGTCCCCTTCAGCTAAATGAGGTGAGTTCCTTGACACTTTTTTTTTTTTTTTCCTGAGGAGTCTGGTGAGCTTTAGGGATTGGTAATAATGCTGTCTGTACTCTTCAAGTCCTGGTTTGAATCTAACCCGGATTAACCTTGTGACCCCGAATTGTTTATGTGAAATGAAGTGGCCATCTTTGTTCTGCCTTAACAAAACTCCTTTCACATCAGAATTGGCCCTAATTGGTCTCCCTGTTGACAGGATTAACTGAGAGGCTCATGACTGAAGGGTCAATGAGAACAAAACCCAGACGACCCTCACTTTATGACACACAGGGCGGTCTCCCACCGGTTCTCTCTCCCCTTTCCCATCAGTAGCCAACCGGGAAAGCAACTTGCAGGGCCAGGAGGCACAGGGGCCTCCCCTAAGAATACTTTCCATATGTCTGCCCTGCTCTGTGAAGCAGTCTTGACACTGGCAGGACTCTAAATGAGGAAACTGTACACTTTTCTTGCCATAGGTCAAACAGGAAATATTTTAGACTTTGCAGACCAAACAGATTCTGTTGTAATCACTTCACTCTACTAAAAGGGGGAGAGGGGGCGGGCGGAGCAAAACATAGAGTATTATTATTTTTTTTTTTAAGGAAAATTTCTTCCCTTGCCTTTTTAAATTTTATTTATTTATTTTCCCTTTTGTTGCCCTTGTTGTTTTTATTATTGTTGTAGTTATTGTTGTCGTCATTGTTAGGACAGAGAGAAATGGAGAGAGGAGGGGAAGACAGAAAAGGGGAGAGAAAGATAGACACCTGCAGACCTGCTTCACCACCTGTGAAGCGACTCCCCTGCAGGTGGGGAGCCAGGGGCTCGAACCAGGATCCTTATGCCAGTCCTTGCGCTTCGCGCCATGTGCACTTAACCCGCTGCCCAACTCCCAAACATAGAGAATTATACATGGTGGTCCAAGAGGTGGCACAGTGGATAAAGTGTTAGATTCTCAAACATGAGGTCCTGAGTTCAGTCCCTAGCAGCACACATACCAGAGTGATGTCTGGCTTCTCTCCTCTCCTCTCCTCTCCTCTCCTCTCCTCTCCTCTCCTCTCCTCTCCTCTCCTCTCTTCTCCTTTCTCCTTTCCTCTCCCTCCTATCCCTGTCATTAACAATTAAATAAAATATTAAAAATATATTAAAGACACATACAAGAACAAGTGTATTAGTATTCCAACATGGTAGAGACAGCCAGAAATTGAGGGGAAAGGGCAGAACAGAGAGACACCTGCAACACTGCTTTACCACTCCTGAAGCTTTCCCTGCTGCAGGTGGGGACCAGGGCCTTGAACCCGGGTCTTTGCAAATGGCACTGTGTATACTCAACCAGGTCTGCCACCACCCAGCCCCCAAATTTTCACTTTCAAGAAATGTTATTATTTGGGTGGGGTTAGATAACATAATCATTATGCAGAGACTCTCATGCCTGAGGCTCCAAAGTCCCAGGTTCAGTCCCCTGCACCACCATAAGCCAGAGCTGAGCAGTGCTCTGGTAAAGATTAAAAAAATAAATGTTATTATTCTGATTTTTTTTAAATCACTTTTAGCTTGCAGGTTATATAAAAACAGGTTATGAACCAGATTTGTGTCACCACCAGCAGCTTACTAACCTCTGCTCTAGACCAAGAGTTGAACATCTCTCTTGTTTCCAATCTTGGCTTAGCTACTTGCTAGTGAGGGGGATATTTGCTTAGCTTTTGTAGGTTGATTCAGTTTCTTTATTGTATTTTGACAGAATGGGGAAGAACAGAAGCAGATGAAACAACAATTCTTTCACCTTCAACATTATCTCCCAATTCTATTAAAGAAACAATTCATTTAAACCAACACATTTCTGTATGTGGAATAGAAACTAAAGGACATAAATCTTAATATTCCCAATATGAGTCTCTGTCTTAATACGAGGAGCAATCTCACAACTTTGATGGACTCATATCTGAAGCTTCCTAAGTCTATTTGAAGACTCAGATTTTTTTAAAGCATTTATTTATTTATTCCCTTTTGTTGCCCTTGTTGTAGTTATTGCTGTTGTTATTGCTGTTGTCGTTGGATAGGACAGAGAGAAATGGAGAGAGGAGGGGAAGACAGAGAGGGGGAGAGAAAGATAGACACCTGCAGACCTCCTTCACCGATTGTGAAGCGACTCTCCTGCAGGTGGGGAGCGGGGGGCTGGAACCGGAATCCCTTATGCTGGTTCTTGCACTTTGCACCACCTGCGCTTAACCCGCTGAGCTACCTCCCGACTCCCATGTATTTGTTTTTAAAGGTTTATTAATTTCTTAATGAAAGAGAGAGAACATCAGAGCATCACTTCAGCACAGGTGATTCGAGGGATCCAACTTAGGACCCCATGACTGTGAGGCCTTACAGTGCTTTTTTTTTTTTTTATTGTGCCACCTCCCAGATCACTCACATTCAGATTTTTTTAAGGTGGAGGTATTTTAAGAGTAGGTTCTTGGGGAGTCGGACTGTAGCGCAGCTGGTTAAGTGCAGATGGCACAAAGTGCAATGACCCGCATAAGGATCCCAGCTCGAGCCCCCGGCTCCCTACCTGCAGGGAAGTTGCTTCACAAGCTGTGAAGTAGGTCTGCAGGTGTCTTTCTGTCCCCCTCTCTGTCTTCCCATCTTCTCTCCATTTCTCTCTGTCCTATCCAACAACGACGACATCAATAACAGCAACAATAACTACAAGAATAAAACAAGGGCAACAAAAGGGAATAAATATTTTAAAAGAGTAGATTTTTTATTATCTTTTTTCATAAATCATATATACATATATATATATATATATATATATATTTTTTTGCTTCTAGGGTTATTGCCGTGGCTCGGTGCCTGTACCATGAATCCACTGCTCCTGGAGACCATTTTTTTCCCCTTTTGTTGCCCTTGGTATTTTTTATCATTGGTGTGGTTATTATTATTGTTGTTGTTGTTGCTGTTGTTGGATAGGACAGAGAGAAATGGAGAGAGAAGGGAAGACAGAGAGGGGGAGAGAAAGACAGACACCTGCAGACCTGCTTCACCGCCTGTGAAGCGACTCCCCTGCAGGTGGCTAGCTGCGGCTTGAACCGGGTTCCTTCCGCTGGTCCTTGCGCTTTGCGCTAGGTGTGCTTAACCCGCTGCGCTACCGCCCGACCCCCCATAAATCCTGTTTTCTATGCTCTTTCATTTTTTGTTTTGTTCTGTGTATCAAATATCAGTCAACATTCAAATTTGTGATTGTTTTACACTTGGTTGTCTCAAATGCTGGTCTGCGTGCACGATGAATTGTGCCCTCTATGGAGGTGAGCCGTCTTTCAGGACCTAGAACTGCTTTTTTTGCATCCTCTGTACAATGTTGAATGAACTATAACTGTTTAGCCCTAAGCCAGGCTTGACTGACACGGAAACATTTAGTCCTCCTACATTTTTTGACATCTTGCTCAGAGAACCGTTTTCTTGCTTTGAACGATTGTTCGTGAGAGATAAGGAAACAGAGCACCACTCTGGCATATGCTGTGCTGGGGAGAGATGTAGGGAACTCATATTTGCAAACCCAACGTTCTAATCAGCAGCACCTCCTGAGTCACCATTTTCTTGTGTTTGGTCAGTACTTTGAGGGACATTCTAGAGGCTAAGTGTGAGGGTAACCCTGGATTATAGTTGTTAATCTTAAACAACTGGGAACAGGTAGAGAGAAGGGGGAAAGGACAGTTTGCTTCCCAACTCATGATACTTCCAGTTTATGAGGAAGATGCCTCACCTTTTTTTTCTTCTCCCAAAAGAAAGCAGAGAAGCTGCATTCACTGCTTATGAAAAGAACAACCCTATAAATGAACATTTCTTCAATAAAGTGATACTAGAGTTGGGAGTGGGGGCTGGGAGAAAGAAAAGAGAGGAGGGAAGGAAAGAAAAAAGGGGGACAGAGGAGATGGCATAATGGTTATGCAAACAGACTCTCATGCCTGAGGCTCCAAAGTCCCAGGTTCAATCCCCCGCACCGCCACAAGCCAGAGCTGAGCAGTGCTCTGGTGTTTCTCTCTTTCTCTCTTTGCATCTCTCTCAAAAATAAGATATTAATAAAAAAAATACAGAAGAAAGGAAGGCAAGAAGGGAGGAAGGAAGGAAGGAAAGAGAGAAGGGAGGGAGGGAAGGAAGGAAGGAAGGAAAGAAAGAAAGAAAAAGAAGGGAGGAAGCACTCATTGCTAGAAGGTAGAGTCCTCAGTGGAAAGAGAGTTCCTTTGAGACCTGGGCACCTGGAATGGGGCCAACTCATTTCTGCTGGAATTTGCATGTAAACAGTGGGATATGAGGTCCAGCTTTATGCCCTCTACAGTAATAAAACTGAGAAGTGGTTTTTCTTAAAATCCTGAATTGGATTTGGCATGTTGTCTTAGACCTCCCTACATTATCTTTTTTTTTTCCTTTGGTGTGGGAAATAAGAATTTTGCTGACTTGCTTTGGCTCCAGGGCATTTAGTTGTAGGCATTCTTGATAGGTTGGTGCTCAGACTTTTTTTTCCCCATAGGTAATTATTTTTGTTCAGTTCTGAGACCTAACCTCTGAACTTGAACTTAATAGCGAGATAAACTGACAGTCTCCTTGTTCTCATTCGAAATGTAGTGGCTTAGATGCTCCAATGTAGGAAATTAGCTGCCTTAACCTTTTTTTTTTTAATATTTATTTATTTAGCCTTTTGTTGCCCTTGTTTTTTTATTGCTGTTGTAGTTATTATTGTTGTTGCTATTGATATTGTCATTGTTAGATAGGACAGAGAGGAATGGAGAGAGGAGGGGAAGACAGAGAGGGGGAAAGAAAGACACCTGCAGACCTGCTACACCACCTATGAAGCGACCCCTCTGCAGGTGGGGAGCCGAGGGCTCGAACCAGGATCCTTCTGAGGGTCCTTGCTCTTTGCGCCACCTGCGCTTAACCCGCTTCACTACCGCCTGACTCCCTAGAATCATTAAAACAGTTATCAAAAACTTTCCCAAGAATAAAAGTCCTGGAGCAGATGGTTTTACAAATGAATTCTACAGAACCTTCAAGGAGTGTTAATACCTCTACTTTAAAAAGTCTTCCAGAAGATTGAAGACACAGGAATACTGCCTTCCAGCTTCTATGAAGCCAACATCACTTTGATACCAAAAGCTGACAGGAATACAACCAAAAAGGAAAACTACAGACCAATATCTCTGATGAACATAGATGCAAAAATATTGAACAAAATTCTAGCCAACTGGATACAGCAGTATATTAAAGAGATTGTTCATCATGACCAAGTGGAGCTTATCCCAGGTATGCAAGGTTGGTTTAATATACGTAAATCAATCAACGTGATCCACCACATCAATAAAAGCAAGACCAAAAACCACATGGTCATATCAATAGATGCAGAAAAAGCCTTTGATAAAATACAACATCCCTTTATGATCAAAACGCTACAAAAATGGTAATAGATAGAAAATTCCTCACCAAAGTGAAAGACTCTGGGGTGTGTGGGTGGGGAGATTACAGGTCCATGAAGGATGACAGAGGACCTAGTGGGGGTTGTATTGTTATATGGGAAACTGGGGAATGTTATGCATGTGCAAACTATTGTATTTACTGTTGAATGTAAAACATTAATTCCCCAATAAAGAAATAAAATAAATAAATAATATCCTGAAGATAGTGGAGTCTATATATAGCAAACCTACAGCCAACATCATATTTAATGGTGAAAAACTGGAAGCATTTTCCCTCAGATCATGTCCTAGACAGGGATGCCCACTATCACCATTACTATTCAACATAGTGTTGGAAGTTCTTGCCATAGCAATCAGGCAGAAGCAAAGAATTAAAGGCATACAGACTGAAAGAGAAGAAGTCAAACTCTCCCTATTTGCAGATGACATGATAGTATACACAGAAAAACCTAAGGAATCCAGCAAGAAACTTTTAGAAATCATCAGGCAATATAGTAAGGTGTCAGGCTACAAAATTAACATCAAAAGTCAGTGGCATTCCTCTATGCAAACACTAAGTTAGAAGAAGATGAAATCTGGAAGTCAATTCTTTTTACTGTAGCAACAAAAACAATAAAATATCTAGAAATTAAAAAAAAAGAATAGTGTTAGATCAGTTAAGCAAGAGTCCACCCATCCTAATGTCACTCTAATTAGTAACTTTTTTTCATTTTTTTGGTGGAGTTAGGACATCATACATGTGTGATTTCACCAATTCTGAGTCAGTTTTGTCATCTTTTTAATTTCAGATAGAATGTGAGAGACACTACAGTGTAAGAGCTTCCCCTGGCACAGTGGTGCACATATGTGATGCTGGGGGCATGGCCTCTACTTGATGAGCTATCTTCTTTGTTAAAGGTTTACTCTTTATTTTAATTTAATTAAAAATATATTTATTTATTCCCTTTTGTTGCCCTTGTTGTTTTATTGTTGTAGTTATTATTGTTGTAGTTATTATACCAGCGAGCAGATCTGCTTCACCGCTTATGAAGTGATTCCCCTGCAGGTGGGGAGCCGGAGGCTAGAACCGAGATCCTTATGCCGGTCCTTGCACTTTGCGCCACGTGTGCTTAACTTGCTGCGCTACCACCCGACTCCCTCAATTTCATTTTTTTTACATGTGTAACATTTCTCAGTTTTCCACATAATGATTCAAATCCCACTAGGTCTTCCTCTGTCTTCCAGGACCTGAACTCTCTCCCCGACCAACCCCAGAGTCTTTCACTTTGGTGTAATATACCAACTCCAGTCCAAGTTATGCTTAGTTTTTTCCCTTCTATTCTTATTTTTCAACTTCTGTCTATGAGTGAGATCATCACATATTCTTCTGGCTGGTCCCGCTTAACATGATTCATTCAAGCTCCGTCCAAGATGAGGTGAAGAAGGTGAATTCATAATTTTAAAGAGCTGAGTAGTATCCCATTGTGTATATAGACTACAACTTTCTCAGCCACTCATCTGTTGTTGAACACCTGGGTTGCTTCCAGGTTTTGGCTCTTAAAACTGTGCTGCTGGGAGTCGGGCTGTAGCACAGCAGGTTAAGCGCAGGTGGCTCAAAGCACAAGGACTGGCAACAACAACGGCAACAATAAATACAACAATTAAAAAATTGTGCTGCTGTGAACATAGATTTACATAAATCTTTTTGGATGGTATCTTTGGTTCACTGGGCTATATCCCCAGGAGAGGAATTGCAGGGTCATAGGGTAGGTCTATTTCCAGCCTTCTGACAGATCTCCACACTGTTCTCCACAGGGGTTGAATCAGTTTCCATTCCCACCAGCAGTGCAAAAGGATTCCTTTGTCCCCACAACCTCTCCAGCATTTGTTGCTGCTACCTTTTCTGATGCATGACATTATCATAGGAGTGAAGTGGTATCTCACTATTGTGTTTATTTGTATTTCTCTTACCATCAATGACCTGGAGCATTTTTTCATGTTTGTTAGCTTTTTGGATCTCTTCTTTGGTGAATATTCTGTTCATATCCTCTTTGCATTTTTGGATGGGATCATTTTTTGTTTGTTTGTTTGTTTCTGAGTTTGGTGAGCTCTTTATATACTTTGGTTATTAGACTCTTATCTGATGTACAGCATGTAAAGAAGTTTTACTTTTTAAGTGTTCATTTTAATGAGAAATAGACCAGAGCACTGCTCAGCTCTGGCTTATGGTGGTGCTGGGGACTGAATCTAGGACTTCAGAGCCTCTGGCATGAGAGGCTTTTGCATAATCATGCTACAGTCTCCCCAGCCCCTTTAAAGATTTACTTTTAAGTGGTGTGGGAGATAGTGCAGAGGATAATGCATTGGACTCTCATGGATGAGGTCCTGAGTTCGAGCCTCAGCAGCACATGTACCAGAGTGATCTCTGGTTCTCTTCAGCTTTCTTTGTTTGCGCTTCAGCCAGCACATCTGCTTCTTCCTCCACTTGGCTCTCATCGCACAGGGGCTTACAGGAAGAGAGCCAAAAGAGTTCGGCCTTTGAGATATTTGTTTGTTTGTTTGTGCTTGTGTTTGTTTGTTTAACCAGAGCACTGTCAGCTCTGGTTTATGGTGGCGCAGGGGATTGATCGAGGGATTTTGGAGCCTCAGGCATGAGTCTCTTTGCATGACCATTGCACTATCTATCCCTGCCCTATCTTTGAGTTTTTATGTGTTGGATAATCTTTTCCTCACAATTTTTATTTTATTTTTAATATTTTTATTGTTGGATAGAGACAGAGAGAAATTGAGAGGGGCGGGGAAGACAAAGAGGGAGAGAAAGATGCCTGCAGACCTGTTTCACTGCTTGTGAAGCAACCCCTGCAGGTGGGGAGCCAGGGCCTTGAACCGGGATCTTTATACTGGTCCTTGCACTTTGCGCCACGTGCGCTTAACCTGCTGAGATACTGCCCACCTCCCCTTCCTCACCATTTTAAAAATGTCAGATGTTGTGCTTTTTTTTTTTTTTTTTTTGCTTCCAGGGTTATCTCTGAGGCTGGGTGATACGCTAAGAATCCACTGCTCCTGGTGGCCATTTCTTTCATTTTGTTGTTGGATAGGCCAGAGAGAAACTGAGGGAAAAGGGGAAGACAGAGAGGAGGAGAGAAAGATAGACACCTGCAGACCTGCTTCACCACCTGTGAAGCGACACTCCCCCCCCCCCCCCCGCAGGTGGGGAGCCAGGGGCTTGTACTGGCATCCTTACGAGGGTCCCTGTGCTTCGCACTATGTGAGCTTAACCAGATGTGCTATCGCCTGGCCAGATGTTTTGATATGTTGCACATCAAAATCATGGAGCTTTTAGTATTCTTTACCTTTTACTTTTTATTATTTACTGGATAGAGACAGAGGAGCTAAGAGGGAAGTGGGAGATAGGGAGAAAGAGAGTGAGACGCTTGCAGCACTGCTTCACCACTCATGAAGCTTTTCTCCCTGCAGGTAGGGATTGTGGGTTTGAACTGGGTTCAAGCCCAATTATAACATGTGAGCTCAATCAGGTGTACCACCGCTCAGACCCCAGTATTCTTAACATTTTAGAATCCCAAACTGAACCAAATCTACGTTGTTGTTGACTTCTTGCCGGTGGGAATATAAAATAGTTATTTAAAGGCAGGTCACTATCAAGTCTGGGGATATATGATCCTCAGGCTTTGGTTATACGCTTCTTAGTATCCCAACAAACTCAATGACTGAACTACATTAGAGTTCTTATCTTTAGGTGGGGAAATGCTGCAGAACATGAAGGGGCGACATTACAAATCATTCAGGCTCACCACATATTTCTACTTTTCTTGTCAAGATAAGATTGTGACTCAGAGTCTTGTTAAGATTATCAGCTACTCAGGAGTCCGACTGTAGCACAGCAGGTTAAACACAGGTGGCACGAAGCGCAAGGACCGGTGTAAGGATCCAGGTCAGAGCCCCCAGCTCCGCACCTGCAGGGGAGTCGCTTCACAGGCGGTGAAGCAGGTCTGCAGGTGTCTATCTTTCTCTCCCCTTCTCTGTCTTCCCCTCCTCTCTCCATTTCTCTCTGTCCTAGCCAACAATGACATCAATAACTACAACAATAAAAAAATAAAATACACAAGGACAACAAAAGGGAATGTTTATTATTTTAATATTTATTTATTTCCTTTTATTGCCCTTGTTTTATTGTTGTAGTTATTGGTGTCATTGTTGTTGGATAGGACAGAGAGAAATGGAGAGAGGAGGGAAAGACAGAGGGGGAGAGAAAGACACCTGCAGACCTGCTTCACTGCCTGTGAAACGACTCCCCTGCAGGTGAACTGGAATCCTTCCGCGGGTGCTTGCGCTTTGCGCCACCTGCGCTTAACCCGCTGCGCTACCGCCAGACTCCCACATAAGTATTTAAAAAAAAAGATTATCCACTACAATAGAAAAGTTTTCTTTCTTCCTTTTCCTTTCCTTTCTTTTTTTCTTTTCTTTTCTCTTCTCTCCTTCTTTCTTCCTTTCTTTCATCCTTTCTTCTTCTTCTTTTTTTTAAAGAAATAGCCTGTATGTAGCCAGAGAGGTGACTCAATGAGTATGGAGCATTCTTAGCATATATATGACTCTGGTTCCATCCATGGCATATGTCGATGTGATAGAATTGTACCCCGGCCTCTCTCTTTCTCTCTTCAGTCCTCCTTTGAAAACAAAACAAAACAATTTTTTTTTTTTTTACTTTTGTGACAGATTAAACTTCTGGAGCTTCAAGGATGTAAATCATGTGCTTTAACACAGATATCTCCTCACTCCTTCTCAATAAATAAACAGTTGTTTAAATTTATTTATTTATTTATTTCTGCTACCAGGGTTATTCTGGGGCTCAGTGCTTGCATGACCAATCCATTACTCCTGGTAGCCATTCTCTCGCTCTCTCTCTCTCGCTCTCGCTATCACTCTCTTCTCTCTGAGTAAAAACAGAGAAATTGAGACAGAAGAGGGAGATATGCAGGTGGTGTAGATAGCGTAATGGTTATGAAAAGATACTTTAACGCCTGAAGCTCCAAAGTCACAGGCTCAGTCCTCTGCACCACCACAGGCTAGAGCTGAACAGTGTTTTGCAATAAATAAATAAACGGGGGAGATAGGGAGAGTGAAGGAGAGGCTTTCAATGCTTGTGAAGCACCCTCCGCATGTGGGGAATGGAGTAACTTGAGTCCTTGTACACGGTGGCACAGGAGCTCTACCAGGTATGCCACTACCTGTCTTCCCCCTCCTTTTTCTTTCTCCTCCAGGTTATCACTGGGGCTTGGTGCCTGCACTACAAATCCACTGCTCCTGGAGGCCATTTTTTTCCCATTTTGTTCCCCTTGTTGTTGTCGTTATTGTTATTGTTGCCATTGAAGTTGTTGCTGGATAGGACAGAGAGAAATTGAGAGAGGAAGGGAGACAGAGAGGGGAAGAGAAAGACACCTGCAGATCTGCTTCACCGCCTATGAAGCGACCCCTGGGGCTCCAACTGGGTTCCTTGCGCTGGTCCTTGAGCTTTGCGCCATGTGTGCTTAACCCGTTGCACTACTGCCCGACGCCCCATCCCCAGCTTTTTAAAGTAACTTAAAGCATGGCGTTTGGGACTAGGTGAAATAGCTCAACTTGTTATAACACAGTATGAGTATGCCTAGTATGCCTGAAGCCCCAAGGTGCCAGGTTCTCTCCCCAGAACTGTGCTTTGGGATGTCTCTCCTTCTCTGTCTCTCATTAAAAAATGTTCTATTCACAGAGACCATTTAAAAATAGTTATTTATTTCCTTTTGTTGCCCTTGTTTTATTGTTGTAGTCATTGTTGGATAGGACAGAGAGAAATGGAGAGAGGAGGGGAAGACAGAAAGGCGGAGAGAAAGACAGACACCTGCAGACCTGCTTCACTGCCTGTGAAGCGACTCCCCTGCAGGTGGGGAGCCGGGGTCTGGAACCAGGATCCTAGCATGGGTCCTTGTGTTTTGTGCCATGGGCGCTTAACCCGCTGCGCTACTGCCTGTCTCCCTTCAGAAACCATTTTTAAGTGGTATTTGGGCCAGGGACTTAACATAGTGGCCAAGTTCAGGCTTTATAAGTGTAAAATCTTGAGTTTAATCCCCAACACTACACAAACAAGAAAGAAGGAGAGAGAGAGATAGAGCATTAAAGGTCCTCCTGCTCTCGACCTCCTTTCTCCTGTTCTTTGAGTCAACACAGTTGCTTAGCAAAGCCACAGATTTCCCTTTCAGAAATGGAAACAAAAGTCTCCAAGGATGCCCCATGTCCCATCTCTCTGTTTTTCTCACAGAGGCGTGAAAGGTATTGTAAAAGTGAACATAAGACATTTATAAAAAGAGAGTTTAGGCGCTGGGTGGTGTCCCCCTGAGTGCGCACGTTAACCTAGGCAACGGCAAGCTCCAGGTTTCCTCCACCTGCAAGCGGTAAGTTTCCCAAGCAGTAAAGCAGTGTGAAACGTTTCTCTTTCTCTCAACCTTCTCAGTTTCTCTCTGTCCCATCAAACATGAGAAAAATTAAAAACAATGATTAATGGCAAAAATGTTTTTTAGTAATAGAGAAGGAAACAAGAGAGAGAGAATCTAAATAGAAAAAAAATGTGTTCTCAATCAGTCTTGGTATTAAGGTCTGGCTAAGTTAAGGGAAGAAGATTCAATATGATAAAAAAAAATTTTGTGAAAAAAAATGATGTGGCTAACCCAAATTCCAGCTTCAATATAATTCATATGCTATAAAAAGATTCCACACACACCATCAAAATCCAGATATGTGGATGTATGAACCTCATGTTTTACTGTACTTGAAGGCTTTGCTCCACGCATTGGCTGTTGAATGAGAAGGTTTTCCTGTGATTCATTCTCAAAGCAGAAATATTTCTGTGTAGGAAGACAACAGGTCAGTGAGAAAGCACCAAAAGTGTGGCTCTCCTGGATCAAACAGCAGTTAAATTGGATTTGACTCAGGTGGAAAGCATCTATGTCCAAAACACTGTTACATGCTGTGTTGCAAACATGAATCAGGCGGGAGTCTGACTCTCAAGGAATTTCAGATTGTCTGATGAGATTGTATAACCCTTAGCACATATATGTTATTAAAGGGTTAACAATGTGCTCTGAGACCAGATTAAATCTTTCTGGATGTGTAAACAGACTTTATGAGTTAGGCTTTGTAGGATACCACCTGCTGGAAGGGGAAAAGACCTTCTGGGCACAGTGATTAGTGTCAACAAAGGCTTGGGAACATCTGTTTGGGAAGATATGTCCTTTGGGGGAGCTGGAGCACCAGATCAGTGGTGTGGATTGGAAGAGGGCAAGGATGAAAGTGGTGATGAAGCTAAGAAGACAGGCTTTGGTTAGGGTGTGAGAAACATCAAATGTTCCACTTAGGACAGGGCTCCCGCATATGTGAACATCAACGGACCCAGATTGTCCTCTGTGGCAATTATAATATAGCAGGTATGCATTTCTTCTCTTTCTGGTTCAATTTCTAAACCAAATAAAATCTAACCTCAAGGTCCATTTTGGCACAGTTGGTCAAAAACTGAAATTTGCCCATGTTTGGGGGGAATCTACTCCCTAGAGTTGTAAAACAAAACCAAAAACAAACAAACAAACAAAAAATGGGAATTTATGGTACTCAGAATATATATGTTTATTTATTTATTTATTCCCTTTTGTTGCCCTTGTTTTTTTAATTTTATTGTTGTTGTTGGATAGGACAGAAAGAAATGGAGAGAGGAGGGGAAGACAGAAAGGGGGAGAGAAAGATAGACACCTGCAGACGTACTTCACCGCTTGCAAAGCGACTCCCCTGCAGGTGGGGAGCCGGGGGCTCGAACCGGGATCATTACGCCAGTCCTTGCACTTTGCACCACCTGCGCTTAACCCGCTGCGCTACCGCCCGACTTCCCTGCTTAAGCATTTCTAAAAATAACTTTTAAAAAGTTACCTATAACCGTAGGCCAGACAGATCAGAATCATATGGTCCTGTCAGTATCTAAGATATTGTTATTAGTTTGATATCATTAAGTGATTGAATGCATGGTGAGGTCAAGAACTGTACGGTAAATCTTAACCATGGGATTTTCAAAGAAAAAAAGGTCCCAACTAACTGGGTCATAATAAGAATTATCTTTTGCCTTTTTAAATTCTAAGATTACAAGGAACCTTCCCCATTGTCTTTAAAATCAGTATTTCTCTCAGTCCTGGAACCTCTGGGACTTCACTTACATTTCTTGACGCCTTTCCTCTCCCTGATGTACTGCCTCTGCTGACCTCAGCTAGATCAACACAAACAGTGCCACCATACCACTTTATGCTTTGCATTCTATACAGAGATGTCAAGCCTGAGATACCAACCTTCCATTTCCAATAATCTGCCACCAAGTTACAGATGCTATGATGCTTCAATCTTAACTTCCTGGGCAGATGACATCACCAACGTGTCCTGGAACCTCACCTCCCCAGAGCCCTACCCACTAGGAAAAGATAGAGACAGGCTGGGGGTGTGGATATACCTGCCAGTGCCCATGACCAGCAGAGACGCAGTTACAGAAGATTGATATTCTACCTTTTGTATCCCCCCAAATTTTTGGTCTATGCTCCTAGCAGGGGGAGGGGGAAAACGGCCAGAGGGCTCTGAACTGTAATCCCATCAGGATTTGGAAAGAGAAGAGGAAAAAAGGAAGGACACTAAGAAGTATTAATAGTTGTCGGTGTGACTCAATAAGAAAGAGAAGGCAGAGCCATAGAACAAATGGGCAAATATATGTATTTATAAAAATAGTCACACCTGTGATCTCGGGAGAACTACTGAAGTTTCCAGTGGAGGGAATGGAGACTCAGAATTCTGGTGGGAACAGTGTGGAATTGTACCTGTTGTGTGAATCAATATTAATCAATATTAAATCACTAATAAAAATAAATTAAAAATAGCAGCTTTAGTACTGAATACATCTTTCAGACACCTTCCTCTTTTGCATAAGAAATAATCTTCGGAGGGTGTTGACCTGTGGTCCATCTGCTAGAGCGTGTATATTACAGAGTGCGAGGACCCAGGTTCAAGACCCAGGTCCCCACCTATTAAAAAAAAATGGAGGAGCCAGGTGCACTTGGTTTTAGTGCTCACATTACAGTGCACAGGGACCCAGGTTCAAGCCCCTGGCCCCCTCCTGCGGGGGAAAGCTTCACAAGTTGTGAAGCAGAGCTGCGGGTGTCTCTCTGTCTCTTTCCCTCTCCATCTCTTCCTCCCCTCTCAATTTCTATCTGTCTCTATCCAATAATAAATAAGAATTAAAAAAATTGGAAATTTAGATGATACTCAGAATATGGAGAAAGGAAGCCTAGCTCCCCCCAGCCCCGGGGTACTCATTATAGCTATTTTGTCACCTGCGACCATACAGTATTGACATGAAAAGTTGCTCCCTAACCTCCACAACTAACAAGTTCTGAAGCTTTGATCACCAAAATGGGCCATTCTGTATTGCCTCAGAGACCCCCTCCCTGCTGTTTGGAAGGTTAACATCTTGGTGTCTAATACATAACACTCTTGGGGAAGGTACCTTCTCGTACTGCCTTTTTCTCAACACAGTCAAGGGAACTTAGTTTATTGCTCCTCTTCTTGAGGAAAAGCAATCTTAGTACTTCTTCTTCTTCTTTTTTTTTTTTTTTTTTGCTTCCAGGGTTATTGCTGGGGCTCAGTGCCTGTACCATGAATCCACTGCTCCTGGAGGTCATTTTTCCCCCTTTTGTTGCCCTTGTTGTAGCCTTGTTGTGGTTATTATTGTTGTTGTTGATGTCGCTTGTTGTTGGACAGAATAGAGAGAAGTGGAGAGAGGAGGGGAAGACAGAGAGGGAGAGAGAAAGAAAAACACTTGCAGACCTGCTTCACCGCTTGTGAAGCGACTTCGGGGCAGGTGGGGAGCAAGGGGCTTGAACCCGGATCCTTATGCTGGTCCCTGCACTTAACGCCATGTGCGCTTAACCCGCTACGCTACCACCCGACCCCCTGTCTTAGAACTTCTAAACTTTACAGTTCCTATAACCTGTCTTATGAAAAGCCACTGTACTTTTGGAGTCACAGTGGATTGGAAAAACTAGACAAGTTTACAAAATAAAATCATGATATGGGAGAGGTATTCTATATGTTGTCCTTAACAATAACCTTGGGGACATGGTCTTTCCTAAAGTGTGAGGATCTCAACAGGAATTTCAGGCCACACAAGGTGAGTAAGAGGAGAATCATCTGGAAATAGGAAAGGAGTGTTCTTAGCAGTTATTTACTCAGGAGGGAACACACTGAATGGCTATTTCTCAAAATGTCCAAACTTAGTCTCTCACTGCCTTGATATATGTTGCTTTTTAAATTTTTTATTATTTATTTTCCCTTTTGTTGCCCTTGTTGTTGTAGTTATTATTATTGTTGTTGATGCCACTGTTCTTGGATAGGACAGAGAGAAATGGAGAGAGGAGGAGAAGACAGAGAGGGGAAGAGAAAGAGAGACACCTGCAGACCTGCTTCACCACTGGTGAAGCGACCCCCCCCACACACAGGTGGGGAGCCAGGGCTTGAACTCGGATCCTTATGCCGGTCCTTGCGCTTAGCACCACCTGCACTTAACCCGCTGTGCTACTGCCCGACTCCCATATGTTGCTTTTGAGAGTAATTCCTGAATAAAAATATCATCTGATTGTTGTCTCCTTTTTTAATCAGCCCCTTTTTTCTTTTTTTTTAAAAATATTTATTTATTCCCTTTTTGTTGCCCTTTTTGTTTTATCGTTGTAATTATTGTTGTTGTTACTGATGTTGTCGTTGTTGGATAGGACAGAGAGTAATGGAGAGAGAAGGGGAAGACAGAGAGGGGGAGAGAAAGATAGACACCTGCAGACCTGCTTCACCGCCTGTGAAGCGACTCCCCTGCAGGTGGGGAGCCCGGGGCTCGAACCGGGATTCTTATGCCGGTCCTTGTGCTTTGCGCCACCTGCGCTTAACCCGCTGTGCTACCGCCTAACTCCCCCCTTTCCTTTTTCAAGAAGTAAAAGTGGTTATCACCACTTTCCTAGATCTCTCTTCAGATATCTAAGGAAACACACAAATATGCCTTTCTTCTTCTTCTCCTTTTAAATTATCTTTACTGGATAGAGAAACCAGGGGGGGGGGGCCGCAGGTGTCTCTCTGTCTCTTCCCCTCCTTAGCTCTCCTTTCCTCTCAATTTCTTTGTCTCTATCCAATAATAAATAAATTTTTAAAAAATTCAAAAAAGAAATCGAGAGAGAAGGGGGAAACAGAGAGAGAGAGAGACAGAGAGACATCTGCTGCCCTGCTTCATCACTTGCAAAGCTTTCCCCCTGCAGGTGAGGATAGGCGCTAGAACCCAGGTCCTTGTGCACCGTAATGTGTGCGCTCAACCAGGTGTGCCACTGCCCAGCCCTAAATATGCCATGTTACTTCTACGTCTTTATTTAATTTTTTTAATTTTATTTCTTTTTTATTATTTTATTTATTCCCTTTTGTTTCCCTTGTTGTTTTATTGTTGTAGTTATCATTGTTGTTGTTATTGATGTTATCGTTGTTGGATAGGACAGAGAGAAATGGAGAGAGGAAGGGAAGATAGAGGGGAGAGAGAAAGATAGACACCTGCAGACCTGCTTCACCTCCTGTGAAGCGACTCCCCTGTAGGCGGGGAGCTGGGGGCTCGAACCGGGATCAGTTCTGCCGGTCATCGCGCTTCACGCCACGTGCGCTTAACCCACTGCGCTACCGCCTGACTCCCTGTTACTTCTTATTTGAAGTAAATTCTGGGTCTAGCATATTAGTCTTCTTCTTTCCTTTTCACTTAAAATGCAGCTGGGCCTTTGTCTTGAATCACTCATGATACAAGGTTCTGTCCCTACCTGTCAGTGACTATCCAGCGTGCTATTTGGATCTCTATATGGTGTTAGAATTACATTGTCCTTTCTCAGACAGAGTTCACTGAAAATGTAAAATGTGGGGCCAGCAAAATAGCTTAAGTGGAAAGGTGTGTGACTCAGGTCCAGTCCGCCTGGTGGGGGGGCCCTTTGGTGCTGTGGTGTCTCTCTCCCTATCTGAAATAGTCAGCACGGAGAAGTAAAAGCTTCAGCAGTGACAAAAAAGTAAAAAGAAAGAAAATATAAAAAACAACAAAGAAACCCTGAGATTTTTTGTTTTTCTTCTGTAAAAAATAATGATTTATTTATGTCCTTTTGTTGCCCTTGTTTTATTGTTATAGTTCTTATTGTTGTTGTTACTGATGTCGTTGTTGGATAGGACAGAGAGAAGTGGAGAGAGGAGGGGAAGACAGAGAGGGGGAGAGAAAGATAGACACCTGCAGACCTGCTTTACTGCCTGTGAAGCGACTCCCCTGCAGGTGGGGAGCCGGGGGTTTGAACCGGGATCCTTCCGCTGGTCCTTGCGCTTTGCGCCACGTGCACTTAACCCGCTGCACCACCGCTAGACTCCGTAGTTTTTGTTTTTCATTGACTACTCTGTGCATCATAAAGTGGAAAATGAGACCAAATTTGTCTTTTAAAATGTTTCTGTGGCTGGTTTGCTAAGAGCAGGACAAAAATGAAAGGTTTTTTTTTTTTTTTTTACATATAATCTTTATTTATTAGATAGAGACAGCCAAAAATCTAGAGGGAAGGGAGTGATAGAGAGGACGAGAGACAGACACATCTGCAGCACTGCTTCACCACTGGCAAAGCTTTCCCCCTGCAGGTGGTGACCAGAGGTTCGAACCTGGGTCCTTGCATACTATAACATGTGTGCTCAACCAGATGTGCCACCTCCCAGCCCCTTTTTTTCATGTTTTTATCATTATCTTTATTTATTTATTGGATAGAGACAGCCAGAAATCAAGAAGGAAGGGGGAAGTGGAGAGGGAGAGAGACAGAGAGACACCTGTGGCAGTGCTTCACTGCTCCTAAAGTGTCCCCCCTGCGGGTGGGGGGGTGGGGCCTCAGACCTGGGTCCTTGCACATTGCAGCATGTGTGTTCAACCAGGTGCACTGCCACCGGCCCCCACCATTTATCTCCATAATTCTTTTTTTCCTTGTAAAGCTGTACATATATGTCTATTTGATAGATAGGTTAGTATATTAAGCAATGCCTCTACATTATTTTTTCCATAATTGCTCTACCATCTTACATTTTCACTGTGAACAACAGTTCTGACTTTACACAGCGTCATCCACAACTGTTATTTTCTGTTTTGTTGATAGTGACTATTCTTTTTTTTTTAAGAAAGGATTAATTAACAAAACCATAGGGTAGGAGGGGTACAACTCCACACAATTCCCAACGCCCAATCTCCATATCCAACTCCCTCCCCAGTAGCTTTCCCATTCTCTATCCCTCTGGGAGCATGGACCCAGGGTCATTGTGGGTTGCAGAAGGTAGAAGGTCTGGCTTCTGTAATTGCTTCCCCGCTGAACATGGGCGTTGACTGGTTGGTCCATACTCCCAGTCTGCCTCTCTCTTTCCCTAGTAGGGTGGGTCTCTGGGGAAGCAGAGCTCCAGGACACATTGGTGGGGTCTTCAGTCCAGGGAAGCCTGGTCGGCATCCTGATGACACCTGGAACCTGGTGACTGAAAAGAGAGTTAACATACAAAGCCAAACAAATTGTTGAGCAATCATGGACCCAAAGCTTGCAAAAGTGGAGGTGACTATTCTTTTTTAAAAAATTTATTTATAAAATGGAAACTTTGACAAAACCATAGGGTAAGAGGGGTACATTTTCACACAGGCCCACCTCCAGAGCCCCATATCCAATACCCTCCCCTGATAGCTTTCCTATTCTTTATCCACCTGGGAGCATATTCAGTCCAGGGTCATTATGGGGTGCAGAAGGTGGAAGGTCTGGCTTCTGTAACTGCTTCCCCACTGAACATGGGTGTTGGCAGGTCGATCCATACTCCCAGCCTGTCTCTCTCTTTCCCTGGTGGGGCAGGGGCCTGAAACATGGTGTCAAGAAACATGTCAAGAAACATGGTGAGGTCTTCTGCCCAAGGAAGTTGGGTTGGCATCGTAGTATCTAGAACATGGTGGCTGAAAAAGAGTTAAGACATAATGCAGAATAAATTGTTGACTAATTATAAACCTAAAGGTATGAATATTGCAGATGAAGATTGGGGTCTCTGTTTTGGAAAAAGCTAGTAGGTCTGTTTTAGGTATATTCCAGAGGCCCATGACTTTACTGGTTTTTGCCTGAGCCTGACATCTATTATGCAGATGGACCCAGGATATGGACTGGATTTGACTGATTTCCAATTTTAAGTCTTAAGTGCTTAGATTGAAGAAACATGTACTCAGCCTATGTTCTATGCATCAAAAAGTTTGAGACATTCAATCCCCTTATATTAATAGTTATTTGTGAGATTTTAAGTTAATGGGAGTGTATATATTTTTTATGTTTTCTTTATTTATTCCCTTTTGTTGCTCTTGTTGTCTTATTGTTGTAGTTATTATTGTTGTTGTTGGAAAGGACAGAGAGACGTGGAGAGAGGAAGGGAAGACAGAGGGGGGACAGAAAGATAGACACTTGTAGACCTGCTTCACTGCTTGTGAAGCGGCTCCCCTGCAGGTAGGGAGTGGGGGGAGGGGGGCCTAGAACCAGGATCCTTACACCGGTCCTTGTGCTTTGTGCCACTTGTGCTAAACCCACTGCGCTACTGTCCTGACTCTCCATGAGTGTATATTAACACCATTCCCACCACCAAAGTTCTGTGTCTCGCCCCTCCCCCCTTCCCCCCAAATGAAGCTGAACATCTATCCTCACCTTCCACCCAAAGATTGTTACTTTGATGCCCTACTCCAAATTCATTCAGATTCTGCTTTGAGTTTCCCTTTCTGTTCTTTCTCAACTTCTGTGAGTGGGATCATCCTGTACTTGTCTTTGTCTTTCTGTCTTATCTCACTTAACATAATTCCTTCTAGCTCTGTCCAAGATGGATCAGAGAAGATTGGTTTATTGTTCTCTTTTTAAAATTTCTTTATTGGGGAATTAATGTTTTACATTCAACAGTAAATACAATAGTTTGTACATGCATAACATTTCCCAGTTTTCCACATAACAACACAACCCCCACTAGGTCCTCTGTCATCCTTCTTGGATCTGTATTCTACCCACTCACCCAACCCCACCCCAGAGTCTTTTACTTTGGTGCAATACGCCAATTCCACTTCATGTTCTACTTGTGTTTTCTTTTCTGATCTTGGTTTTCAACTTCTGCCTGAGAGTGAGATCATCCCATATTCATCCTTCTGTTTCTGACTTATTTCACTCAACATGATTTTTTCAAGGTCCATCCAACATCAGCTGAAAATGGTGAAGTCACCATTTTTTACAGCTGAGTAGTATTCCATTGTGTATATATACCACAACTTGCTCAGCCACTCATCTGTTGTTGGACACCTGGGTTGCTTCCAGGTTTTGGCTATTACAAATTGTGCTGCCAAGAACATATGTGTACACAGATTTTTTTGGATGGGTGTGTTGGGTTTCTTAGGATATATACCCAGGAGAGGAATTGCAGGATCATAGGGTCGATCCATTTCTAGCCTTCTGAGAGTTCTCCAGACTGTTCTCCACAGAGGTTGGACCAATTGACATTCCCACCAGCAGTGCAGGAGGGTTCCTTTGACCCCTCAACCTCTCCACCATTTGCTGCTGTTACCTTTTCTGATATATGACATTTTCAAGGTTTATTGTTCTTAATAGCTGTGTAGATGAAAGGGTTTTGAGAAGCTCCTGTTTCTCTGCTTTTGCCATTTGATGTAAGGTCATTCATATTGGAAGCTTAGATTTAACTATTAAGGCATATTCCATTTTTTGTAGGAGTTTGGAAATAGTTGGGAGGTAACTGGTCCTTTTGGGGAAACAAATGGAAATGTAACTTGAAGGGGGCCAGGTAGTGGCACACCTGGTTAAGCACTCACATTACAGTGTGCAAGGACTTGGGTTCAATCCCCTGGTTCTCATGAGTGTTGGTATGCTTCTAAATTCTGCTTATAAGACCTTCTGTTTTGATCATCACATTAGGTTCGCTTGTATTACTTACGATGTGGTCTATTTACATAATCACTGTTTTACCTGAGTCCCACCCTGCCTGCAGGGTGTTGGTTTAATCCCCACTGGTTAGATGGAAGCTTTCTATGTTCTGTTCGTGCTCTTTTTTTTTTGCTCCTCCCCCTCCTAGTCATTTTCCTTTCCCTTGCCACATCCGGTGAAGAGATGCATAAAAGGCGATGTATCTGATTAATAAATGAGATACTGCTTCCCAGCTCAGCCATGAGTCCCTGGTCGTCTGTCTCCCGCCAGTGAAGCTAGACCGGCAACTGGCGGCCCGAACTGGGACGGGCACATGAGTGGTGAAATAAGGCTGCTGGTATCTCTCTGTCTGTCTCCCACTCTATTTCCCCCTCCCTTCTCAATGTCTCTTTTTCCTTTCAAATATTTTTAATATTTTATTTATTTATTAATGAGATGGTTAGGGGGGTAAGAACTGGACATCATTCTGGTATATGTGCTGCTGAGAATTGAACTCAGGACCTTATACTTGACAGTCCAGTGCCCCATCCACTGCACCACCTACTGGACCATTCAATTTCTTTCTCTCCAATAATAAATAAATAAAAATATAAAAAAAAAATTTTAAATTCCACCCCTTTTTTTGTTAACTGGACTAGCTTTAGAAAAACTGTAATGGAACTTGAAGACATCCAAGTACAAGTTCTTACTGTTTAAGATAGTTCTACTTCATAGTTTTAGACCATGAAGTCTTATAGTTTCTAAAGCATAGAGTTTATCTCAAAATATCCTTGTAGCTTCAGTCTCTGCATATTTCCAGGTGAAATTCCTGGAGAGAGGATTTTAAAGATTTTTTTTTTTTTATTGGAGACAGACACAGAGAGAGAACACACCAAAGCATTGTTCTGGCATATGTGGTGGCAGGAATTGAACTCAGGACTTCACACATGCAAGTCTTATACTCTACTACTGAGCCATTTCCCTTTCAGGTCCAGGAATGTATCAGCACCTCTGCTTCTCACTATTAGCTTTATCCCCATGGCCAAGTGTCCTAAACTCTGTAAACTTGCATTTCTTTTATAGAAAATGGAGTTTAGTAACACTACCCTTTTTAGAAAGTTAGTTTTTAAGGATAATGTTCAGTTGCAGGGGATCAGAAAGATAGTTCACCAGCGAGGGTGTGTGCTTTGCCATATACAAGGCCCAGGGTTGAACTCTGGGACAACATATAACGTGTTAAGCACTGCTATGGTATCTCTTCTTCTGTCTCCTAAATGAAAAAGCAGCTCAGAGTCATGAAATGGCACGTGGGTGAGGACCAGCTCTACAAAACAAAACCATAGACCAGATGTATAAAATGTTTAGTACAGTTCTAAGTACAGAGTGAGCTAAAAGCAAACAGAAATTATTGTTCTTATTATTGTGGGTCAGATACTAGATGCTAAAATACAAACATCAATGATCTGGGAGGTTACACAGTGGACAGTGCTGGATGGCAGGCGTGAGTCCCCAAGTTCGATCCCGGCATTGCGTGCACCACAGTGAGGCTCTGCTGTTCTATCTCTCTTTCTCTCTTTCTTTCTTCCCCTCTCTCCCTCATCCTCATTAGTAAAGGAATATTTAAAAAAAAAGATATAAACACACATCATAGTTCTCCAAAATGAACACAGAAAAGTCATCCTTGATCTTTAAGGTTAGTGCCATGGAAGAGAGACATTGGAGGAGGAAGCTTTGCCCTCCCAGTGGAGAGTATAGTGTGATATATATATATATATATATTTGTATATTACATATTGGGTTGTTGAAAAAGCCATGACATAGCTTTCTATTTTATTTTACTCTTTTTATTATTTATTTACTTGCCTCCAGGGTTATTGCTGAGGCTCGGTGCCGGCGCTATGAATCCACTGCTTCTGGTGGTCATTTTTCACGGGCAGGTCAGAGAAATCGAGAGGGGAGGGGGAGGTAGAGAGGGAGGGAAACAGAGAGACCCCTGCAGCCCTGCTTCGCTGCTTGTGAAGCGACCCCCCTGCAGCTGGGGAGCCGGGGACTTGAACTAGGATCCTTGAGTGGGTCGTACTTCATACTATGTGCGCTTAACCTGGTGCACTACCGCTCAACCCCCTCATGACATATTTTTCTAGACAACCCAATATATACTTAGAACTGCTCATAGCTCTATAATTAATAGTAATGATATATAATGTATCACATATTATTTAGTTAATTTGGAGTCTACTATAATTATCCTTCCATATATAATTATCGTTGCACATACTTCATGGTCAGAATTTGGATGTGAGGTGATTGTTTCTCATTTGCATTTAATATTTATTCATTCCCTTTTGTCTTAAGAAGCCCTAACTTGGCAGTTGTCTGACTCCATTTCTTACCCTACCAATTTCTTGAAAAATATCATTTCCTTCAACTTCTAAAAGATATTTAGGTGGTCGGGTGGTAGCGCAGCAGGTTAAGCACCCGTGGCACAAAGCGCAAGGACCGGCATTTGGATCCCAGTTCAAGCCCCCAGCTCCCCACCTGCAGGGGAGATGCTTCACAGGTGGTGAAGCAGGTCTACAGGTGTCTACCTTTTTCTCCCCCTCTTTGTCTTCCCCTCCTCTCTCCATTTCTCCCTGTCCTATCCAACAATGACATCATAAACAACAACAATAATAACTACAACAACAAATCAACAAGAGCAACAAAAGGGAAAATAAATAATAAAAAAAATCTTTAAAAAATTTAAAAAATATTTAATTTATTTATTATGGGAAATATAGGTGGAGAAAGAAAGAACCAGATATCACTCTGGTACATGTGCTACTGGGGATTGAACTCAGGACCTCATGCTTGAGAGTCCAGGGCTTTATCCATAGTGTCACCTCCCAGACCACTCAATGTTGTTTTGTTGTAACATTGATGAGAAAGAAATAAAATTCCCTACCAAGATCACTATCCTTGTGAAGTTTACATGTTCTCCCCACATCTGTGTAGGTTTTCTCCAGGCACTGTGACTTCTGCCCACTCTCCAAAGATGTGCACATTAGACTTGTCAGGCCTAACCTGGGCCCAGTCTGAATGGGCGTGGGTGTGATGTGAGTGTGTCCTGTGATAGAATGGCATTCTTTTTTTTGTTCCCCAAAGATCTTATTTATTTATTTATTTAAAAAATATTTATTTATTCCCTTTTGTTGCCCTTGTTTTATTGTTGTAGTCATCATTATTATTGATGTCGTCGTCATTGTTGGGATCTTATTTATTTATTAATGAGAGCAACAGGAGGAGAGAGAAAACAAACCAGACACCATTCTGGTACATGTGCTGCCAGGGAATGAACTCAGGACCTCAGGCTTGAGATTCCACTGCTTCATTCACTGAGCCACCTCCCAGACCACAGGAGGGCAATCTGTCCTGCGTTGGTTTTCACCTGTTGGGCCCTGGCCTGTCAGGAGAGATTCTGACTATCTACAACTCTGAACTGGGATAGCAATTTGGAAAATGAATTAATACAAATTATTGTTTAGTATTACTAGCGTATTGGACTTTTATTTAGAAGTTTGCTGTGTGTGTGTGTGTGTGTGACCAGAAATATGTCATAGTATCTTAACTCTGTTTACATCAATCAACTTTTCTATGATAAAATAAACTTTTTTTTTCTTAAAACTATGCTGGTTGAGGACTTAAACTATTGGGAAACAGTTAATTCAAACTAGCTGTGGTTTTCTCATCTGTCACAAGAGAGAGAGAGAGAAATAGTTAATAGTTAATATTGAGTTGTGAAATTAATGTCCCCAGCACACCATGTTTAATAAATGTTACCTACTGTTACTTAATAAATTCATCTGTGGTCTGGGAGATGGCGCAGTGGATAAAGCACTAGATTCTCAAGCATGAGGTCCCAAGTTCGATCCCCGGCAGCACATGTACCAGCGTGATGTCTGGCTCTTTCTCTCCTCCTATCTCTCTCATGAATAGATAAATTTAAAAATTGAAAAATGTATTTATAATAAATTCTTCTACTATTTGATGTGCTAATGACTTGGAAACAAAATAGAGATCACCTCAATTTTTATAATTATTAATAATGATAATGAAAAAGAAGGAGGAGGAGGATAGGAATGAAAGACGGGGGCCAGGTGGTGGTTCAACCCCTGGTCCCCATCTGCACGGAGAAAGTTTCATGAGTGGTGAAGCAGGGCTGCAGGTGAAGCAGGTGTCCCTCTGTCTCTCGCCGTCTCTAACTCCCCTTCCTCTCTCAATTTCTGTCTCTATCCAATAATAAATAAATAATATAACAAAGAAAGAAAGGGAGGGAGGAAAGAAGAAAGGAAGAAGCAAAGAAGAAAAGAAGGAAAGAAGGAAGGAAAGAAAGAAAGAGAAAGAAAGGAAGAAAGAAAGAAAGAAAGAGATTTGACTACCGGAGGCGGAGCTACGAGCAGCAGATGGCTTTCTCTCCTCTCCTCTCCTCTCCTCTCCTCTCCTCTCCTCTCCTCTCCTCTCCTCTCCTCTCCTCTCCTCTCCTCTCCTCTCCTCTCCTCTCCTCTCCTCTCCGGGATCAACTAGGAATACCAAAGGAGACCACCCGGACCGAAACAATACAGGACTAGAATGACCACAGGAACCCAGTAAATCACACGTGAGTACAAACACGCGTGGCTGGTGACAGAGAGGAGAGAGGGGCCTAAGGAGAGATTAAGTGACTGCTAACAGTTTAACAGTTTATCAGTGGAGACACCACCTCCAGTCTGCTCCACAACAAGGGGACAGCTGAAGGGAGGAGAGGACTCCCCAGAGACTCACCAAGTGCAACTCTGAGTCTCCATTGCTACTACCCTCAGAATCTGGAGCAGCGACAGGGAGGGACACCAGGGGACAGAGATCTAACCAGGAAACTCAGGAGAAGACTATTCAATGGGGAAAGCAGAGTCTCTTCAACAAATGGTGTTGGAAACAATGGGTTGAAACATGCAGAAGAATGAAACTGAATCAGTGTATTTCACCAAATACAAAAGTAAATTCCAAGTGGATCAAGGACTTGGATGTTAGAGCACAAACTATCAAATACTTAGGAAAATATTGGCAGAACTCTTTTCTGCATAAATTTTAAAGACATTTTCAATGAAACAAATCCAATTACAAAGAAAAGTAAAGCAAGTATAAACCTATGGGACTACATCAAATTAAAAAAGCTTCTTCACAGCAAAAGAAACCTCTACCCATACCAAGAGACCCCTCACAAAATGGGAGATCTTTACATTCCATACATCAGATAAGAGTTTAATAACCAACATATATAAAGAGCTTGCCAGACTCAACAACAAGACAACAAATAACCCTATCAAAAAATGGAGGGAGGACTTGGACAGAATATTCACCACAGAAGAGATCCAAAAGGCCGAGAAACACATGAAAAAATGCTCCAAGTCTCTGATTGTCAGAGAAATGCAACTCAAGACAACAATGAGATATCACTTCACTCCTATGAGAATGTCATACATCAGAAAAGGTAACAGCAGCAAATGCTGGAGAGGGTGTGGGATCAGAAAAGAAAACACAAGTAGAACCTGAAATGGAATTGGGGTACTGCACCAAAGTAAAAGACTCTGGGGTGGGTGAGTGGGTAGAATACAGATCCAAGAAGGATGACAGAGGACCTAGTGGGGGTTGTATTGTTAAATGGGAAACTGGGGAATGTTATGCATGTACAAACTATTGTATTTACTGTTGAATGTAAAACATTAATTCCTCAATAAAGAAATAAAAAAGAAAGAAAGAAAGAAAGAAAGAAAGAAAGAAAGAAAGAAAGAAAGAAAGAAAGAAAGAAAGAAAAAGAGAATGTTCCTGTCTCTTTCGTGGAAGCTGAGCCGCAGGTTGCCGCAAGGGTGTGTGTGGTAGGGAGCTGAGAAGTTCCAGGAGGCGAAAAGAGTGGGTGCAGATCCCTTGCTGTTCAGCCTCTTGCAACCCCCTTTTGCCTCCCCTTGGGTGGGAGCGGCACCCCAGCAGAGCCCCTGCGGAGCAGAGCCTTGCTCCCCTCCCCCCCCCCCCCCCGCGCCCCCCACCCCCGCTCACCCGCCCCGCCCCCCACTCAGCCGCCCCATCCCCCGGCTCACCCGCTCCGCCCCCCGCTCAGCCGCCCCGCTCCGCTCATCCGCCCCGCCCCCCGGCTCACCCGCCCCGCCCCCCGCTCACCCGCCCCGCCCCCCGGCTCAGCCGCCCCGCCCCCCGCTCACCCGCCCCGCCCCCAGCGCACGGTTCCCTGGCAGCCAGCCCCGCGCGCACTAAGCTGCCCTCGCGGGCTATGCACAGCTGCGCCGGGCTCCGGGGCTGCACAGACGCGGGTCTCGGCGATGCTCTAGCGCTCTCCGAAGGCCCAGCCGCCCCGCAACATGGCCCGGCCGGTGCAGCTGGCGCCCGGGTCGCTGGCGCTGGCGCTGTGCCGGCTGGAAGCGCGGGAGGCGACGGAGGGCGCGGAGGAGCCGGGCGGGCGGGCAGTGTTCCGCGCCTTCCGCCGCGCCAACGCGCGCTGCTTCTGGAACTCGCGGCTGGCGCGCGCCGCCTCGCGGCTGGCCTTCCAGGGCTGGCTCCCGCGCGGGGCGCTGCTGGTGCTGCTGGTGCACGCGGCCCCCGCCAGCCTGCAGGTGCTGCGCGATGCCTGGTGCCGCCGCGCGCTGCGCCCGCCGCCCGGCTACCGCATCCGGGCCGTGGGTAAGTAAGTGCTAGTCGACGCCGGCCGGGAGCTGGGCGTCTGGGCGACCTCGGGCGCTGGGGAGGCCGGATCCGGTGGCTGGAGGACGGCTGACCTGCCGAGACCTACCCCCCTATTGCAAGGGCTTCGAGGTGTGCTCGGCCAACTCCGCGAAACCTTTATTCCATAACTCACCTCTTGAAGCCGGTGGAGCGCACAGTAGTTTCTGGTTAGGAACTTTCTAGTTAGAAAAGTGATGCTCAGGCAGGGGCAGATACATAATGGTTATGCAAAAAGATTTAAAGACCTGAGGCGCCACAGTCCCAGGATTAATCCCCGGAGCTGACCAGTGCTCTGGTTAAAAAAAACAAAACCAAAAGAAAAGAAGGGAAAAGAAAAGAGAAAAGAACAAAGTGATGCTCTGGGGAGAGAGTCCCGCGTGCCAGGGAGCTAGAGATTCGGTTTCAGCTCCATGGGGGGAGCCTTATGCAGGAGCAGGCTAGCTGGTCTTTTTCTCTCTTTCATTACAGATTTGGAGTGGACGCGGAAAACCGGTTTGTGGTTCATGCCACGCTGTGTGTGGTGGTCTTGGATCCGGGTCTAGTTGAAGGTTTAGGGTTAACTGCTTGGGAAAAAGAAAACGTTAGTCCTGATAGTTAAAGTTAATCTGGACACATCCCATTCCACTATCTAAAAAAGAGAATTCTACTTTTCCAGTCTGTTTTCCGAGAACCCATTTATTAAATGTCATCGTTTTTACCAGCATCAAATAGCATCTTATTTAAGAAAAAAAAAAACCTTTGCATTGGGGAGTCACTTCACAGGCGGTGAAGCAGGTCTGTAGGTGTCTTTCTCTCCCCCTCACTATCTTCCCCTCCTCTCTCCATTTCTCTCTGTCCTATCCAACAACGAACGACATCAACAAGAACAATAACAACCACAACAAGGCGACAACAACAAGGGCAACAAAAGGGGGGGGATGGCCTCCAGGAGCAGTGGATTCATGGTGCAGGCACTGAGCCCCAGCAATAACCCTGGAGGCAAAAAAAAAAAAAAACCTTTGCATTAGTAAATGGTCTCT
Source organism: Erinaceus europaeus (assembly GCF_950295315.1). Lineage (NCBI taxonomy): Eukaryota > Metazoa > Chordata > Mammalia > Eulipotyphla > Erinaceidae > Erinaceus > Erinaceus europaeus. The sequence goes on from NC_080162.1 coordinate 20,282,784, forward strand.
TGACACTACCGCTGAAGCCTGTGTGCCCACACTCTGTCATTATCTGGCTGGTTCAGTTAAATGTAGTCGGGGCTCCCCTTTGATGGTGCTGTTGACAAGTCACCAGTTGTTCCATTCTTGAATTTTTCACTCCTACCAAGGAACCTTTCATTGCCTCAATCCATAAATCACTCTTCTTCGTGTGATGAGTAGGGAGTAAATAAGAACGTTTGCTGTAGTTCCCAGAAAGAGGGGCTCTTGGTATTCTGCACCACCTGCGCAGAGATGTCTTCAGATCCCTGGTATTTCAGGCCAATGAGGTTAAACTTGGCTTCTTCCTTCCCCACACTTCTGTTCAGTCCGGCGTTTATACCCTTTCCTTTCCTTTAGAGGAAGGGAGAGGGAGAGAGAGAGAGAGAAAAGTAGACTACTAAACACACACACACACACACACATACACACACACACACACACACACACACACACACACACTATCCTCTTTTACTTTCAGGAGTAAGAAAATAGGTTTCTGCCTCTGAAAGCAATGAACCAAGTAGCCAAGCCAAAATTTGCACAGGGGAAGGGGACTTTCAGACTGCATGAAAACCCCTTTTCTGATGGGTGGCCTTGGCTCTTCTGGTTTGAATTAGTGGTTGCATTCTCAGGTTCTCCCACCCCCTCTTTCAGAGGGTGAGCATATATTGCAGAGAGGGAACGAGAGAGTGTCGGGGTCTAGATTCTGAGGGTGAAATAGGAGAGTGCTTGCTGTGTTAAGCCAGAGACAGTCATGGTGCCATTACTGGTCTAGAGATGAATGTTGCTTCCTGGGTTGGCCCTGTTGGTTGCCATCTGAGAGACTCACCAAACAAAGCAAACATGGCGTTAAGTCCTCGTGCCCCTTTGCCCACTAGATAATGTTTCCTCATTGCAAAAGTCCTGATGCAGTCAGACCTCTGTTCTCTGGAATATGCAGTACAGGACCTGATCATCTCCTTGACTTGGGTCTCTTGACAGAAATGGATTCGAGGTTTTTAACAGAACCCTGGTAAGAATTTGGACAATTAGGAGAATTTGAACAAAGCTATCTGTTGGGCTGTTAACATTTTTAAACAAGATTTATTATGAGGAAGGAATGGAGAGAGAAGGTTAGAGCACTGTTCAGCTCTGGTATAGTTTTTTTTTTTTTTAAAGTATTCCCTTTTGTTGCCCTTGTTGTTTTATTGTTGTAGTTATTATTATTGATTTCATCATTGTTGTATAGGACAGAGAGAAATGGAGAGAGGAGGGGAAGACAGAGAGGGGGAGAGAAAGACAGACACCTGCAGACCTGCTTCACCGCTTGTGAAGTGACTCCCCTGCAGGTGGGGTGGTATAGATTTTTTTGAGGGGACAAAATGGAGAAAGATATTTTAAAAAATTGAGCAATTTGAGAGGTGGCACAGTGGATAAAGTGTTGCTTAAGGTCCTGAATTTGATCCCCAGCACTGCATATGCTAAAGTATTGCTCTAGTCGTTTCTCCTCCATAAATACATTCATCTTAATTTTTTTTTTTTTTGCCTCCTGTATTATTGTTGGGGCTCGGTGCCTGCACTATGAATCCACTGCTCCTGAAGGCTATTTCCCCCCTTTGTTGCTCTTGCTGCTTATCACCGTTATTATTGTTATTGTTGTTGCTGTCATTGTTGGATACGACAGAGAGAAATTGGGAGAGGTGGGGAAGACAGAGAAGGAGAGAGAAAGACAGACACCTACAGACCTGCTTCACCATTTGTGAAGCGACTGCCCTGCAGGTGGGGGTCCAGGGGCTCAAACTGGGATCCTTACTCTGGTCCTTGCTCTTTGCTCCATGTACACTTAACCCACTGCGCTACCGCTCAATGCCCCTTAAAAAATTTTTTTTTTTTGCCTCCAGGGTTATCACGACCTCTGTGCTGGCACTAGGATCCATCCACTAAAGCTAGTAGCCATTTTTTCAATTTTATTGGATAGTAGGACAAGAAATTGAGAAGGGAGGGGGAGATAGAGAGGAAGAGAGACAGAGACACCTGCAGACCTGTTTCAATGCTCGTGAGGCGTCGCTGATCCAGGTGGGGAGCTGAGGCTTCAATCCCGGATCCTTGTGTGGGCCCTTAGTGCTTAGTACTATGTGTGTTTACCCGGGTGTGCTACTGTCTTTTTAGACATTTTTAAACAGAAGTAGAGACAAGCTAGAGCAACACTTTGGTGTATGCAGCACTGGGGATTAAACTGGAAACCGCAGGCGTGCAAGTCTGGTGCTCTACTGCTTGGTCTCGTTCCCCAGCCGTGAGGAAAATCCTGAGTGATGCTGATCAGGGCATCACGTACAAGGGAAGGGCGTTTGTTTTGAATACAACTGCTGTCGACTTGCCTGACTTTGGGGTCCTTGGGTCAGATTAGAGAAGAGGCGTCAAGGCAACTATTGGACCATTTTAGAGTCCTGGAAGATAGCAAAGGCCAGAGCTGCCTTCCTCCTAAAGGAATAGGGAGCGTCCATCGGTTTGCTTTCTGAATCTGGCAAGATTGACTTCTAGAAGGAAGTGAAAAGTGGCCTTCCAGGAATACAAAGGAAGATGTGCTGTGCACTGTTGCAAGTTCCCGCTTTCTTGCTGTTACTGTCTGGGAAAGAGTCAAGTGCTAGGGAAAGGCAGGGGTAGGCACGGGTGCATAGAGGGTCTGTTTGGTCACATCCACTTGGTCTCTTTGCTTTTCACATCTGCACAGTTTCGTCCATCCCAGCAGATTTCTTTTCCCAGATAGAGGGAAAAGGGAGGGAGGGGGAGAGAGAGAGAGTAGGAGAGACAACACGGTACTGTTCCTCTTGTGAAATTCCTTTGCATGGTACTCCCTTGTGATAGCTGGGGTCTCGGGCCTGGCTTATTGCGCATGCTGAAGTATGGACTCTGCCTGGTGAACTCTTTTCTAGCCTCCTGTATATCTTTATTTTAAATCGCTTTTCTCCTCCATAAAGCCATCTGGGCATATGAAATACTACTGGTATCTTTTTTTTTTTCATCATTGCTGTTATTACTGTTTTTATTGATTTCGTTGTTGTTGGGTAGGACAGAGAGAAATCGAGAGAGGAGGGAAGACAGAGAGGGGTAGAGAAAGACAGACACCTGCAGACCAGCTTCACCACTTGTGAAGCACCCCCCACCCCCCGCAGGTGGGGAGCCGGGGCTCAAACCGGGATCCTTACACTGGTCCTTGCGCTTCACGCCATGTGCGCTTAACCTGCTGTGCTACCGCCCAACCCCCCCCCCCCACTGGCATCTTTATAAACCCAGTTGTGTTCCTGTTGGTATTTCTTTTGGCCTTCTGGACCTGGGGTTCATGGAACTTCATAAGATCAGAGGAAGGAGTGCATTGGTCAAGCAGACAGAAGTAACCTGACAGCCAGGTACAGATTGAATTTAACATTTGGAAGAATTTATCCTTTGTGACCTTTATTTCTCTCTTCACTTTCCCCGACCTCATCTTCCTCCTGGTGAGAGAAAGCTGTGAGCATTTTCCTAAAAGGACAGATGAAAGGGAAGGGCTGGAGAAGCTGTAGGGAGACATTTGATTACCAAGCTGTAGGTGGTAGGAGGCCTAGTATCTGTTTGAGTGTATCTGTTGTTACCCTGGACCACACCTGCTGGAGAGTTGAAAAGTTGATGATGACTTCTAGGGTAATGGGCGGTAGATAAACAAGTGTGCTCCCTTCTCTGATACTTATAGTTGGTCTGCCCTTACTCTTTGACTCCCCTGCATGGCCTTCTCTCTTTTCTTATTGAAAATGTAATAGCTCAGGCAGGTAGAGCTCAGAGCTTGTATGCCCGAGGCTCTTGGTTCCATCCCTGGTGGTCTGGTGGTGCTTGTTCTGGAATGATATTTTGGATTCTCTTATTTGGATTCCCCACCCCCACCCCAGCACTGCTCAGCTCTGGCTTATGTTGGTGTGAGGGACTGAACCTGGGACTTTGGAACTTTAGGTGTGAGATTCTCTTTACATAACAAGCATGCTACCTAGCCCCACTCTCTCTCTCTCTCTCTCTCTCCATTTATTTATTTATAATTGGGCAGAGAAATTGAGAGGGGGAGAGACAGGAAAAGACACCTGCAGTCTTGCTTCACCACTCATGATGCTTTCCCCCTGCAGGTGGGGACCAAGGGCTTGAACCCAGGTCCTTGTGCATTATTAATGTGTGCGTTTAACCAGGTGTGCCACCACCTGGCCCCTCTTATGTGCAACTCTCCATCTTATATGAAATAAATAAGGTGGAGGCGGCACAGTGGATAAAGCATTGGACTCTCAAACATGAGGTCTTGAGTTTGATCCCTAGCAGCACATGTACCAGAGTGATGCCTGGTTCTTTCCCTCTCTCCTCCTCCTCTCTTTCTCATTAACAGATAAATAAAATCTTTTAAACAATTCAAGCTCCGGCTCCTCACCTGCGGTGGGGGGGAGGGTGAGCAGTCACTTCACAAGCGGTGAAGCAGGTCTGCAGGTGTCTATCTTTCTTTCTCTCTCTGTGTGTTCCCCTTTTCTCTCGATTTCTCTGTCCTATCCAACAGTAATAACCACAACAATCGTATAATAGGGAGAGGTCATTCGCTGAAGCCCAGTCGGCTAAGATAGAGCCGTCAGCACGAGTGGAGGGATATCCCCAGTCTTGGTGATGACTATTAAAGTCTCCAACGTAAACGGCTGGGTGATTCGGGCTAGGCAGGACCTCATTATCCCATGAGGCACTGGGAGGCTTATATACGTTGACGAGCTGAATAGTTCCAATAGTAATGGAGTCGTAGAAGGTCGAAGAGGCCGTATGGTAAACGTCCGCAAGACACGATTTGGCGTAGATGGCTCGGCCGTGTTTAGGATGGAGATTATAGCATATTAAATCGAATCCACTGATGGTGAATCGAGCAGCTTCATCGACTGCTATATGTGTTTCTTGTAGGCAGATAACATCTGCCTGATGCTGTATCGCCAATTGACCAATAAGAACGCGTTTGGCAAAGGACAGCCCCTCAACATTAAGTTGGAGGACTCGAAGAGCAGGACCAACAGCTTGAAAGCTGTCAGGAGCTGCTTGTTGCTGGCTTTGAAAGTGACTGGGATCCATGTGGATTCAGTCGGCTAGGAAGGATCGTCAGTTTCCCCAATGAATGGGTACTCACGAGATGCACCACGGGAAGGTCGATCCAATGCACCCCAGCTTCAGCGAATGACCTCTCCCTATTATACGATCCCAAACAGTCAGGCTCTTTTCACAGTGCTAGATGGAATAAAGACTCGTCACCCGACCTGTGCTGGATTAGCACAGTCAACGGCCAAGCCTTTCCCGCTACGAGACAAGTTCTCAAGATCTTCCCGCACAGTCATCACCGCCCAGCTATCATCCACATTGGTCTCCAGCTCCCACTGATTCTGTGCTCGGAGAAACTAAGATGGAACTTTCGGAAAGCAAACTGGCGTCTGTTCAGTGATCTTACCAACAAATCTATTCCTGCAATTCCAATTAACTCTATCCCCTCTGAAGATTCCTACAGGCGCTTCCGCCAAGCCATCTTCAAAGCAGCTTCCCAAGCCATTCCTCGTGGGAGACGTGCTAACTATATGCCTTGTCTTGATGCTGAATGCGAGCAACTACTAAAGCAGTATGATGAGTCGGGCGACCCAGATGTGGCTGACCATCTCATTGCCTCCCTGGATGCAGCACGCCAAGCCCGCTGGCAACAACTCACAGAAAGTCTGAACTTCACCCACTCAAGTAGGAAGGCCTGGAAGCTTCTTCACAGACTGGGTGCCGGTAGCCAACCCCCTCCCGTCTCCCATCCTCCCGTATCTCCAAACTCAGTGGCCAGTCACCTAATTCAAGTTGGACGTGCTAAGATCGACCCAGTCTGGAAAAGAGAAATTTCCCACGAGTGGTCATCCCACTTCCGGTTATCTTGTCCATCTCCAAAACTCTCTCCCTTTACACTGTCTGAATTGGAAGACGCTTTGAAGAGGGTTAAACCGGGAACAGCTGCTGGCTATGATAACATCACCCCAGAACTCATTCTTAACCTGGGTCCCGCGGCAAAGAAGTGGCTCGCTTCATTCCTGTCCCACATCTTGGAATCTGAGTCTATGCCCAAAGCTTGGCAGCGTGCAAACATAATAGCGGTTTTGAAACCAAAGAAAGACCCAACACTGGCCGCCAGCTATAGACCAATTTCTCTCCTCTCCGTGTGTTACAAACTCCTTGAGAGGCTGCTTCTGTCACGTATTTCTCCTCTTACAGAGAAATTCCTATCACCCGCCCAGGCTGGTTTCCGCCCAGGAAGATCTACCTGCGAACAAGCCCTGGCCCTCTCAACTTACATTGAAAATGGATTCCAGAAGAATTTAAAGACAGGTTCTGTCTTTGTTGATCTCACAGCAGCCTATGACACGGTCTGGCACCATGGTCTCCTAGTCAAGATCTCAAGATGCCTGCCTCCATGGGTGGCCAACACTATATTGTTTCTTCTCCAAAACAGAAGATTCCGGGTGCATCTGGGTGACAAGTCTAGCAGATGGAGACTTGTCTCAAGTGGCCTCCCCCAGGGCTCTGTTCTGGCTCCTACGCTATTTAATATTTACATCAATGACCTCCCAGAAACTTCTTCAAGGAAGTTCATCTACGCCGATGACATCTGCTGTGCAACTCAGCATCCAAGTTCGACATCCTCGAGGAAACACTCACGAAAGACATGTCTCTGATATTTGATTACTGTAAAAAATGGCGACTAATCCCTAGGGTATCATCTGTTTTCCATCTACACCATGCCTCGGCCTCGCGTGAGCTTAATGTGCAGCTTGGTGATACGAGAATCCGGCATGAAGCCCAGCCAGTCTATCTTGGCATTACTCTCGATCGCACTCTGTCATTTCACGAACATCTCATAAAAACTGCAGCAAAGGTGGGCGCGAGGAATAACATCATTGCAAGACTGGCCAGCTCCTCATGGGGTGCGAGCGCTTCCACACTACGATCATCCTCTCTGGCATTATGCTATTCCACTGCAGAATACTGTGCCCCAGGATGGTTCCGTAGCCCCCATGTCCACTTGGTCGATTCCAAATTATATTCCTCCATGAGGATAATTTCTGGAACCATCCATTCCACCCCGGTTCCATGGCTGCCAGTTCTTAGCAACATTGCCCCGCCAGATATTCGTCGGGATGCGGCATCATCTAAGTTCCTTTCCCACGTCTACGCTCGACCGGACCTGCCAATATACGCGGATATCTTCGCCCACCCTGTCCAACGCTTGACGTCTCGTCACCCAATCTGGTCCCCTACGCCTACACTGAACTTCTCTGTTCCAGACTCTTGGAAACAGAGCTGGCAGTCAGCTGAGGTAAAGAACAAACACCTCATCACAGACCCCTGCAAGCGTCAACCCGGCTTTGACCTAGCACGTTATGATTGGGCCCTCCTCAATCGCTATCGAACAGGCCATGGCCGGGCGCCGCTATGTTCCACCGCTGGGGAGCCAGAGACGACCCGAACTGCCCCTGCGGCTACAGACAGACTATGACCCACATAGTCAACGACTGCCACCTCTCCAGATTCAAAGGAGGTCTCGAAACTTGACATCAGGCTCAACCTGACGCTGTTGACTGGCTACGGAAGAAGGGCAAACGCTAGAAGAAGAAGAAACCACAACAATGATAAAACAACAAGGGCAATGAAAGGGAAAAAATAGCCTCCAGGAACAGTGATTTTTATTGCAGGCACCGAGCTCCAGCGACCACCTGGAGGCAAAAAAAAAAAATCTTTTAAAAAGATAAAATAAATATTTTTATAAGGTACCTGTGGGATCAGGGAGATAGCTCAACCTATTAGAGCATCAGTTTGCATGCCTGAGACCTCTAGATATTTCAGCCCCTGACATTACCTTATGCCAGAGCTGAACAGTGTTCTGTGCACTGTTTTCCATTTATTCATTCGTTCATTCATTCATTTTTTTTTTTTTTTGCCTCCAGAGTTATCGATGGGACTCAGTGCCTGCACTATATGAATCCACTGCTCCTGGAGGCTATTTTTTCCCCTTTTGTTACCCTTGTTGTTTATTGTTGTTGTTGTTATTGCTATCATTGTTGGGATAGGACTGAGAGAAATCGAGAGAGGAGGGGAAGACAGAGGGGGAGAGAAAGATAGACACCTGCAGACCTACTTCACCGCTTGCGAAGCGACCCTCCTGCAGGTGGGGAGCCCAGAGCTCAAACCGAAAGTCGGTCCTTGGCTTCATGCCATGTGTGCTTAGCCCGCTGCGCCACCTGCCCCCCCCCCCCCCAGTTCTCTTTCTATCACAGTTTATTAGAGACCAGAGTTCTACTCAGCCCTAGTACTTGCAACTAACTCTAGGAGATCAGGCCTGGATCTTAACACAAGTCCTCTGCTCTCTCACTGAGATAGCTCCCAGGCAAATGTACCTTCTGATGTGTTTTCCAAATACGTGCCTAAGTATGACTCTAATTTCTCTCTCTTCCTTTTTAAAAAATATTTATTTATTGCCTTTTGTTGCCCTTGTTTTATAGTTGTTATTGATATCGTCGTTGTTGGATAGGACAGAGAGAAATGGGAGACAAGGAGGGGAAGGCAGAGAGGGGGAGAGAAAGATAGACACCTGCAGACCTGCTTCACCGCCTGTGAAGCGACTCCCCTGCAGGTGGGGAGCCCAAAACGGGATCCTTATGCCGGTCCTTGTGCACTTCGAGCCACCTGCATTTAACCCGCTGTGCTAGCTACCGCCCGACTCCCTCTTTTTTTTTTTCTTCCAGAGTTATCACTGAGGCTTGCTGCCAGCACTATGAATCCACTGCTCCTGGAGGCCTTTTTTTTCCCCCCTTTTTATTTTATTTAATAGGACAGGGAGAGATTGAAAGGGGAGAGAGAAAGACACCTGCAGACCTGCAGTACTCGCTTCACTGTTTGCGAAGCGTCTTCCCTACAGATGGGGACCAGGGGCTTTAACTCCTTGCATGGGTTCTTAGGCGTAGTACATAGGCCCCAGTTTGAGTCTAATTTCAAACAAGATTTAGAATATTATAATTTCTCATAGGAAACTGCCTCTTTCTCCTTCCCTGTCAGCTCTGTCCCCATCCTCTGAAGTAACCACTATGAGTTTTTAACCATAGGTTTTGTTTATTGAGGAACTTCATCTAAATGAAGAGGAAGGGGGTAGAAAAGGCTAGAGACAGAGAAATCTGTAGCACTGCTTCACCACTTGTGAAGCTTTCCTCGTGCAGGTGGGGACTCGGGGTTTGAACCTGGATCCTTGTGCATTGTAACATGTGCGCTCAACCAAGTGCACCATCAGCTAGTCCCTGGACTCATGTATTAGTTACTCTAGTGCTCATTCGTCTCTGAAACCTAATGATCCTCAGATTCATCTCCAGTTTTTGTTTTACATACATACATTTATTTTTTCTTTTATTTATTTTTATTATTTTTATTTATAAAATGGAAATATTGACAGGACCATAGGATAAGAGGGGTACAATTCCACACAATTCCAACCCCCAAGAACTTTGTGTCTAATCCTCTCCCTTGAAAGCTTTCCTATTTTTTAACCCTCTGGGAGTGTGGGCCCAGGGTCATTGTGGGATGCAGAAGGTGGAAGGTCTAGCTTCTGTAATTGCTTCCCCGCTGAACATGGGCGTTGACAGGTGGCATTTATTTATTTATTTATTTAACCAGAGCTCTGCTCAACTTTGGCTTATGGTGGTACAGGGGATTGAACCTGGGACCTTGTAGCCTCAGGCATGGGAGTCTGTTTGCATAACTGTTATGGTATCTCCCGAGTTTTTTTGTTTATGTTTTTGCTTTAATTTTATTTTTATGAGAGACACTAGAGCCCTACTCCCCTCTGGCATATGTGGTGTTGGAGATTTCATGTGCGCAAGTCTTATACTCTACTGCTGAGATATTTCCCCAGATGCTTACATTTTTTTAAAATGTTTTTAAATCTTTTTTAAATGAGGAGGGCTGGGTGGTGGTACACCTGGTTGAGTGCACATGTTACAGTGCACAAGGACCTGAGTTCGAGCCCCCGGTCCCCACCTACACGGAGAAAGCTTTGTGAGTGGCAAAGCAGCGCTGCAAGTGTCTCTTCTGTCTCTCTCCCTCTCTATCACCCCTTCCCTCAATTTCTGGCTGTCTCTATTCAATAAATAAAGATTGGAAAAAAATGGAGGCGTAAGACAAAGGCTGTAGTTTAGCGACAGAACACATGCCTCACATGCAGTAGACCCTGGGTTCAGTTCCTGCCATGAAAACAAACAGAAACATTTTTTTTTTCTAGTTTCACAGTTTTATTCACAGCTTTGCCTAGTAAACCAAATTACTGTAAAGTTACCAGGAGTGAGGTGGAGTGCTTTCTGTTGTGATCCTGTATACAAATGTAGTATCTAGGAGTTTATACTTCTCTTTGTTTTTCAAATCATTGTACTGGTGGTATGATGGATGGCCTATGGGGCAGTTGTTGACACCTGGGTACAATTTGTTAATCTTGTGGTAGGTGTCCTCACACCTCTTTTACCACTTCTTAAATCTTTCTTTACCACCAGCTGTGGGCCCCCAGTGTAGACTTTGTCCTCTCCCAATCCCCCCTCACCCAAAATCCTTTGTTTTGCCGTAGTACACCACACCCAGTTGAATTTTCACCCTTCTCTCCTTTTGTTTCTTAAATTCTATCTATAAATGACATCATCCAGTATTCATCCTTCTTTGATCTATCTCAACATAATTCTCTCAAGTTCTGTCCAGGATGAAGCAAAGGCAATGGTTCCATCACTTCTTACAGCTGAGTAGTAGTCCGTTGTGTATACGTACCACAGCTCTCTTAACCACTCACATGCCCTTAGACACCTAGGCTGTTTCCAGGTTGGGGCTATTATAAACATAAGTGTACACAGATCTCTTTCAATGGGTGTTTTTGTGTTTGAATCATTAGAAGAGGAATTGCTGGATGATAGGATAGATTCATTTCTAGTGTTTAAGCCTCTGCTTAAACACTAGAAAGGAAGTTTCAGGAGTGGGGAAGCAGTGCTTCATTGGTAGATAGTTATTGGTGTTTTTTTTTTCTAACTTGGGGGCTGCTATGAATATTTTTATGAATATTCTTGTCCAAGCATATGTATAGAAATGTACTTTTTTTTTAATCCCCTGCACCATCATAAGCCAGAGCTGAGCAATGCTCTGGTTAAAAAGAAAAAAGAAATATACTTTTATTGTTGGATAGATCACACTTGGAGATTAGTATATTTTTTAAATGTTTATTTGTTTAATTCCATATGAGATAGAGAGTTTCACGTGAAAGAGAAAGGGAGAGAGAGAGGGAGGGAGGGAGGGGGTGAGGGAGAGAGAGAAAGTGAGAAGGAGACAAAGAGGGATAGAGAGAGGTGTCAGAGTACAGGTGACAGTGGAGATCAAACCAAGAGCCTCATGCGCGTGCTTTACCAATAGAGCCATGTCTCCAGCCACAACTTACTATTTTTAAATACTATTTATTTAATATTTTATTTATTTATTTATTTACCAGAGCACTGCTCAGCTCTGGGTTATGGTGGCACTGGGAATGGAATGTGGTACCTTTGATGCCTTAGGCAGGAAAGTCTTTTTGCATAACCAGTATGCTATCCCCACAGCCCTACAGATTATTGTTTAATAATTTTTTTCTTTGGGCAGGGGTAGATAGCATAATGGTTATGCAAACAGACTGTCATGCCTAAGGTTTTGAAGTCCCAGGTTCAATCCCCTGCACCACCATAAACCAGAGCTGATCAGTGCTCTGGTAAAAAAAAAATTAAAAAATAATAATTTGTTTCTTTGATGTGTTTTCCAATTTGTTCACTACAAGCATATTTTCTTTGATATCTTCCAGTTATATCCTCTCCCTTAAAATTATTGAAATTCAGGAGTCGGGCAGTAGCACAGCGGGTTAAGCACATGTGGCACAAAGCGCAAGGACCTGCAAAAGGATCCTGGTTCAAGCCCCCGGCTCCCCACCTGTAGGGGAGTCACTTCACAAGTGGTGAAGCAGGTCTGCAGGTGTCTATCTTTCTCTCCCCCTCTCTGTCTTCCCCTCCTCTCCATTTCTCTCTGTCCTACCCAACAACAATGACATCAGTAAGTACAACAATAAAACAATAAGGGCAACAAAAGGGAATAAATAAATTTTTTTTTAATTATTGAAATTCTGGACCAGTAAAAATAACTCACATGGATAATGTTCCTATTTTGACATGACCCTGTTTGCGCATGACCCAGGTTCGAGGTTAACCCCTATCACATGGAGGAAGCTTCCATGCTTGGGCATCTTTCCTCTGTACCCCCTCCTTGAATTTATTTATAAAAAGAAGTGAGGAAGAAACAGAGTGAGGAAAAAAAAAAAAAAAGAAACAGTGAGGGAGAACCAGCATCTGTGACACTGGGAATTGAACTTGGTTCCTCAGACTTTAGAGCCCAATACTTTATCTGCTGCCCCACACCCTGGGTTGCTTGTCTCTCTTTTTGTCTGAAAAAGTTGACCTAGAGCTGTTCCACCTCTCATGCCACTTAGCTGAGTTAAGTTTTAACCGTTGTTATTGAAAATCAAAACCAGAGTTGGGCGGTAGCGCAGCGGGTTTAGTGCAGGTGGCACAAAGCCCAAGGACCCGTGTAAGGATCCCGGTTCAAGACCCCGGCTCCCCGCCTGTAGGGGAGTCGCTTCACATGTGGTGAAGCAGGTCTGCAGGTGTCTGTCTTTCTCTCCCCCTCCTCTCTCCATTCAACAACAATAATAATAACAACAAAAGCAACAAGGACTACAACAAAAAAAATCAAAACCTAATTAGTGAATTTTAAAAATCTCTGCTCCCCTTTGAAAAAAAAAAGATTCTTAGCTTCCCCAGAGACCCACCCTACTAGGGAAAGAGAGAGGCAGACTGGGAGTATGGACCGACCAGTCAACGCCCATGTTCAGCGGGGAAGCAATTACAGAAGCCAGACCTTCCACCTTCTGCAACCCACAATGACCCTGGTTCCATGCTCCCAGAGGGATAGAGAATGGGAAAGCTATCGGGGGAGGGGGTGGGATATGGAGATTGGGCGTTGGGAATTGTGTGGAGTTGTACCCCTCCTACCCTATGGTTTTGTTAATTAATCCTTTCTTAAATTTAAAAAAAAAAATTAAAATTAATAAATAAATAAAAAAAATTATTAAAAAAAGATTCTTTTGATAAGTGGCTATATAGTTCATGGAGAATCAATATTATCATTAATTCTCCCAGACAGCTTGGTATTTCTCAAATTTTATATATATATATATATATGTTCTTTTTTTTTTTTTAAGCTTGATTATTCCCAAGTATTCCTCCCATTCTGCAAATCAGAAAAGGAGTCAAGTCTCTAGTGTGAATGGTGGTGTTTGGGTTTCTTGCCTCTCTCACTCTGTTTACCACCAGTCCTCACAGTGTTCCTGTGATGACACTGGCATTTTTCGCCTGCCAAGCCTAGCACTTGCCCCTCCATGAGGCTGTCAGATTTCCACCAAGTCTTTGGTTCAATCTGAGGCATGCCAAATGGCAGGAACAGTTATTCTGAGTGTGCCCTGGCTCTTAGCTCCTATTCTCATATAGGATCTTTCTCTCATGCTTTGTTTAACTATATTCTGCCAGTTGGTGACTTTCACCATAATCTTGTAAAACATTAATCAATTAGCTAATTGATTAATTAATATGGGTATGAGAGAACCAGAGTCCCTCCGTCATACGCAATGCCAGGGATTGAACTCAGGACCTCACGCCTGCATCTGCGGCTTTCTAACTGCGCTGCCACCTCCTCTGCTGCTTCTTTTCCTTTATTCTGTATAAGGGCAGCTGAGGTGTTCAGTTTGAAATAGTCAAATGGTTCACAACAGAGATTTTTCTTTCCTTTTCTTTTTTTTTTGCTAGACGTGATATGTATGTAACATCTGGACGGTCTGTGTGGTCAATGTGTGGCCTTGACTCCATGTGTGTGTGTGTGTGTGTGTGTGTGTGTCTGTCTGTCTGTCTGAGAATTGAACCTTAGACCTCATGTCTATGAAGTATGTACTCTACTACTGAGCTACATCTCTGGGACCTGTCTTATTCTATGCTTTGATTTGGTAGTTAGTGGTAATATAAGATACCTTTATTTTAGGGAGTAGGGCGGTAGCGCAGCGGGTTAAGCACAGGTGGCGCAAAGTGCATGGACCAGCGGAAGGATCCCGGTTCAAGCCCCTGGCTCCCCACCTGCAGGGGAACCACTTCACAGGCAGTGAGGTAGGTCTGCATATGTCTGTCTATCTGTCCCCTTCTCTGTCTTCCCCTCCTCTCTTCATTTCTCTCCGTCCTATCCAACAATGACATCAGTAACAACAATAATAACTAAAACAATAAAACAACAAGGGCAACAAAAGGGAATAAATAAATAAATAATTAAAAAAAAAACAAGACAAAAAAGCCTTATTTTAATTTATTTTTTAAATAAATTGATCTCTGCTTTTTAAAATTTTTATAAAATATATTGTTTGGGGACAGTGATACACCAGATTAAGCACTCACATTACACACAAGTACCCAGGTTCAAGCTCTTGGTCCCCACCTGCAGAGGGAAACTTTCATGAGTGGTGAAGCACGGCTGCCGGTGTCTCTCTGTCTGTCTCTCTCTCCCTCCCTCTCTCTACCTCCTCTTCCCCTCTCAATTTCTCTCTGTCTTTATCCAATAATAAATAAATAAACAAACAAATAAATAAATAAGGATTCCACTTCCGGAGGCAGAGCTACGAACAGCAGATCACTTCCTCTCCTCTCCTCTCCTCTCCTCTCCTCTCCTCTCCTCTCCTCTCCTCTCCTCTCCTCTCCTCTCCTCTCCTCTCCTCCTCTCCTCCTCTCCTCCTCTCCTCTCTCAGATCAACTAGGAATGCCAAAGGAGACCACCTGGGACCGAAACAAGACAGGACTAGAATGACCACAGGAACCCAGTAAATCACCAGTGAGTACAAACACGTGAGGCTGGTGACAGAGAGGAGAGAGGAGCCTAAGGAGAGATTAAGTGACTGCTAACAGTTCAGCAGTTTATCAGTTGAGACACCACCTCCAGTGTGCTCCACCAACAAGGGGACAGCTGAAGGGAGGAGAGGACTCCCCAGAGACTCACCAAGTGCAACTCTGAGTCTCCATTGCTACTACCCTCAGAATCTGGAGCAGCGACAGGGAGGGACACCAGGGGACAGAGATCTAACCAGGAAACTCAGGAGAAGACCTATACCTTGGTGGCATAGCTGAGGGGTTGTGAAAGTCTCTTTGCATAACCACTGGATTATCTCTGCCACACCCTGCTTTATCTCTTGGTCGGGAGTCAGTGATTAAGCTAATAAGCCTATTGATAGTTTGAAAGCCCTCAGGCTCCCATAGCCTACAGGGAAAAAAAAAGAGGCTTTTAAACCACTGAGCTCCAACTCAGGGATTGAAACAACTGTTAACTTCCACCACTGTAAGCCCTTTAATTAACTTACTTAGACACAAGTCAATCCAGGCAATAGTGATCAATAATTTGAAAAGTACTGATAAAGGGAACTCATAACATAATATATAAAATGGTTAAAACAACAAGAAGAAATATTGGAGAATCGAACCAGGACAAGAGTCCAACTAAAAGTCCTTCAGAGGGTGAAGCACAAAATAACGAGTTCAACATCCAAACATTAGCTAAGGAAATAATAACAGGAGTGAGTAAAGATTTTGAAAAAATTGTAATCAGAAATACAGGAACAACAAATGAGAATATGGAAGAAAATACTAATTATCTCATGGTTATTAGGGAGCTGAAAGCTGAAGTCACTGAGCTAAGAATGCAACTAGCTGAACAAGCTAAAACAGGATCAGAGCAGGGCAACAAAATAGATGAACTCCAGAAAACAGTAGAGGGCAGAGAGAATAGAATAAATAAGGCTGAAGACAGAATTAGCAAGATTGAGGAGGAATTAGAGACAACTAAAAAAGAAGTAAGAGATCTCAAAAAGAGATTAAGAGATGCTGAAAACAACAACAGAGTCCTATGGGATGACTTCAGAAGAAACAATATACGCATTATTGGCATACCAGAGGAAGAAAGAGAAGGAGAGGAAGAAAGCATTTTCCAGGCCATAATAGCTGAAAACTTCTCTAGTCTAGACAACATCAAAGACATAAAGATTTAAGAAGCCCAGAGGGTCCCAAACAGAATTAACCCAGACCTAAAGACACCAAGACATATCATACTTAGAATGGAAAGGAATAAGGATAAAGAAAGGATCCTGAAGGCTGCAAGAGAAAAACAAAGAGTCACCTACAAAGGAAAACCCATAAGATTAGCAGCAGACTTCTCCATACAAACACTATAGGCAAGAAGAGAATGGCAATATATCTGTCGACTGCTCATTGAGAAAGGCTTTCAGCCAAGAATACTATATCCTGCTAGACTGTCATTCAGACTAGATGGAGGCATCAAAACCTTCTCAGACAAGCAACAGTTGAAGGAATCAACCATCACCAAGCCTGCCCTGAAAGAAGTTCTGAAAGGTCTCCTATAAACAGTCAGACCACCATAAACAGGCCATACATCAGAACACTCTAAAACTCTACAAGAATGGCGTTAAAATATCTTCAATCTTTGATATCAATAAATGTGAATGGCCTGAATTCACCTATTAAAAGACACAGAGTAGGAAGATGGATCAGAAAACAAAACCCAACAATATGCTGTCTACAGGAAACCCACCTAACTCAACAAGACAAACACAGACTTAAAGTGAAAGGATGGAAAACTATCATACAAGCCAATGGCCCACAAAAAGGGGCAGGAACAGCTATTCTCATATCTGACACGATAGACTTTAAAATAGATAAGATTAAAAAAGATAGGAATGGACACTACTTAATGCTCAGAGGCTCAGTCAATCAAGAGGACTTAACAATTAACATCTGTGCACCCAATGAGAAGCCATCTAAATACATCAAACTTCTACTGAAAGAGCTACAGCAATATATTAACAGTAACACACCTATGGACATCTAATCTTTGACAAAGGGGCTCAGACTATTACATGGGGAAAGCAGAGTGTCTTCAACAAATGGTGTTGGAAACAATGGGTTGAAACATGCAGAAGAATGAAACTGAATCACTGTATTTCACCAAATACAAAAGTAAATTCCAAGTGGATAAAGGACTTGGATGTTAGAGCACAAACTATCAAATACTTAGAGGAAAATATTGGCAGAACTCTTTTCTGCGTAAATTTTAAAGACATTTTCAATGAAACAAATCCAATTACAAAGAAGACTAAAGCAAGTATAAACCTATGGGACTACATCAAATTAAAAAGCTTCTTTACAGCAAAAGAAACCACTACCCAAACCAAGAAACCCTTCAAAGAATGGGAGAAGATCTTTACATGCCATACATCAGATAAGAGTTTAATAACCAACATATATAAAGAGCTTGCCAGACTCAACAACAAGACAACAAATAACCCCATCCAAAAATGGAGGGAGGACTTGGACAGAATATTCACCACAGAAGAGATCCAAAAGGCCGAGAAACACATGAAAAAATGCTCCAAGTCTCTGATTGTCAGAGAAATGCAAATCAATACAACAATGAGATATCACTTCACTCCTGTGAGAATGTCATACATCAGAAAAGGTAACAGCAGCAAATGCTGGAGAGGGTGTGGGGTCAAAGGAACCCTTCTGCACTGCTGGTGGGAATGCAAATTGGTCCAACCTCTGTGGAGAACAGTCTGGAGAACTCTCAGAAGGCTAGAAATGGACCTACCCTATGACCCTGCAATTCCCCTCCTGGGGATATATCCTAAGGAACCCAACACATCCATCCAAAAAGATCTGTGTACACATATGTTCTTGGCAGCACAATCTGTAATAGCCAAAACCTGGAAGCAACCCAGGTGTCCAACAGCAGATGAGTGGCTGAGCAAGTTGTGGTATATATACACAATGGAATACTACTCAGCTGTAAAAAATGGTGACTTCACCGTTTTCAGCTGATCTTGGATGGACCTTGAAAAATTCATGTTGAGTGAAATAAGTCAGAAACAGAAGGATGAATATGGGATGACCTCACTCTCAGGCAGAAGTTGAAAAACAAGATCAGAAAAGAAAACACAAGTAGATTCCCCCAGTCCTGGAACCCTTGGAGAGGGCCCACTTTCCCGTATGCATCTCCCAATCCAAACCAAATAACATTGCATCTGCCGATCACAACCTAACCAAAGCAACGATTGCTACCTCAACATGCTTCACCTCAGAATGTATCCAGAGACTTCACGTGTGGGATGACAACCCTTCAGCTTCATTACTCGGGTTCCAGATGCCACCAGGATGCTGGCTAGGCTTCCCTGGATTGAAGACCCCACCAATGTGTCCTGGAGCTCAGCTTCCCCAGAGTCACACCCTACTAGGGAAAGAGAGAGGCAGACTGGGGGTATGGACCGACCAGTCAACGCCCATGTTCAGCGGGGAAGCAATTACAGAAGCCAGACCTTCTACCTTCTGCAACCCTCAATGACCCTGGGTCCATGCTCCCAGAGGGATAGAGAATGGGAAAGCTACTATGGGAGGGGGTGGGTTATGGGGATTGGGTGTTGGGAATTGTGTGGAGTTGTACCCCTCCTACCTTATGCTTTTGTTCACTAATCCTTTCTTAAATAAAAAATTAAAAAAAAAAAAAGAAAACACAAGTAGAACCTGAAATGGAATTGGTGTATTGCACCAAAGTAAAAGTCTCTGGGGTGGGTGGGTGGGGAGAATACAGGTCCATGAAGGATGATAAATGACATATTGGGGGTGGTATTGTTAAATGGGAAACTGGGGAATGTTATGCATGTACAAACTGTTGTATTTACTGTTGAATGTAAAACATTAATTCCCCAATAAAGAAATAAATTTAAAAAAAAAAAAAGAAAAGAAAACACAAGTAGAACCTGAAATGGAATTGGCATATTGCACCAAAGTAAAAGACTGGGGTGGGTGGGTGGGTGGGTGGGGAGAATACAGGTCCAAGAAGGATGATAAATGACATAGTGGGGGTTGTATTGTTAAATGGGAAACTGGGGAATGTTATGCATGTACAAACTATTGTATTTACTGTTGAATCTAAAACATTAATTCCCCAATAAATAAATAAATTAAAATAAATAAATAAATAATATTTTTAAGTTTTATTTTTTTTTCCCTCTTGTTGTCCTTGTTGTTTATCATTGTTGTCATTGTTGTTGGATAGGACAAAGAAATCGAGAGGAGGGAAAGATAGCGAAAGAAATATAGACACCTGCAGACCTGCTTCACTGCCTGTGAAACGAACTCCCTGCTGTTGGGGAGCCGGGGGCTCAAACTGAGATCCTTACACTGGTCCTTACGTTTCATGCTGTGTGTGCTCAACCCGCTGCACCACCACCCGGCTCCCAATAAATAAAAATATTAAACGAGAGAGGAGAGAGAGAGAGAGAGGTGGGCACAAGTATTTTCTAGCACATATGGTTCTGGAAACCCCAGCTGGAACAGCAGATATGCAAGTCCTGCACTCTACCACGGAGTTACCACCCTACCCATGAGAGGACACCTTTAGTTTTACTACCTTGTAGCTTTGGGTTCACTGGAAAAAAAAAAATCAGTAATTTGAAAATCAGTTGTTTTTTTTTTTCTGCCCTTAATTCCTCGAGTGTTTCTCAAACTCATCCTGTTCTCCATTTCCACCGTTAGACTTTCGTTAACCTTGTAGCTCAGAATTTTCTCCCTGAATTATGGTTCCAGGTTCCTTCCCTTTTGTGGCGTCATCTCCTGTCTGACATTGTGTGCGTCCCATGTCACTCATGTCATAGGTACGCAGACATGTCTACTTGATTTTTTGTCCTTGCTAGAGAACTTCATGAGCTGACTTGTTCAGGTAGAAAGGGTGAGGTGAGGGAGTCGGGCGGTAGCACAGCAGGTTAAGCGCACATAGCAGGAAGCACACGGACCAGAGGAAAGATCCCGGTTCGAGCCCCCTGTTCCCCACAAGCAGGTTCGCTTTACAGGCAGTGAAGCAGGTCTGCAGGTGTCTATCTTTCTCTCCTCCTCTGTCTCCCCTCCTCTCTCCATTTCTCTCTGTCCTATCTAACAACAACAACATCAATAACAACAATAATAACTACAACAATTAAAAAAAAGGGCAACAAAAGGGAAAAGAAATAAATTTTAAAATAAAGGTGAGGTGGAGGGAGAAAGGTGAAAAGACCACAGCACTGAAGCTTCCTCACAGTGTGCTGGGGGTCAGGCTTAAGCCTGGGTTACGTACACCACAGAGCAGCTACATGTCCCATGTGCGCTGTCCTCCTAGCTCTGACAGCCCACTTCTGCATTACACATCTGGTTCTGGTCTGCCTTTGCTCAGACCTCCTGCTGTTACATTTAACTTTTCAGGAAAAATCTCACACTTTTAACATGTACATCAGGGTTCTCTCCTCCAGTTCTAGCCTTGTGCCCTCTTTCTCCCTGCCTTCTTAAAGGTGCCTTTCTTCCTTCAGTCAGCATTCTATCACAAACAAAATAATAGGGAGTCAGGTGGTAGTGCAGTGGGTTAAGCACATGTGGCACAAAGCACAAGGACCGGCGTCACGATCCCGGTTTGAGGCCCTGGCTCCCCACCTGCAGGGGAGTCGCTTCACAGGCATTTAAGCAGGTCTGCAGGTGTCTATCTTTCTCTCCTCTTCTCTGTCTTCCCCTCCTCTCTCCATTTCCCTCTGTCCTGTCCAACAATGATGACATCAATAACAACAACTACAACAACAATGAAAAACAACAAGGGCAACAAAAGGGAAAATAAATTTTAAAAAATAAAAAAGAAACAGAAAAATAGAATCAGAGAAATATATATATATATATTTTTTAACTGATGGAATCAAATCCATCTAGATTATGCAAAATAACATCCTTACTTAAAGTCAAGTGAGTATATAGACTTTAATCACATTCATAAAATGACTTCATAGCACTGTACATTAGTGTTTGACTTATCAGTGGAGTCTGTAGTTCAGCCAGAGAAGACCCATGAGAGACCCATCCATCACACTTTGGATGCTATTTGGCTTTCTCCCCCTACTTGCCACGATTAAGTCTCCCATAGCTTGGCTTCTTGCTAGGAAAAACAAATTATTCAGAATCATTCTTTTTTATTTTTAAATTTATTTATTCCCCTTTGTTGCCATTGTTGTTTTATTGTTGTACTTATTGATGCTGTTGTTGTTGGATAGGACAGAAAGAAATGGAGAGAGAAATGGCTCCCCCTCTGCAGGTGGGGAGCCGAGGGCTCAAGCTGGGATCCTCACGCCGGTCTTTGCACTTTGCGCCACCTGCACTTAACCCGTTGTGCTACCGCCCGACTCCTAGAATCATTCTTACTTGTCTTCTCTGCATTTGACTATCTCAGAAATTTAGTGGTCAGCTCCAGGCTATTTGTTTTAAAATATAATCATTTTCCTTCTCTCATTGAAACATGTTTTGTGATTTTTAAATATCTTTGTGAAACTCATGAACATTGCTACTGAAGACCACCAGTGCAAACATTATTTTCAGCTGAAGAAGCAAAACTGAGATAAAGAGTCACTGAAAGCTGTAGTTTAGAAATTCCCAAATCACTCAGAACCACTCGAGTGGCTAGTAGAAAAAAAAGAAAAAGAAAAAGAAAAGGTCAGGTTCAAATTCCTGGCCTGCCACTTATTAACTATGTGACCTTGAACTAACTGCTTACCTCCTCTCAGTTCCCTTGTTCTCATGGGTAAGACTGAGGATGTAATAATTCCTTTCAGGTTGTTTTGAAAATGAAGTACCAGCAAACACTCAGTCTTTGCCTTGTCTTAGAGTCAAACTCATCAAATCCAGAAACACATGGTAATCTCCAGCATGAAAATGGAAGAAAATGTGTCTTTGGCTTCTTGTCTCTCTTTTTACAAATATTTTATTTATTAATTAATGAGAAAGCAGGGGAGAGGGAAAGAACCAGACATCACTCTGGTACATGTGCTGCCGGGAATTGAACTCAGGACCTCACGCTTGAGAGTCCATTGCTTTATCCACTGCGCCACCTCCCGGACTACTTTGAGTTCTTATTTCCACTGGGACCTGTGCTAATTATTGCTAGTTTGACACATTTATTTTCTGTTTGTCATTTTAGTTAATTTATTAGGGAAATCTTGATTTACAAGACTCTTGGCACAGGCGTACAGTAGCTCACCCAGTATGGCGCATTCTCTGCTGTTTCCAAGAGTCTGGAGCCCCTGGCCACCACATGGGAGCATCTTACAGAGGGAAGTTTCATGATGGTGGAGCCATGCTGTGGTGTTTCTTTTCTCTCTGTCACTCACTCCTTCTTTCTCTCTCTCTCTCTTTTTTTAAAAATTTTTTTATCATCCTTATTTATTTATTGGATAGAGACAGCCAGAAGTTGAGAGGAGGAGGGGAGCTAGAGAAGGGAGAGACAGAGAGAAACCTTCTTCACCACTCAAAAAGCTTTCCCCCTGCAGGTGCGGACCAAGGACCTGGGTTCGAGCTCCCATTCCCCATCTGCAGGGGAAATGCTTCATGAGCGGTGAAGTAGATCTGCAGGAATCTATCTTTCTCTCTTCCTCTCTATCTTGCCCTCCCCTCTCAGTTTCTCTCCGTTCTGTCAAATTAAAACAACAGAATAAAATAAAAAACAAAAAGGGCCACCGGGAGTGGTGGCAAAAAAAAAGTTCACATTGACCCCATAGGGAAGGTGATGCCTAAACTAAGATGGAAATAAAAAGTAGATACACTTCACGGTCCATGTATGGAGCCACAATTCCCGAGCTCAGCCAGAACACGAATGAGAAATGGACAGCAGCAAGTTGGGCCAACATTTGAGTTCGCTTGTGACAGACAAGTCTTGGCGGCTACACTGAAGGGTGTGTATTTGAGCTTGAGGCCACTGAAGATTATTAGGTAGGAGAGTGCATGTCTGTGTGTGTGATTATGAGTTCACATGAAACATGGTAGCTATTTCCAAGCCTTATGTGTTTGCCATATCTTCTCTCCAGATTGTCATCTGCAGTGGCCAGGCCTAGGAGGAGCTCTAGAACCCTTGTTGACCTACCACGAGTATGTGATTGCTCATTAAGTGGTGATCTGTCATCTGAGTAAGGCCACGGAAAGCGCCCCAGGGTTCTTTGGATTCTGCCCTCTGTCATTAATTCTGTTAAATGACCAGCTTCTTACCCAGTTCCCATGGGCCTTTGGTTCCCTTCTCTGCTTGCAAGCATTCTGCCTGCTCTTTCTGTGTCAGAGTTGGCATATCTATGAAAACACTTTGAAAAGTAGAAGCGCTGAGATGGTTTTCTCTATGTCTTCTTTGCCGATTGTCACTGTTTTATCATCTTAAATGTATGAGTCACTTCTTTAAATTTATGCCTGGGAGTCGGATGCTAGCACAGTGAGTTAAGCGCATGTGGTGCAAAGCGCAAGGACCGGCATAAGGATCCCAGTTCAAGACCCCAGCTCCCCACCTGCAGTGGGGGGTCGCTTCACAGGCGGTGAAGCAGGTCTGCAGGTGTCTGTCTTTCTCTCCCCCCCTCTGTCTTCCCCTCCTCTCTTCATTTCTCTCTGTCCTATCCAACAAGGACAACATCAGTAACAACAACAATAATAATTACAATAATAAAAAAAACAAGAAAACAAGGGCAACAAAAGGGAATAAATAAATAAATAATTTGAAAAAGTTATTCCTGATTTTTTTTTTTTTTTTTGCATTCAGGGTTTTCACTGGGCTCTGTGCCAGCACTATGAATCCACTGTTCTCAGTGGCTATTTTTTCCTTTTTTTTTTTTTTTTAATTTTACTTATAAAATATAAATATTGGGAGTTGGGCGGTAGCACAGCTGGTTAAGCACATGTGGTGCAAAGCACAAGACTGGCGTAAGGATCCGGTTCGAGCCCCCGGCTCCCCACCTGCAGGGGAGTCGCTTCACAGGTGGTGAAGCAGGTCTGCAGATATCTATCTTTCTCTCCCCTTCACTGTCTTCCCCTCCTCTCTCCATTTCTCTCTGTCCTATCCAACAACAATGACATCAATAATAACTACAACAATAAAACAACAAGGACAACAAAAGGGAATAAATAAATAAATATAAAATTTCTTAAAAAAAAATATTGACAAGACCATAGGATAAGAGGAGTACAGTTCCACACAATTCCCACCAACAGAACTCCATATCCCATCCCCTCCCCTGAAAGCTTTCCTATTCTTCACCCTCTGGGAATCTGGACCCACGGTCATTATGGGGTGCAGAAGGTGGAAAGTCTGGTTTCTGCAATTGCTTCCCTGCTGAACATGGACATTGGCAGGTCAATCTATACTCCCAGCCTGTCTTTCTTTTTCCCTAGTGGGGCAGGGATTTGGGGAGGTGGGGCTCCAAGACACACTGGTGGGGTCATCTGCCCAGAGAAGTCAGGTTGACATCATGGTAGCATTTGGAACCTGGCAGCTGAAAAGGAATTAAGATAAAAAAGCAGATCAAATTGTTGACTAATCATGGGCCTAAAAGCAAGAATATTGCAGATGAGACTTGGGGTCTCCATTTTGGAAAAAGCTAGTAGGTCTATTTTAGGTATATTCTAAGGGGCCCATGATTAATTTACTAGTTTTTTCCCCGAGTCTGACAGATAACATGCAGGTGGACCCATGGTATTGCCTGGGGAGATGGTGTCATAGTTGGAAAAAAGGACTAGAAAGCTGGATTAGGGCTGAGAGTAGCTCCCAAACATGAGGAAAGTACATAAATACCATTAACTGTTTACCTCGTGCACTAAATATGAATATATGTGGGTCTAGATTAGATCGATGGGGCCAAATCTTGAATACACCTGAACCTCCGCCTCCCTGCGCCTTGGCAAAGGCAGGAAAAGAGCACAAGTGACTTTAAGCCTGAGGCCTTGAGCTCTCAGGTTCAGTCCCCAGAACCACCATAAACCAGAGCTGAGCAAGTGCTCTGGTAAGCAAACAAACCCTCAGTGACATTTGTTTATAGAAACAAAATTCTAAAATTCATGTGGGATTATAAAGTATCTCAAGGAGACAAAACAACCATGAGAAAGAAAGATGAAATTAGAGGCATAAAGTTTCTTGGTTTGAGTAAGTTATAAAAATTGATAGTCAAGACATTTTGTATTAGCATAATAACAGGTAAAATGTTCATTGAAGCAGGCGGGTGCCGGCTCTGCCGTGCACACAACAGAAATTTGCATTCCTGGTGCTCTGTGTGGGTATATTAAAGCTTTAGTGGTATGGTATCCTTCCCTCTCATTCTTTTTTTTTTTTTTTCCTCCAGGGTTATTGCTGGGGCTCAGTTCCTGCACCATGAATCCACTGCTCCTGGAGGCCATTTTTCCCCCTTTTGTTGCCCTTGTTGTTGTAGCCTTGTTGTGGTTATTATTGTTGTTATTGATGTTGTTTTTGTTGGATAGGACAGAGAGAGAAGGGGAAGACAGAGAGGAGGAGAGAAAGATAGACACCTGCAGACCTGCTTCAACGCCTGTGAAGCGCCCCTGCAGGTGGGGAGCTGGGGCTTGAACCAGGGTCCTTACTCCGGTCCTTGCGCTTTGCACCATGTACGTTTAACCCGCTACATTACCAACTGACACCCCCCACCCCATTCTTATTTTTTTTTTCTATTTGGAAAAGTTGACCAAGAGCAGTGAAGCCCCAGAGAAGCCAGAAAGAAAACAATAGTAACAAACATGTACCCTAGAGAGACAGAATTGAAAGCCTGGGGGGAGGCTGGGTGGTGATGTACCTAATTGAGCACATCTGTTATAGTTCATAAGGACCCAGGTTCGGTCCCTGGGCCCCTCCTACAGTGGGAAGCTTCACAAGTGGTGAAGCAGTGCTGCAGGTGTCTCTCTGTCTCTCTCTTCGTCTATCACCCCCTTTCCTCTCAATTTCTGACTGTTTCTATCTAATAAATAGATAAAATACTTTTTAAAATAATTTTATTTATTTATTTTTATTTATTTTCCCTTTTGTTGCCCTTGTTGTTTTTCATTGTTGTTGTCATTATTATTATTGATGTCATCGTTGTTAGATAGGACAGAGAGAAATGGAGAGAGAAGGGGACGAAAGAGAGGGGGAGAGAAAGATAGACACCTGCAGACCTGCTTCACTGCCTGTGAAGCGACTCCCCTGCAGGTGGGAGGCATAAAGTTTCTTGGTTTGAGTAAGTTATAAAAATTGATAGTCAAGACATTTTGTATTAGCATAATAACAGGTAAAATGTTCATTGAAGCAGGCGGGTGCTTCAATGAAAGCCCAGAAATAAACACACACATACACATCCAACTGATTTTTTTTTTTTTTTACTATGAGTGTCAAGAATACACAATGAGGAAAGAATCTTACTTCATCAAACAGTGCTGGGAAATCTGCACGTCCACATGGGGACAAAGAATGAAACCGGGGGAGCCGGGTGGTAGTGCACTGGGTTAAACACATAGTATGAAGTACTAGGGCTGGCACAAGGATCTCAGTTCTAGCCCCCGGCTCCCCACCTACAGGGAGGTCACTTCCCAAGTGGTGAAGCAGGTCTTCAGGTGTCTTTCTTTCCCTCTGTCTTCCCTTCACTCAAATTCTCTCTGTCTTATACAACAACAACAACAACAGAAGCAGCAATAACAACAATGGAAAAAAATAGATAGTCTCCAGGGAGTCGGGCGGTAGCACAGCGGGTTAAGCGCATGTGGCGCAAAGCGCAAGAACCGGCATGAGGATCCCAGTTGGAGCCCCCGGCTCCCCACCTGCAGGCGGTCATTTCACAAGCGGTGAAGCAGGTCTGCAGGTGTCTATCTTTCTTTCCCCCTCTCTGTCTTTCTCTTCTCTCTCCATTTCTCTCTGTCCTATCCAACAATGACGTCATCAGTAACAACAACAATAATTACAACAATAAAAATAACAAGGGCAACAAAAAAGGGAAATTAATTAATTAATTAATTTTTTAAAAGGAGCAGTCAATTTGTAGTGCAGGCACCAAGCCCCAGCCCAAATATATATATATATATATATATATGAAATTGGACCCTTTCCTTACAATATACATAGAAATCTACTAAAAATGGATATTTACTTGTGATTAATAGTGGTTTACAATATTGTAAGATTAATGGTGCGGTTCCATACCACACCCATCTCCAAAGGTCTTTGCCCCCTTGCTCCTACCAGTAACCAGTATAGTTCTCCCAAAGTCTTACAGTTTATTCTCTCCTCCTTTTTCTCTTTCCCCTCCCCCTCCTCCTATTTTTTTCTTGTTCTTCTTCCTGTTCATGTGTTTCAGTTCTCTAGATTCCATATATGAGTGAAACCATCCAGTGGTTGTTTATCTCTTTCCTTATTTTGCTAAGCATAATCACCTCTAGTTCTATCCATTTTGTCCCAAAGGACACACAATATCATTTTTTTTGATTGGAGAGTAGTATTCCATGGAGTATATACCCCACAACTTCTTTAATAGATTAAATATTTAAATGTAAGACTTACACAGTAAAATAAACAAACAAGTGAAAAAAAGCAGGAAAAGCATCCTGATAAAGGTCTTGACAATGACTTTTTTTTTTAAAAAAAATTCCCTTTTATTGCCCGTGGTGTTTTATTGTTGTAGTTATTATTGTTGTTGTCGTTGCTGGATAGGACGGAGGAGGGAAAGACAGAGGGGAGAGAAAGACATCTTCAGACTTGGATCACCACCTGTGAAGGGATTCCCCTGCCGGGGGGCTTGAACCCGGATCCTTACACGGGTCGGTCCTTGAGCTTTGCGCCACGTCACGTGCGCTTAACCCGCTGCACTACTGCCTGACTCCCGACATTGACTTTTTTTTATTATCCTCCAGGGTTATCGCTGTGCCTGCACTACGAATCAAAAAAATGGCTCTTTTTCCCCCCATTTTTCTTTGTTGTTATAGCTGTTGTTGTTGTTGGATAGGACAAAGAGAAATCAAGAGAGGAGGGGAAGACAGAGAGGGGAAAGAAAGACACCTACAGACCTGCTTCACCTCTTGTGAAGCGACCCCCGCCCCAGCGGACTCGAACTGGGAGCTTTACACTGGAATTCTTGTGCCGGGATCCTTAGGCCGGTCCTTGCGCTTTGCGCCGTGTGCGCTTAACCCTTTGCGCTGCTGCCTGAGCCCCTGACAATGACTTTTTCAGTAGGACACCAAAACCAACGTAACAAGCTAAAACAGAGAAGCAGAACTAAATTACAGACACCAAACATCGATGGTGGTTTTATCATCTCTGGTGTATATTATGACTAGAGTCCGTGTACACATGCACTTGTACATACTTCTATTTTTTTTTATTTATTGGGAGATTAATGGTTTATAGTCGACAGTAAAATGCAGTAGTTTGTCCTTCTGGAACCTTTCTTAGTTTCCACATAACAATTCAACCTCCTCTGCCATGGTGTTCCAGGACCTGAAATGCTTCTATATTTTTAAAGTATTACTTTCCTTTTTAATACCTGTTATTTTACTTCAGTGGTTGCTTAACACATTTCTCATGGTACTAAAGGGTATCCAGTGAAAAAACTTTCTCTGCTCTCATTCTTTCATTTCCATTCTTAGGAAACAAATGTAGCAACACATTCTTTAATACGGGGATTGGCGGTGGCACATCTGGTTAAGAGCACACATTACAGTGCCTAAGGAACAGAGTTCAAGCCCCTGGTCCCTACCTGCAGGGGGAAAGCTTCACAAATGGTGAAGCAGTGCTGCGGCTGTCTCTGTCTCTTTCCCTTTCTGTCCCCCTTCTCTCTAAATTTCTCTATGTCCTATTAAATAAAATCAGTAAAGTTAAGAAAATTCCTTAAACCTTTCAGATACGGTATAAATACATCTGCAAGCAATGTAAACGGATATAGTTCCTCATTTATTGTATATATTACAATTATCTTTTATTTATTTACTTATTTTTGGAAACAGGCTTCTAAAAATGTTGTAAAAAAGGAGAAGGGCTGTAGCGCAGTGGGTTAAGCGCAGGTGGCGCGAAGCACAAGGACCGGCATAAGGATCCCGGTTCGAACCCCGGCTCCCCACCTGCAGGGGAGTCGCTTCACAGGTGGTGAAGCAGGTCTGCAGGTGTCTGTCTTTGTCTCCCCCTCTGTCTTCCCCTCCTCTCTCCATTTCTCTCTGTCCTATCTAACAACATCAACAGCAACAACAGTAACTACTACAAAATGAAAAAACAAGGGCAACAAAAGGGAAAAGAAAGAAAGAAAAGTGTATGGGATGCAGGCACTATCAAAGAGTGATGAGAAATTGTTTCCATGTGTCAGCAACTGTACTGTAAACATTATTCAGTGATGGGGGAAAAAGAATCAAAGTATAGATACAATAAAGTGTTATTTATTTATTTATTTTCTTTATCAGAGCACTTCTCAGCTCTGGCTTATGGTGGTGCAGGGGGCTGAACCTGGGACACCGGAGCCTCAGGCATGAGAATCTCTTTGCATAACAATTATGCTCTCTACCCCCACTTCCCACTTAGGTGCAATACAGTTAACATTTTTTTTATATTTATTTTATTTATTTATTCCCTTTTGTTGCCCTTGTTGTTTTATTGTTGTAGTTATTATTGTTGTTGTCGTTGTTGGATAGGACAGAGAGAAATGGAGAGAGGAGGGGAAGACAGAGACGAGGAGAGAAAGATAGACACCTGCAGACCTGCTTCACCGCCTGTGAAGCGACTCCCCTGCAGGTGGGGAGCCGGGGTTCGAACCGGGATCCTTAATGCCGGTCCTTGTGCTTTGCGCCACCTGCGCTTAACCCGCTGCGCTACCGCCCGACTCCCTATAGTTAACATTTTAAAAAAGTCTTTTTTTTTTTCTATTTTATTTTTTATTATTATTTTTTTTAATTTTTTATTTAAGAAAGAATTAATGAACAAAAACATAAGGTAGGAGGGGTACAACTCCACACAATTCCCACCACCCAATCTCCATAACCCACCCCCTCCTATGATAGCTTTCCCATTCTCTAGCCCTCTGGGAGCATGGACCCAGGGTCGTTGAGGGTTGCAGAAGGTAGAAAGTCTGGCTTCTGTAATTGCTTCCCCGCTGAACATGGGCGTTGACTGGTCGGTCCATACTCCCAGTCTGCCTCTCTCTTTCCCTAGTAAGGTGTGTCTCTGGGGAAGCTGAGCTCCAGGACACATTGGTGGGGGTCTTCAGTCCAGGGAAGCCTGGCCAGCATCCTGGTGGCATCTGGAACCTGGTGATTGAAAAGAGAGTTAACATACGAAGCCAAACAATTTGTTGAGCAATCATGGATCCCAAGCTTGGAATAGTGGAGAGGAAGTGTTAGGGAGGTACTCACTGCAAACTCTAGTGTACTTCTGCTTTCAGGTATATATTTTGCAGTAGTTTATGGATACGTGTGCACATAAGCTCTCTCTCACAGAAACCGGTGTATATCTAGGTTATGGGACTTTGTTAGAAAGTGAACCACCTGAGATGAAATTAGAGTGTACTATAAAAGGAAAGGTCTCACCCAAGTAATGAAGCTGAAGGGTTGTCATTCCACACGTGAAGTCTCTGGACACAGTCTGAGGTGAAGCATGTTGAGGTGGCAATCGTTGCGTTGGTTAGGTTGTGATCGGCGGATGCAATATTATTTGATTTGGATTGGGAGAGGCATACGGAAAAGTGGGCCCTATCCAAGGGTTCCAGGACTGGGGGAAGTAGGGGCTCTATAGTGGAGATGTGAGGTTCCTGCTGTCTTAGGGTTCAAAAAGACAATTGATAGTTAATATTATCATCACATTATTTGGTAATTGGGTTAACTTTGAAAAAAAAATATGGAACGCTTCACGAATTTGCGTGTCATCCTTGCGCAGGGGCCATGCTAATCTTCTATGTATCGTTC
This sequence comes from Erinaceus europaeus, assembly GCF_950295315.1. Classification (NCBI taxonomy): domain Eukaryota; kingdom Metazoa; phylum Chordata; class Mammalia; order Eulipotyphla; family Erinaceidae; genus Erinaceus; species Erinaceus europaeus. The sequence goes on from NC_080162.1 coordinate 20,313,761, forward strand.
CGATTTTAGTATATGTGCTGCCGAAGCGAGCACTTAAAAAGTCTTTTTACTTCCTTATTATTGGATAGAGACAGAGAGGAATTGAAGGGGGGAGGGGATAGTGAGGGAAATAGACACCTGCAACCCTGCTTCACCATTCCTGAAGTTTTCCCCCGCAGGTGGGGACCAGGGGCTTGAACCCCAGTCCTTACTGTGAGTACTGTAGTGATTATCAGGGTGGTAGAGCGCAGGACTTCAGTGAAGCTTCCAGTAATTAGTACATACCATGTGTAGTGTAAAATTGTCCCCCTGAAATTTTAAATTTTGCAAAACACAGTTAAATGACCAATTTTTTTAAAATGGGGGCGGGTGGAGAGAAATAAGCATTGGTTTCAGTGTGCAAAAACACTGACTGTGCGCATGTAGTGAAGTACCCTATAAAGGAATTTTCTAGCTGAGTTTGGAAACCCTGTTTAAGCAGGTTTCCAGGGAAGCCTTTTGAGGCAGAAGAAAATTCGAGTACTCCAAACTGATTTTGTCTTGGAAAGGTGCTTTGCGGTACTCCTTTTGGGTGAGATGTTTGAGACATATTTAGATAAATCTGGTTTCCCGTGGGGCATCTTCTTATGGAAGGAGTTGATCTGATCAAGTGGGCCCACACACTTCCCTACGAAGAATCATTGTCTTTGAGCAGCTGTTATGAAAGTCAAAGTAAAATACAAAGTAAAAACTGCCAAGGTCCCTGCCACCTGGAGACTTGCGTGTTGGAAGGTAGAAGGTATGGCTGGGCAGAAGTGCTGGACAGAGTCTGGCCTCTTTGCCGAGTGTCAGTCATGTAACCTGTGTCAGGTTCTTCTTCTTCTTTTTTTTATTTCTTTATTGGGAAATTAATGTTTGACATTCAACAGTAAATACAATAGTTTGTACATGCATAACATTCCCCAGTTTTCCATATAACAATACAATCCCCACTAGGTCCTCTGTCATCCTTCTTGGATCTATATTCTCCCCACCCACCCACCCCAGAGTCTTTTACTTTGGTGCAATATGCCAATTCCAGTTCAGGTTCTACTTGTGTTTTCTTTTCTGATCTTGGTTTTCAGCTTCTGCCTGAGAGTGAGATCACCCTATATTCATCCTTCTGTTTCTGACTTATTTCACTCAACATGATTTTTTTCAAGGTCCATCCAAGATCAGCTGAAAACAGTGAAGTCACCATTTTTGATAGCTGAGTAGTATTCCATTGTATATAGACCATAACTTGCTCAGCCACTCATCTGTTGTTGGACACCTGGGCTGCTTCCAGGTTTTGGCTATTACAGATTGTGCTGCCAAGAACATATGTGTACACAGATCTTTTTGGATAGGTGTGTTGGATTCCTTAGGATATATCCCCAGGAGAGGAATTGCAGGGTCATAGGGTAGGTCCATTTCTAGCCTTTTGAGAGTTCTCCAGACTGTTCTCCACAGAGGTTGGACCAATTGACATTCCACCAGCGGTGCAGGAGGGTTCCTTTGACCCCACACCCTCTCCAGCATTTGCTGCTGTTACCTCTTCTGATGTATGACATTCTCACAGGAGTGAAGTGGTATCTCATTGTTGTCTTTATTTGCATTTCTCTGACAATCAGAGATTTGGGGCATTTTTTCATGTGTTTCTCGGCCTTTTGGATCTCTTCTGTGGTGAATATTCTGTCCATGTCCTCCCCCCATTTTTGGATGGGGTTATTTGTTGTCTTGTTGTTGGGATTTGCAGGTTCTTTATATATTCAGGTTATTAGTCTCTTGTCTGATGTATGGCATGTAAAGATCTCCCATTCTGTGAGGGGTCTCTTGGTTTGGGTTTGTCAGTTTCTTACCTAACGCTCTGAACCTTAGCCCTCCCCTGACAGTTGTTAGCCACCAAGCTTGCGCTGCCCCAAAGTTGAGGGATTTGGATGTGGAAATTGTTAGGAAAGTGAGAAACGAATAAGGCATGGAGAGGATGAGACAAAGCAAGCTTTAATTAGCCTGTGAGGGGCTACTCTCAAGCCCAGAGTGGCTGAGAAATGAAAGCCTCGCTGTGGAGTCAAGGGGGACGCCTTACTTAGGATTTCCATCCTGGGTGTTAATGTCTTTTCTTGCATCTGACCAGTCAGAGTAGTTGTCTACCAGCTCTGCGGTCATAGTGGTTGTGTACAGGTCCCGAGGGAGTTCCCGGAGGAGTTATTCATTGGGTCCTTTGACTGGAACATCGATGCGGGCAGTCTGTTTTGGACCCAGCAGTTGCAAAGACACAGGCAGCTTGTTTGAGCAAGATGAATTAAAAAATATATTTATTTATTTATTTATTTATTCCCTTTTGTTGTCGTTGTTTTTTTATTGTTGTAGTTATTATTGTTGTTATTGATGTCGTCATTGTTGGATAGGACAGAGAGAAATGGAGAGAGGAGGGGAAGACAGAGAGGGGAGAGAAAGAGAGACATACCTGCAGACCTGCTTCATGGCCTGTGAAGTGACTCCCCTGCAGGAGGGGAGTCGGGGGCTCAAACCGGGATCCTACACCGGTCCTTGTGCTTTGCGCCATGTGCGCTTAACCTCCTGCACTACCACCCGACTCCCAATGTGTTCATTTTTTATTTAAATCAGAACTCTGTTCAACTCTGGTTTGTGGTGATGTCAGGGATTGAACCTCAGAACCTCAGTCTTTTTGCATAACCATTATGCTATTTCCCTGAGCCATTTTCTGTTTTCTCTTAGAAATTTTATACTTCAGATTTGTGTATTTTATATTAATTTTGTGTATTATGTGAGTTATGGTTTGGGATTATTATTTGCATAGCTGTGTTATTTTTTCTTTTTTTAAAACTTCTAAAAAAATTGATCTTTATTTTATTTTTATGAGAGAGGGAGTTACAGAGCACTGCTTAGGTCTTGCTGCTGGTGGTACTAAGGATCGAACCTGGGACCTTGGAACTTCAGACAGGAAAGTTATGCTGTTTCCTCAGCCCTGTGTTCTGTTTTTCAATAGCTATTTTTGAAAGGACTCTCCTTTTGCCATTGAATAACTATGACCTTTTGTTGAATATCAGTTGATCACAACTATTTTTGTGTTATTTCTGAACTCTCTTTTGTTTGTTTAATCTATATACCTGTGCTTTCACGGTCACTGAACTGTGGTTGCATAGTAAATCTTAAAGTCAGGTTCTGGAAGACATTCAGTTTTCTTTATTTTTCTATAATAGGTGCCTTGCTTTATTATTATTATTATTATTATTATTATTATTGGTTTTTTAAATTCTGCTAGGATTTTTATTAGGATTGTATTTAATCTATAGGTTTAGTCAATTTGAAGAAAATTCACATCTTTATGGTATTAAGCTTTCTATATTTAGTACATGAACCTATTAAAACTTTTGTTCCCGACTGTGTGTTACAAATGTGAATTTTGACCTTTGCATTGAAAGTCTTCAGGAAAACCCAGTGCCTTCCAGATGCTGAGGAATAAACATTGTGGGCGGAGACAGACACACACACACACACACACACACACACACACACACACACACACTCACTCTGAGAGTGAGAGAGAGGAAATGTAAAACCCGGATGTATTTAAATTCTCCAGAGGCACAGAGAACAAAGGATCAAAACGGACCGAGTCCCTCTGGGAGAAGTGGAAAATGCGTATCAACTGGGGGAGCAAATATTTTGAAAGGCAACAAAAGTTGACCCGGTTTGAGTTGTAATAGCATCACCAGATACTTGCTTATGGTAGTGACTTGGTTTGATGGCTGTTTGTTTTGTCAGGTTGGGGGGTGGGGTGGGCACTGGAGGGCAGAAGTATGCTCTGGTCTTCTCTTCTGCTTAGGCTTTACCTGGACGTGAGCAGGACTTCCCTTTAGTCATTGGCAAGAACCCTCCGTGCTAAGCCAGTTCTGACCTGGCTGCCTCACTCTGCTGGAAGAACCTGCACAGAACTTGCTATAACGTATCTGTTGATTTTCCTTTTCATGGCCCTTTCAGGGTAGCAGGAAGGAATCTGCATCTATTCCTGCTAACTGATCATAACTGAAAGGTGCTAATTCCGGCCAGATCTCAGCCAGGTCAGGCCCACCCTACCTTCACTGCTGCCTTCACCCAGCTTTTGCTTAGGCTTTTCAGGGGCCTCTACTGGTCAGGTTATAGATTTAATAATAAATAAATATATTAAAAAATAAAAGTAAAAAAGGAGGAAGACACAGTAAATAATAGTGATCAAGAGTATCAGTGCTGGAGTACAGACTTTTCACTTAATGTCGGGGCAGAAAGTTTCCACTGTGATTTTTATTTTATTTTATTTTATTTTAGCCTCCAGGGTTATTGCTGGGGCTCGGTGCCTGCACTAGGAATCATCTGTTCCTGGAGGCCATTTTCTCCATTTTGTTGCCTTTATTATTGTTGTTGATATTGCCATTGCTGTTATCCTTGTTGGATAGGACAGAGAGAAATGGAGAGAGGAGGGGAAGACAGAGGGGGAGAGAAAGACAGACACCTGCAGACCTGCTTCACCACTTGTGAAGCGACTCCCCTGCAGGTGGGGAGCCGGGGGCTCGAACTGGATCCTTTTGCTGCTCTTTACATGTCATGCCATGTGCGTTTAACCCAGTGCACTACCGCCTGGCCCCCTCCACAATGATTTTAATATAGTTGAGTGAAGGTAAATATTATGTAAATGGATAGCTCCCAAGTCCCAAAGGTGACCCAAATGATTAATGTTTAGGAATAACATCAATCCTAACAGAGAATTATAATTTCTAAAATCACTTAGCTTACCCAGGTTCGAGCCCCGGTAATAAGATAATGTAAAAAAATAAATAAATAAAAAACCACTTAGTTTATCAACTTCCTTAAACTATAAGGGATCCCCTAGTGGACTTTGTGCTGCAGAAGTTTCCTTGGAGTTGAATACTGTGCTGCTCATTTTAAAGCTGACGGTTTGTCTGTTGTTGAGATGCCAGGCCATTGTGTTTACTCAGACTTAGACTTCGGTGGGTTTCGCCAGAGCTGCTGCAGTAGCAGTTGTGGAGAGGGCTGTGACTGCTACCGTAATTGCACTGGGCGCAAACCTAGAGAATGCCGTGCAAGTAGCAGGATGATAGGGGCAGCTTTTTTTTTTTTTCTTCACTAGAAGAAAAAAAAAAATCTTTGCTGGATAGAGATAGCCAGAAACCAAGGGGGTAGGTGGAGACAGAGGAGAGGGCAAGAGAAACATCTGCAGTCCTGCTTCACCACTCACAAAGCCTTCCCCCTGCAGGTGGGGACTGGGGGCTCGAACCTGGGTAAACTAAGCTCTAGATTATGGTGGTTTGGAGGGATTGAACCTAGGACTTCACAGCCTCAGGCAAGAGAGTTTCTTTAACCATGTGTTATCTACAATAACAATAGTTGTTTTGTTACTACCTGGAGTTAGCCTCAAACTCCAAGGGTTTAATGGTTCTTACCTCAAGATTGTTCTCTCGTAGGAAGCCAGTTGGAAAGCTTTGGTTCTTCAGTTTCTTACAGATGAGTCCAACTTGGCTACAAAGTCCGAATTTCCCACAAGCACCCTCCACAGCTCAGTGATTTGCGAGAACAGCTCACATAGTTCAGAAAAAGGAGGCTGGCAGTGGAGCACCAGGTTAAGCGCAGAGTAGGAAGCTCAAGGCCCTGCACAAGGATCCTGGTTTGACCGCTGCACAGAGCTCGCTTTGCAAGTGGTGAAGCCTGTCTGCAGGTGTTTCTTTGTCTCTCTTCCTCTTTACCTCTCCTTCCTCTCTCAATTTCTGTCCTATCCAATAAAATGGAAAAAAAAATAAAGAGAGAGAGAGAGAAAATTCAGAAAAGTGCTTCAGTTTCCAATACTATAAATGACACAACCCAGAAATCACTAAACGGAAAAGTTATACCTGCCCAGGTATATGGGAGAGGGAATCCCCCACCACCATGAAAGTTCTCTGAGCACCAGTGTTTAGGGTTTTTTTTTTTTTTTTCTTCTTTTTTTCATTCCAAGTCCAACTTGTTCTTATAGAGGGAGGGACGGACATATCATAGTAGGGAACTTCCCCCAGTGCGGTAGTACTTAACTCCCATCTTGTGTTCCAGGCAATTGAACTTGGCTTGCACAAAGAGCCAAGTAAACACCCTCCCAGGTGCGCTACCTCACAAGCCTCTGCTGGGGGCTTTTTAATGGAGACTTTCTTACATAGACATGATTATTGACTGTTGATGATCAATGTGACTCCCAACCAAACCCCCCCTCCTGTCCCCTGATATCAGGGAGTGGTACTGAAAACCTCAAGGTCCTAATACAAATTTGGTCTTTCTGGCTAGTTACTAGTGCCCACCCTGAAGCTATCTAGGGACCTCCAATCACTCTAATCACTTGGGAAATCCAAGAGTTTTAGGCAACTAGACACAAAGATCAAATAACTTTCCCTGGCATGCTAAGGAGAAACAGGCATAAACACACAAAGTTGGGGGTGGGGTGGGGAGGGATTGCCATCTTGCACAAAGGTTACATATTCATTGAGTAAACTTAGTTATGTGTCTTGGCTTTCCAAGACACTTTCCAGTACACTTGCTTTCCATTTGTGGCAGTAAAAAGTCATTAAAAGATTTTAGAGTCTAAATGTCTCTTAATTCTTTTTTTTAGGCAACTGGTCTGGAATTATTATTAAGGAAGAGAGGAAAATACACCATCTTGGCTTGGTAGCGTAGTTCATCTGTATAGTGTGCTTTGAGACTACATAGTGCTCTGCTTTGGGGAAACTTTGGTGCTACAGTTTCATTCCTTCTCTGTCTCTGTCATCTTTCTATCTGACAAAAAAAAAAAATCTAGAGTAGTGAAGCCCCAGTGACAACAACAACAAAGATACACCTTGTTTAGAAGAATACTTAGGGCAGAAATCTGAATTAAAAAAACGATAATAGGGGCCGGGTGGTGGCACACCTGGTTGAGTGCACATGTTGCAATGGACAAGGACCCGGGTTCGTGTCTCTGGTCCCCACCTATATGGGGAAAGCTTTGCAAGTGGTGAAGCAGTGTGGCAGGTGTCTCTCCCTGTCTCTCTCCTTTCTCTATCACCCCCTTCCCTCTCAATGTCTGGCTGTCTCTATCCAATAAATAAATAAAGATGATAAAAAATTAAAATAAAAAAACGATAATAATAAAATAGGCCTATTCTGCCATCATCCTTCCTGTCCTGGCTATGACCCAGTGAGAAGGCTAGGTCGCTTTGCAAGTGGTGAAGCCTGTCTGCCAGTGTTTGTCTCTCTTCCTCTCTACCTCTCCTTCCCCTCTCAATTTCTGTCCTATCCAATAAAGTGAAGAAAAAAAAAAAGGCAAAAAATTCAGAAAAGTGCTTCAGTTTCCAATTTACTATAAGTGACACAACCCAGAAATCACTAAACAGAAAAGTTATACCTGCCCAGGTATATGGGAGAGGGAATCCCCCAGCACCAGGAGTTAGAAAATTCATTAGCCTTTGGGCTAATTAATTAATTCATGAAAGTTGAGAGAATTAATTAGCCTTTGGGGGCCAGGTGGTGGTGCACCTGGTTAAGCGCTCACATTACAGTGAACAAGGTCCTGGGTTCAAGCCCCTGGTCTCCACCTGTGGCAGGGCGCTTCATAAGCAGTAAAGCAGGGCTGCAGGTGTCTGTCTCTTCCCCCCTACTACCCCCACCACTCTCAATTTCTCTCTGTCCCTATCCAATAATAAATAAGTGATTTTAAAAAATGCACAAGTGTTATTAAAAAAATAACTAATAGAGAATCGGCCTTCCCTGGTGATGGCTGTGTTCAGTAATTAATTTACCTCACTGAGGTATTTGAACTACCTCTGTCAGACCCAGAAAAGGTACAAATTGCCTGACTGCAAAAATCAGAAAGACCCGATACAAAAACCCAGCAGTAAAGAAATCCCCTCTCATTGGATCAGCCAGTAGATGGAGGGACCACCTTCTTTTCCCTGAAGGTTTTGACTGGAATCTCACCAGGAAAGTTGGGTTAGATTTGGGCATCATCCAGAAAAGTCTTTTTCACAGGTGTCCCTGTGCCAGGCAGACCCACACGACCACATTCACGATTCTTTTTTACAGTTCACTGCCCCAGCTGTTATTTCTCTCACCAGCCTCCGAGCCTGCGTTCTGCTCGTGGGGCAGTGCAAACTCTACAGCTCTAGCCTGAAGACAGGCATGAGATGGCCAGTGGGTCCACTGGTCCTGCTGGTTCTCCCCATCCCCAATAGGCATGTACTTTATAGTACTTTCCACTGCTTGGGGTAGTGGAAGGAATGAGCCCCTTTCTTGTACAAAACTGAAATGTGATCTGGCTAAGGGGGCAGGGGCTTTCTAGCAAAGATTCTGAAAAAAGATCTGTTTAGTAGGGGAGCAGAAGGAGGGCTGGAGGAAGAGTAGGTCACAACACTTTATTTTAAATGTCTTCACATTCAATTACAGAAAAAAAATTGCATGATTTAGTTTTCACCTATCTGTTCTGCATTGTTATTATTATTAATTTTATTTTAGTGAGAGAAGCATAGATATAGAGAGAGAATGACCAGAGGCTGCTCAGCTCTGGCTAGTGGTGGTGCTCTGGGGATTGAGCCTGGGAGCTCAGAGCCTCAGGCAGGAAAGTCAGTTGCATGGCCATTATGCTGTCTCCCCAGCCCTGCATGCTTCTACTGATAGCAGAATACTTCTGAGCTCCGGCATAAAGTAGTGACAGGGGCAAGGATTTTTTTTTTTTAAAGTTCTTTCAGTATTAGTCATAGAATACATGTTGCCTCATTTCACTAATGATTTTCAGAATTACTTATTATCAAATTTAGATATATGCTTTTCAGAAAGGCATATATCTTTTTAAAAAAATTTGTATTTATAAAAAGGAAACATTGACTAAACCATAGGATAAGAGGGGTACAACTTCACACAATTCCCACCACCAGAACTCTGTATCCCATCCCCTCTTCTGATAGCTTTCCTGTTCTTTTTTTTTTTTTTTTTTACTGTTTGTCCCTTTTAAAAAAATATTTACTTATTTATTCCCTTTTGTTGCCCTTGTTGTTTTATTGTTGTAGTTATTCTTGTCGTTGTTGGATAGGACAGAGAGAAATGGAGAGAGGAGGGGAAGACAGAGGAGGAAAGAAAAAAAAACACCTGCAGACCTGCTTCATCACTTGTGAAGCGACTCCCCTGCAGGTGGGGATCCTTACACCAGTCCTTGCATTTGCGCCACCTGCGCTTAACCCACTGCGCTACCGCCCGACTCCCAGCTTTCCTATTCTTTAACCCTCCAGGAGTATGGACCCACGGTCATTGTGGGATGCAGAAGGTGGAAGGTCTGGCTTCTGTAATTGCTTCCCTGCTGAACATGGGCGTTGACAGGTCAATCCATACTCCCAGTCTGTCTGTCTCTCTCTTTCCCTAGTGGGGAAGGGCTCTGGGGAAGCGGAGCTCCAGGACACACTGGTGGGGTTGTCTGTCCAGGGAAGTCTGGTCAGCATCATGCTAGCATCTGGAACCTGGTGGTTGACAAGAGAGTTAACGTACAAAGCCAAACAAATTGTTGACCAATCATGAACCTAAAGACTGGAATAGTGCAGATGAAGAGTTGGGGGGGGGGTCCTCCATTTTGTAGATAGCTAGTAGGCATATTTTAGTTATATTCCAAAGGGTTTGTGGCTATACAAGTTTTTTTTTTTTTTCCTTTCCTTTTGCTTTTTCCCCCTGAGCCAGAAATCTGATATCCAGGTGGATCCAAGTTATTGTCTGGGGAGATGATGTCATGGTTGGAAAAAGGACCAGAAAGCTGGATCAGGGAAGAGAGTAGCTCCCTAATATGGGAAAGAGGTGTAAATAGTGTTGACTGTAAACCCCATCGATTTGATGTGATCTAGGGCCCATAATCAGCTTAGGAGCCTATGTGACCTCTGCATCCCTCTAGATCTGAGCTCACATTCTGCGGTCATGAGTAGGAACATTCCAAGCTGCCCCAATATCGACCCCTGTGAAGCAGGTCTGCAGGTGTCTATCTTTCTCTTCCCCTCCTCTCTCCATTTCTCTCTGTCCTATCCAACAACAACAACAATAAACAACAGGGAAACAAAAGGAAAAAAATAGTCTCCAGGAACAGAGGATTCGTAGTACAGGCACCAAGCCCCAAAAAAGAAATTACCTCCCCCCCTTTTTTTTCTGCCTCCAGGGTTATTGCTGGGGCTCGGTGCCTGCACTATGAATGCACTGCTCCTGGAGGCCATTTTTTCCTTTTGTCGCCCTGTTGTTTATCATTGTTGTTATTATTATTGTTGTTGTCATTGTTGTTAGGACAGAGAGAAATAGAGAGAGGAGGGAAAGACAGAGAGGGGGAGAGAAAGAACCTGCAGACCTGCTTCACTGCTTGTGAAGTGACCATCCTGCAGGTGGGGAGCCGGGGGCTCGAACCGGGATCCTTTCTCCGGTCCATGTGCTTCATGCCATGTGCGCTTAACCCGTTGCACTACCGCCCAGCCCCTATCGCCTCCCTTTTTATGCTCTTTCCTCCTACTGCTTCCTGGGGGTGAGTATCATAGCAAAAATCCAACACAGGGACATATTCTGTCTTCCACACTTAAGAATCTCCGAAAATCTCAGGCTTCTGGTGTGATGGTACGAAGCAAGCCACTTTCTTCTCACTGCCAGATACTCAAGCTTTAGAGAAAACCATTCCATTCTTTTTTCCTGGTGGCAAAAAAGCAAGGGGATTCCATTAACATTTATATCTCTCTCATTTATTTATTTATTTTATTTTTAATATTTATTTATTTTCCCTTTTGTTGCCCTTGTTTTTTATTGTTGTAGCTATTATTGTTGCTGTTATTGATGTTGTCGTTGTTGGATAGGACAGAGAGAAATGGAGAGAGGAGGGGAAGACAGAGAGGGAGAGAGAAAGATAGACACCTGCAGACCTGCTTCACCACCTGTAAAGCGACTCCCACTGCAGGTAGGGAGCCAGGGGCTCGAACCGGTATCCATAAGCCTATCCTTGAGCTTTGCACCACCTGCGCTTAACTTGCTGCACTACCACGTGACTCCCTCATTTATTTATTATCTTTATTGCCAGAGCTCGGTGCCAGCCAGCACTGCAAATCCACTGTTCCCTGTGGCCATTTCCCCCCTATTTTTAGTTGACAGGACAGAGAGAAATTAAGAGAGGAGGAGGAGATAGATAGGCCTGTAGACCTGCTTCACCGCTCATGAACTGTCCCCGTGGCAGGCAGGGGGTGGGGGGAGCAGGACTCGAACCCGATCCTTGCGGCTTAGTGCTACCAGTTTAACTGGGTCCGCCACCTGGTGGTGCCCTTAACATTTCTCACTGCAGCTTTCCCTGGTAGAGATGATCCCTCTTGAGCATTTTTCTTAATGATAAGTGTATAACATCCAGATCAGTTTCCACCATACATTTAGATGTGAATAAGTACAAAATCATTTTTATTTTTATTTTATATTTATTTATTTATTTATTTTGCATCCAGGGTTGTCATTGGTGCTTCGTGCCCACACTACGAATCCACTGCTTTTGAAGGCCATTTTTTCCCCTTGTGTTGCCCTTGTTATTGTCATTATTATTATTGTTGTCATTGCTGTTGTTGCTGGATAGGACAGAGAGAAATGGAGAGAGGAAGGGAGACAGATAGGGGGGGAGAGAAAGACAAACACCTGCAGACCTGCTTCACCGCCTGTGAATCGACCCCCACCCCCAAGGGGGAGAGCCGGGGTCTCGAACCAGGATCGTTATGCCAGTCCTTGCACTTTGTGCCATGTGTGCTTATCCCACTGCACTACCACGTGACCCTCTACAAAATAATCTTTAAACAACTCTTTTCTTCCCCACTTCAAAGTTTTGTACGTACCCCTAGAAGCTGAAGTCAACATACACAGAAATAACAGTCACAGCTACAGGAGAAGCTGTTTCAGAGCCAAGTAAGATGTAGCGTTCTTCAGCTTCTCCGTCGAAGTTACTGTGTCTCCTCTCGACAGGATATTGATTTTGGGGGCTAGTACCCAACAGACCTGTCAACAATTGATTTTCCCATCCACTTCCCCACCTCCCTCTATGTACAGGGACTAGTGCAGTATCGGTTGAGCTAGGAAGATAGTCTGGGATAGAAAAGGGACTCGGGATCCGAGGCGAGCAGAGAGGTGTCTCCAAGGTAATAATGCAGACACCTTCACTGTGGGAGCTAGTTACCTTTCTTCTCTCACTTTAGAAGGGAACAACATAAACTTCTCTTGTTCCACCTCCAGTTCGTCTTTAAGAATTTTTGGACCCCACCGATATGTCCTGGAGCCTCACCTCCACAGATCTCTGCCCCACTAGGGCAAGAGAGAGACAGGCTGGGAGTATGGATCAACCTGTTAACGCCCAGGTTCAGCAGGGAAGCAATGACAGAAGCTGGACCTTCCACCTACTGTACCCCATAATGTCCCTGGGTCCATGCTCCCAGGGGGTTAAAGATTAGGAAAGCATGGTCTGGGAGGTGGTGCAACCATAAGGATTCTCAACCATAAGGCCCAGAGTTCGATCCCCGGCAGCACATGTACCAGAGTGATGTCTGGTTCTTTCTCTCCTCCTACCTTTCTCATGAATAAATTTAAAAATTCTTTAAAAAAAAAAAAAAGAATAGGAAAGCTATCAGGGGAGGGAATGGGATATGGAGTTCCAGTGGAGGGAATTGTGTGGAATTGTGCCCCTCTTATCCTATGGTCATGTCAGTGTTTCCATTTTATAAATAAAAACTTAAAAAAAAAATTTTTTGGACTCCCTGAAGGAGAGAGTAAAATCCACAATGATGTTCTGGCTACATTTTCCAAACCTGTTGCTTAACATCTGGCTAACAAACTTCCCAGTCTTGTCATCCAGGCCTGCCTCTGGTTCCTTCAAATCCCCAGGGCTCTCATCTGTCTCTTGCAGCGAAACTTGTGGCAAATAGGATCCCGCCATCTTTGCCACCCAAACAGTTGAACTTTTAATGTATTACTCCAAATGCACATGAGTTGTTCTGGATCAGAGATCGATTATTTGTACAGTAGTCACAGTAATAAAATGATATATAAAATCGTAAGTGAATCAATACCCTCTGTAATATTTACCCCTGGGGTGATATAATGAAAGCCAAATGGAAAAATAATTGGTCAGACACTTCATAGGTATGATTAGAAAAATTTAACTTTCTTTGCTTATATACAAAAGAAAGAGGCAGCTATTTTCTTCTCTCAGTTGCTTGGAGACAGGAGGTCAAGGATTCTCTGTTCTCTAACATTTTGGAATATAAATACATCGTGAAGCGACCAATGGGTGGCTCCAGTTTTTGCGGCATAGAACTCTAAGGTTTGGGAGTCTTATTTTCCCTTGACTGTAAACACTGCTAAGCTAGGTCAATCTAGATTTCTCACATTATATATTTGTAAATTGCTTTATCTGAGGATTCCAGGTGTTCAGCAACCTTTACCCAGAAAGCTTCTACTCTCAGTCCTGTTTCTCTTCTACTGAGTCATGGTGTCATCAGGACAGGACAGCTGCTTGACTCTCGTGGCGCAGAATTCTTTGGCGCTCCAGACAGCTGCACACGACTTGGCTTTGTCCTCCTACATATAAGGTCAGTCACTGTGCACTGGGCTGCTGGGCTAAAGTGAAAGGTGTCAGTAAGAAAAATAAGTACAGGGAGTCGGGCTGTAGTGCAGCAGGTTAAGCGCAGGTGGCGCAAAGCACAAGGACCGGCATAAGGATCCCGGTTCGAACCCCGGCTCCCCACCTGCAGGGGAGTCGCTTCACAGGCGATGAAGCAGGTCTGCAGGTGTCTCTTTGTCTCTCTCCCTCTCTGTCTTCCCCTCCTCACTCCATTTCTCTCTGTCCTATCTAATGACGACATCAAGAACAACACCAATAACTACAACAACAATAAAAAGACAACAAGGGCAACAAAAGGGAAAATAAATAAATAAAATTAAAAAAAAAGAGAGAGGACATAGTTTGGAAAAGAGGTGAAATGAGCTGTAGGGAAAAGCTTCATCCTGCTAGTAGCACAGTATTGTCTTGGGAGAAGTGGTATTTCATGAGTAAAGGAGCGATGAGTTCTGTGTAAATGGAGAATCTCAGGGAGATTATCTCGGGCGGTAGCGCAGCGGGTTAAGCGCACGTGGTGCAAAGCGCAGGGACTGGCATAAGGATCCCGGTTCGAGCCCCCGGCTCCCCACCTGCAGGGGAGTCGCTTCACAGGCGGTGAAGCAGGTCTGCAGGTGTCTGTCTTTCTCTCCCCCTCTCTGTCTTCCCCTCCTCTCTCCATTTCTCTCTGTCCTATCCAACAGTGATGACATCAACAACAATAGCTACAACAACAACAAAAACAAGGGCAACCAAAAGGAAATAAATAAATAATTTAAAAAAAAAAAAGTGGAGAATCTCAGTCTTTAGATATATAGGGAAGAAGAACAGAGGGCCAGAAAAAGTAATAAACTAGGAAGCACATGTATTTAAACGATAAGTTGGAACCCCATTTCTGGGCTGAAACCCAGGAGAGTGAATTAAAGAGGATAGGATATGTGCTTTTTTTTTTTTTAATTGGACCGATGAATGGTTTACAGTTACTACAGTTGTTGACACGTGTAAAAATGTCTCAGTTTTCTGCAGAACATTCTTCCCCTTTAGTCCAGGTCTTTCTCCGCCATCATGTAGCAGGGCCTGAAAGCCCCCCCCCCCCACTAGCGTCCTTTACTTTGGTGTAGTACATGTGCTTGTTTTGAGTAGGAGCTATGTCCACGTGGAAGGCAAAGGGAGAGGTCAGATAATTTGTGTGTGGTGCTAGGACATTGCACAAGCCTGATAGCACTGCTCCTGGATCACCTGTTTCATCCTTGTTATTTCAGAGAGAACAGGGAGATATTGTAGGAAGAGGCACCAGCACACTGCTCCACCATCCACCTTCCTTGGAGCTTCCCTAGTGTTCTGATGCTCCACCCGTGTGCCAAGGCTCAAACCCAAGTCTCATGCATGGGAAGGTGCCTGTGCCCAGCCGGGTGAGCTGGAACCCATGGGAGATGACGTCTGTAAATGGACACTAGCTCACGTTGTGAGACTGGTGTGCTTACACAATAGGCACAAACCCATAGTCTCTCCACAGTAAAGTAAAACATCTGACTGCCGTGGGTAAAAGGTACAGTAATAATGGGTGGTTGGCTTCTATAGGCAGTGGTC
Organism: Erinaceus europaeus; assembly: GCF_950295315.1. Lineage (NCBI taxonomy): Eukaryota > Metazoa > Chordata > Mammalia > Eulipotyphla > Erinaceidae > Erinaceus > Erinaceus europaeus. The sequence goes on from NC_080162.1 coordinate 20,328,972, forward strand.
ACATGACTCTCCTGGGTAAGGTCAGAGCCACTGATAGTAAGCAACACCTACAGCCTTTTAACATTTCTCAGGGTAGTGAACTTCACATTTTATTTATTTATTTTGAACTCCTTTCTTTTTTTAAATTTATTTATTTGATTCCTGGGTTATCGCTTGGGCATAGTGCCTGCACTACAAATCCACTGCTCCTGGAGGCTATTTTTTTTCCCATTTTGTTTCCCTTGTTGTTGTTGTTGTTATTGTTGCCATTGATGTTGTTATTGTTGGATAGGACAGAGAGAAATGGAGAGAGGAGGGGAAGACAAGAGAGGGGGAGGGAAAGTTAGACACCTGCAGACCTGCTTCACCGCTTGTGAAGCAACCCCCCTGCAGGTGGGGAGCCGGGGTCTTGAACCGGATTCCTTACACCAGATTCCTAGCACCTTGTGCTTCGCGCCATGTGCACTTAACCCTCTGCGCTACCGCCTGACCCCCCACACTTTATTTCTAAGGCAATTACCTTAGAGGTGCAGTGGAGGTGCAGGCACATCTGCTCAGATGTAATATGAAGCCTTCTCTGCCCCATTTTCACAGTCTTAAAATTGAAAAGTTTATTATGCCTTTAAAGTTTCAAACAGCCTAGAAGCGCTTCTCAATGAAACTGCATTTATGTGAATTGTATTCTTGGAGTGGCTTTTATCTTTTAAAAGTTAATATTTCAGGAGGCCAAAAGACTAATCAACTTGAAAGCAGCTGGAGCATGGCAGCCAGTCTGGGAGAAGTGAAAGCGCCCATTGATGTGGAAAGTCTGTGATGCTTTCCAACTTGGGCCCGCAGCACTTCAGAGGTGGCAGAAGGCTGGCTGAGCCTGCAGAGCACCCTGCTGAGGGGGCACCGGAGAGCACCCATGAGGTGCAACTTAGTAGGTCATGGGGCAGGCCCTGTTCATTATTCTGGGCCACTCAGCCCCTACCTCCAGCGGTGAGCGGGAAGCAGGCAAGCGGGGCAAGGAGAAATAGCCTAATGGTTATGCAAAGAGACTCTCATGCCTGAGACTCTAAAGTCCAAGGTTCAATCCCCCTGCACCATCATAAGCCAGAGCTGAGTAGTGCTCTGGTAAAAACAGGGGAGATAGCCCTGTTTGGGGTTTGTTTCACAGGCGGTGAAGCAGGTCTGCAGGTGTCTATCTTTCTGCCCCCTTCTCTAACTTCCCCTCCCCACTCAATTTCTCTCTGTCCTATCCAAAAAAAAAAAAAAAAAATTGAAAAATGGCTGCAGGAGCAGTGGATTCGCGGTGCAGGCACTGAGCCCCAGCAATAACCCTGGAGGCAAAACAAACAGACAAACAAAACAAAACAAACAAAATAGGCAAAACTGCAGTTGCTTTTGGTAAAGTCCATATATATGTGTTTGTGGGGGGGGGGTAGTCTGAGATAAAAGGCAGCAATGTGTTTTTTTTGTTGTTGTTCTTTTTTAAAATTTTAGTTTATTTATAAAAAGGCAACACTGACAAAACCATAGGATAAGAGGGGTATAACTCCACAAAATTCCCACCACCAGAACGCCGTACCCACATGCTTTTTTTTTTTTTTAATTTTTTTAAGGAGACATTAACAAAACCATAGAATAAGAGGGATACAGTTCCGCACAATTCCCATAACCCGACCTCCATATCCCACCCCCTCCCCTGATAGCTTTCCCATTCTCTATCTCTCTGGGAGCATGGATCCAGGGTCGTTGTGGGTTGCAGAAGGTGGAAGGTCTGGCTTCTGTAATTGCTTCCCCGCTGAACATGGGCGTTGACTGGTTGATCCACACTCCCAGTCTGCCTCTTTCTTTCCCTAGTAGGGTGAGGCTCTGAGGAAGTGGCGCTCCAGGACACATTGATGGGGTCGTCTGTCCAGGGAAGTCTGGTCAGCATCCGGAACCTGGTGGCTTTAGGATGCCTCCTTGCTTGTCCCGCTGAGGGCCAGGATTTCAAGGCTTTCTAGCAGTTGATGTCAGAGCCCACGGTTGCTGCTACATTCCAGTCGCCATCTTGGCTCTGCACCCCCCCCCCCCCGCAATGTGTGTTTTTATCTCATGATCCAAATTAGAGCCCTTTCCTATGTTGTAAAATAGAGCCCTAGCCATGTTGTGGCATAAGGCTCTGTTGGGTTTAGCCCATTCTCACACAGACCTAGCCATAGTGACCTGGGGTCTGGCCGGGTCCAAACTTTTTTAGGACCAAAGGGAACATCCTTTAATAAATGGCAGGTACTGCTTAGCCATGAAAGCTAGGTGGGGTTGTTCATTGTTGCCTCTTAAGTCCTGAGTTCATCCTACATTGATGGTAACAGTGATACCGACTTATTGGCTCCATTTCACAAGACTTCCTTTCAGGAAAGATTGAAAGGCGTCCTGTTCCCAGAGCTGTAACTGGAGATGCCCATTCTGAGAGTGAGCTGGACATAGTTCTTATCTTCCCTCCTGTGATTTCTACATGCAGTAAGGAAACTCTTCCTCAGCCAGAGGAGTCTGCCTGCTATAATTTTAGCACAGATTTCCCCAAGCAGTTAAAAATTAGCAATACAGGAGGCTGGGTGGTGGCACATCCGCTTGAGCGCATGTTACAGTTCACAAGGACCTGGGTTCAAGCCCTTGGACCCCACATGTAAATGGGGGCTGACTGTGCAAGCAGTGCTGCAGGCATCTCTTTATCTCTCACTCTCTGCCTCCTTCTCCCCCCTCTCAATTTTTCTGTCTCTATCCAAGAAAAAATAAATAATAACAATATTGAAACTTTTGAATAAAATAAATACAGTTGATTTTAAGTTGTTTTATGTTAAGAAGCTACTGACTACAGGGACCTCAATCCTCAGACCTGGGACCACAAGGAACTGAATTCTGCCAAAGCCTGAGAAAGCAGGGAAGCAGACTTTCCCTGAGAGCCTCCGATTACAGACCAGGCTATGAGACCTAGAGCAGAGGCCTGCGGACTGTGAGATGATTAAGACGTCTTGGGAGTCGGGTGGTAGCGCAGCGGGTTAAGCACAGGTGGCACAAAGCAAAAGGACCGGCATTAAGGATCCCGGTTCAAGCCCCCGGCTCCCCACCTGCAGGGGAGTCGCTTCACAAGCGGTGAAGCAGGTCTGTAGGTGTCTCTCTTTCTCTCCCCTTCTCTGTCTTCCCCTCCTCTCTCCATTTCTCTCTCTCCTATCTAACAGTGACATCAATAGCAACAATAATAACTACAACAATAAAACAACAAGGGCAACAAAAGGGAATAAATAAATATTAAAAAAAAAAAAAGATGTCTTAAGCCGGGGCTGGGTCATAGTGCAGCAAGTTAAGCGCACATGGCGAAAAGCATAAGGACCAGCTCAAGGATCCCGGCTGGAGCCCCCGTCTCCCCACCTGCAGTGGGGTTGCTTCACAAGCAGATCTGCAGGTGTGTATCTTTCTCTTCCTCTCTCTGTCTTCCCCTGCTCTCTGGATTTCTCTGTCCTATCCAACAACAACGACAGCAGTAACAACAAAGACAAAACAAGGGTAACAAAAGGGAAAAAATAGCCTCCAGGAGCAAGTGGATTTGTGGTGTAGGCACCGAGCCCTAGTGCTACCCCTGGAGACCAAAAAAAAAAAAAAAAAAAAGATGTTTTAAGCCTCTACATTTATGATAATTAATTTTGACAATCTTAAAAAATAAACACTCCTAGAGGGTGTACCTGGTGGAGTGCTCATGTTACAGTGCACAAGGACCTGGGTTCAAGTTCCTGGATCCTCCATGTGGGGGGGGGGCTTCATGAGTGAGGCAGTTCTGCAGGTGTTTCTGTCTCTTCCTTGCCCCTCAATTTCTGTCTCTATCCCAAATAAGTAAGTAGATAAAGAAATAAAGTATTTTTAAAATGGACACACCCGAGTGAAGTGATTAACATATCCAGAATGGAAGCCTTGTAGGCAGAGACACTAGGAGAGGGAGGCATGGGGCCTGACCTTGGGGCTTAGTGTGAATGAGCTTCAGGGTTCAACAACAGAAAACAAGCAAACACCCACAGGAAACAAAAGCACCTATCAGAAGAGATCTATGCAAATCTGTGATCAGAACAGCACAATTGGTAATAACCAAAATCTGGAAGCGGACCAGCTGTCCAACAACTAGGTCATCATCACCTTTGAGCCATCTTGGATGGACCTAGAAGACATCATGTTAAGTGAGATAAGCCAGAAAGAGGGCAGATACCAAATTATCTCATTTACAAGTGGGAATTGATAAATAGGGACAGGGAGGGAGAACTTGATGAACCGTGAACTGGGCGTGGCATATTACACCAAAGCAGAGGACTTGGGGGAGAAGGGGAAAGGGAAGGCTAGAAGTGAGGGTCCTGGTACATAATGAAATTGTACTTACATATCAATGATTGTGCTGGAAAAGTGTTACTCCCTCAATAAGAAAAGGAAACAAACAAACAAACAAACAAAACGAGCAAATACAAAACTGATTTGAATCATTTACATCTTTTCCTCCCAGCTGAGATTCCCTGTATGTGTATCCAAAAGCTAGAGTAGGGGTCATGGGGGGAATGATGCCAGAGACTCAGATGACTTCTTCCATATCTATTTCCCTTTCCTCTTTCCCCTTCCCCCCCTTTTTTTTTTACTAGAGAGTACTGCCCAACTTGGGTTTTTGGGGGTCAGGTTTTTGGTGGTCCTGGGGACTGAACATGAGACCTCAGAGCCTCAGGTTTGAAAGTTGTTTGCATAACCATTATGCTGTTACCCTAGCTGGCCCTTCCTTTAACTTTTCAATAAACAACATTTCCTAGAAGGGGAGTCATTTGTCTAGGAGTCCAGAGTAAACATCACCTGCTTACGAAAGGATTTCAGCCTCCATGGAGATAACCCAGCTACCCTCAGATCTGCAGCTTCTGGGGCCTGGTTCTCTGGTTTCTTAATGTGGAGGAAAGTGTTTGCATTGTCATATTTCACTAAACTTAAAAGGGAAACTTTTTCTTTTGTTGTTGTTCTTACTCTGTTTGATTCCCAGAACCCATTTGAAGTTTTAACACAATAGATCCAATTATTTAAAACCATGGAAGTTTTAACCGCCTCTTATCTTTGATGAGATGCATGTTTTAAAAAAAAAAAAAGTACTTTTGCTTTTAAAGATTCAGGATTAATTTTATTGTTAAAATATTTGGAAATTCTGTACTGGATGAAAGTGCAGTTTAAAATCAGGAGCTTCTTGAATTACTAAGAACAGGGCATCCTTTTCTCTTTATTAAACTTGACTGTATCTGCAGGCTGTTTTATTCATGCTCTATTGTCATCTCTAATGCATGGAGAGCACCCTTTTCCCACAGTGTGATTCAATACAGGCACCCAAAAAAGGTGGTCTCAGATTTCATGTGTCCGGGTAATTAACCGAGTGTGTGTGGCTCAGTTGAACTATTTGAAGGTCAATAATGCATGAATTTCTGGCAGACTGCCTAGCACAGGGTCCATAAAGACACTTGTAGGGGAATGAGAGATTTTTATGGTTGAGAAATTTTAATAAAATATTAGGACAGGTTTTGCCTAGACAGATTTTGGGGCAAATTCATTTTTGGTATAATGCAAAAAAACTTTTTTTTGATGTGCATTCCAAATTTCTCTCCTCTGTTTTGCACCATAAACTATGGCGGCATAGTTTCATGCGGACCTTAAGATCGAATTCAGGTGCTTCTAGTTAAGATGCTAGAGCTTAGATTCCATAAGGAGGCCCTCTTGGAATTTGTTTAGGTGCCTTAACAACACAAATGGAATTATGGTTTTTTTCCTCTCAACATAAAGTCTTGTGGAAAACTTTAATTTTGTCCCTGAAATTTAACTAGAACATTCAAATATCAAAATAAACACACTCAATTTTGATAAAGATAGTTTTACTTCAAGGGTTTTCTCAGTAGACAAAGCAAACAAAGGATTAGACCAGACAGATTGTAACTTGAGTTGAGTGCTATCTTTCTTAAATGGAGACCTAAGGTCACACATGCTTTCTTTGCACCTGGCTAGTCGCTCTAAAATGGCCTCACCTTAAACGAATTGGTAATCCCCTTCAAGGCAAGTTGTCAGTGTGCTGTTTGATCACCGGTACTATTTTCTTTGAATCAGACCTTCAGGTGGCAATTGGGGACTGGTCATTGTCACACTGTATTAATATTTTTGTGCTCTCTGCATCCACCCTCCCTGAGGAAATGTAATTTCGCTCAACAGGCCACTGTGCTGACATGAGTACTTCCGTTTGTAAGAGTGCTGACTTGTTTTAGTTTTACTAAAGCTTTTGACTGATAATCTGTCAACAACTAACCAGTTTATTAGTCCAGTGTCTCTGGTTGAAGATTTGTCCAATACCACAATTCTTAGGGCGGGTTTGTTTGGTGAAAGGCAGCTTGCTGAATCTGTAGCTGTCAGGCGTCTGTCTTGCTAGTTAGGTTGAAGAAGCATGTGTATACCTCCATACCTCATGACTTACTCAAGAAACGATTCTTTCAGCCATTTTTCTTTGCTAGCAGAATCAAGCCTCGAGATAAAGTATTCTAGAGGCCTTCCATCCCGAGGCATATGGAGGAGTCCTTTGTGTGCTGATGTAAAGAAACCTGTTCCCCAAATCTCACACTGGATGTGTCTAAGGTAGTGGTGAAATAAATTTTACATAGGTATTGTGTGCTTAGCAAACCCTTTTTAGATTCTGCCCTCTATTCCAATATGCTAGCCCCTATCTTTCTAAAAACAAACAAAAACATTAAAAATGACTTCTAATGCAGATAATAAATTTAAGATTACGTACATGAAAAAATCACCTTTATTAATTGATTCCTAAATCTCCTCCGAGTCTTACTGTTTTATTTCCAGTTGCCTGGGCTGCAGTCCAACCTGAGTGATGACGAGTTAAGATTTAGTGACAAGGAAGTGGCTAGAGGTGTAGTATAAGACATAAACATGCATGAAATCCTGAGTTTTACCCTTGGCACATATGCTGGAATAGTACTTTGTCAAAATAAATAAGTAAATAGAAAAGAAAGGAAGGAAAGAAGGAGAAAATGATTTGGGACCAGGCAATGGCACACCTGGTAAAGCGCACACACTACAGCGCACAAAGACCCGGGTTCAAGCTGGTCCCCACCTGTAGGGGGAAAGCTTCATGCGTGGTGGAGTAGGGCTGCAGTGTCTCTGTCTAGCTCCCTCTCTACCCCTTTCAATTTCTCTCTGTATCCAATAATAAATAAGTAAATAAAATATTATGGAAGTCACTTCAAAATAAAAAATAGTCTGCCTTTACCTTTAAAAAAAAAAGGGTGGGAGTCTGGAGGTAGCGCAGTGGGTTAAGCGCACGTGGCACAAAGCGCAGGGACCGAGTAAGGATCCCGGTTCGAGCCCCCGGCACCCCCCCCTGCAGGGGAGTCACTTCACAAGCGATGAAGCAGGTCTGCAGGTGTCTATCTTTCTCTCCCTCTCTCTGTCTTCCCCTCCTCTCTCCATTTCTCTGTCCTATCCAACAACAACAACGTCAATAACAACAACAATAACTACAACAACAATAAAAAAAACAACAAGGGCAACAAAAGGAAATAAATAAATATTTTTTTTAAAAAAGGGTGGTCCAGGAGGTGGCGCAGTGGTAAAGCTTTGGACTCTCAAACATGAGGTCCTGGGTTTGATCCCTGGCATCACATGTGCCAGAGTGATGTCTGATTCTTTCTCTCTCCTCCTGTCTTTCTCATAAATAAATAAATAAAAGGAAGGAAGGGAGCCAGGTGGTGGTGTACCTGGTCAAGTGCACACATAAGGACCCAGGTTCAAGCCCCTGGTCCCCACCTGCAGGGGGAAAGCTTCATGAGTGGGGAAGCAGAGCTGCAGGTATCTGTCTTTGTCCCTCTATCCCCTCCTCCTCTCAGTTTCTGTCTCTAATCTATAACAAATAAAATTTAAAAAAAGAAAGAAAAAAGATCTGATATATTGACACGAAGGAAAGACAACATGGTGTAGTTTGCATTTTCAGCGTCACCTTCCACTTTGGTGGTGTGCAGTCCTTTAACCATGCCACTGAGGTAACTGTCTTTTCTCTGAGATGCCCCTACTTTTTCTTTCTTTTTTTTTTTTTTAGAAACTTTATTTTTCATTTTTTCCCTTTTGTTGCCCTTGTTGTTTATCGTTGTTATTATTGTTGTTACTGTTGTTGTCATCGTTGTTGGCTAGGACAGAGAGAAATGGAGAGAGGAGGAGAAGACAGAGAGGGGGAAAGAAAGAGACACCTGCAGACCTGCTTCACCGTTTGTGAAGCGAACCCCCTGCAGGTGGGGAGCCGGGGGTTCGAACCGGGATCCTTATGCCGGTCCATGCACTTCATGCCATGTGCGCTTAACCCGCTACGCCACCGCCCGACTCCTACCCCTACTTTTTCTATAGTTTTTCTCTGGGTCTTCGTGCTAATTGGAAACTATATCTACCTTTTTCTTCAAATCTTCTTGATCGTTCCATTCAGTAAAACATACAATGATGAAAACATTGGACTCAGAGTCAGAAAAGCTACTTGTTACTTTTTTCCTTTTACTTAAAAAAATATTTTGTCTTAATAAAGATATAGAGGGAAAGATAGATGGACAGACACCAGAGCACTTCTCAGCTCTGACTTATGATGGTGCTAGGGATTAAACCTGGGCTCTCAGAAGCCCAGGAAATTATTACTAAAATTGTCATGCAAAACCATTATGCTATTTCTCCATCTCTTCTTTAATTGTTTTAAATAGTTAGGATAGAATGAGAAAAAACAAAAATAAACCAAACAGTGGTCCAGGAGGTGGCACAGTGGCTAAGGCACTAGCCTCTCAAGCATGAGGTCCTGAGTTCAATCCCTGGCAGCACATGTACCAGAGTGATATCTGGTTCTTTCTCTCTCTCCTCGTATCTTTCTCATTAATAAATTTTTTAAAATCTTTAAAAAAATAATAAAAATAAACCAAACAAAAACCAAAGGGACCAGGTGGTGGTGCACCTAGTTAAGCACACACATTACTGTGCCAAAGGACTCAGGTCCCTCCTGCAGGGGGAAAGCTTTGCAAGTGGTGAAGGAGTGCTGAAGGTCTCTCCCTTCTCTCTCCCCCTCTCTATAATTCCCTTTCCTCTCAATTTCTGACTGTCTCTATCCAATAAATTAGTAAAGATAATTTAATATGTATATATTTCCAAGGCACAAGGGGCTAGGTGGTGCCACACTGGTTGAAAACACACATTTTAGTGTGTAAGGGCCCTGGTTCAAGCCCCCATCCCTACCTAGAGGAAGAAAGCTGTATTAACTTTTTTCTAATATTTTTACCTATTTATTATTGGATAGAGACAGAGAAATTGAGAGGGGAGATAAAGAGGGAGAGAGACACGTTTAACCCTACTTCACCACTTATGAAACTTCCTTCCTGCGAGGACCAGGGACTTGAACTTGGGTGCACTGTAATCTGTGAACTTAACCAGGTGTGCTACCACCTGGCCCCCAAGGAAGAACGCTTTACAAGAGGTAAAGTAGTGCTGTAGGTCTCTCTTTTTCCCCTTCTCTGCCTCCCCCTTTTCTCTCAATTTCTATCCTAAATAAATAAATAGATTTTCAAAAGCACTGCTCTGTCATATGTGCCATCAGGAATCAGACGTGGGAAGCTCCGAGCATGGAAGTGATGTGCTCTGCTTCCTTAGTTTCTTTTCTTGCTTTAAGATCTTGAAATAGTGGTCCGGGAGGTGCACAGTGGATAAACCATTGGATTCTCAAGCATGAGGTCCCAAGTTCAATTCCCGACAACACATATACCAGAATGATGTCTGGTTCTTTTTTCTTCTTTTTTAAAAATATCTATTTATTCCCTTTTTGTTGCCCTTGTTGTAGTTATTATTGTTGTCGTTGTTGGATAGAACAGAGAGAAATGGAGAGAGGAGGTGAAGACGGGGGGGGGGGGGGGGGGGAAGATAGACACACCTGTAGACCTGCTTCACCGCTTGCAAAGCGACTTCCTGCAGGTGGGGAGCTGGGGGCTCAAGCCGGGATCCTTAGGTTGGTCCTTGCGCTTTGCACCACCTGCGTTTAACTCGCTGAGCTACCGCCCTACTCCCAGATGTCTGGTTCTTTCTCTCTCTCCTCCTATCTTTCTCATAAATAAATAAATAAATTCTTTTTTTAAAAAAAAGATCATGAGTGGGCCGGGAGGTGGCGCAGTTGATAAAGCATTGGACTCTCAAGCATGTGGTCCTGAGTTCACTCCCGGGCAGCCATGTACCAGAGTGATGTCTGACTCTTTCTGTCTCCTCCTATGTTTCTCATTAATAAATAAATAAAATCTTAAAAAAAAAAAAAAAAGATCTTGAGTCACTTGAGCTTTATGGATTTTTTTACTGCTGTGTGGTCTCGCTTTCTCTCTCAGAGACAGTTGAGAGACAGAGAGAGTATAAAAGATACCTCAAGAGGGCTGGGTGTTAGCGCAGTGGGTTAAGCACACATGGTGCAAAGCACAAGGACCAGCCAGGTTAGAGCCCCCAGCTCCCCACCTGCAGGGGAGTTGCTTCGCCAGCGGTGAAGCAGGTCTACAGGTGTCTCTTTCTCTCCTACTCTCTGTCTTCCCCTCCTCTCTCAATTTCTCTCTATCCTGTCCAACTACAACAACAGCTATAACAACAACAACAACAACAACAACTACAAGGGCAACAAAAAATGTCTCCAGGAGCAGCTGAGTCGTGGCACGGGCACCAAGCCCCAGCAATAACCCTGTAGGAACCAAACAAAAGAAAACAAAGCCTCAAGCACCAAGCTTCCTTTAATGCTGTGGGGCTGGGTTAAGCAGAGCAGCACATTATCCAAATGAGCTACTTTGCTGCCATCAAACTTCTTAAAAGTAGGAATCACAATGTAAATGTTTTTTTCTTTCATAGTTTCCATCACTGTGTGTTATCATGTTAACAGTACAGTCTGATGAAATAATAGCAACTCCATCTGATAATCAGTCTTTATTCTTTATTCGTTATTTCTAAGCATTTTGTGCATTATCCAATGTATTGAATAACCCCTTTTTTTAATCTTTAGGTGATGTATTTCCAGTACAGATGAATCCAATCACACAGTCTCAGTTTGTACCTTTGGCTGAGGTTCTCTGCTGTGCTATATCTGATATGAATGGTGCTCAGACGGTCGTAACACAAGAATCACTGTTGGAGCATTTGATGAAACATTATCCAGGTAAAATAACATTTTCTCAGTGAGTGTTTGCTTTCTATTTGTAAATTATATATATATATATATATTATTTCTTTATTGGGGAATTAATGTTTTACATTGAACAGTAAATACAATAGTTTGTACATGCATAACATTCCCCAGTTTCCCATATAACAATACAACCCCCACTAGGTCCTCTGTCATCTTTCTTGGACCTGTATTCTCCCCTCCCACCCACCCATCCCCACCCCAGAGTCTTTTACTTTGGTGCGATACGCCAATTCCATTTCAGGTTCTACTTGTTTTTTTTTTTTTCTTCTTCTGATCGTTTTTCAACTTCTGCCTAAGAGTGAGATCATCTCATATTCATCCTTCTGTTTCTGACTTATTTCACTTAACATTAATTTTTCAAGGTCCATCTAAGATCGGCTGAAAATGGCAAAGTCACCATTTTTTACAGCTGAGTAGTATTCTATTGTGTATGTAAATTATATTTTATTTAAATTTAATTGCTTTATATGAGACAGCACAGCACACTCAGCTCTGACCTAGTAGAGTGGTTCTAGGGATCAAACCTGGGGCCTCAGTGTGCAAGTATTGTGTGTTAGTGCTAAACTGTCTCCCCAGCTCTTTCTAAAAATATATCTTATATGCGTAAACAGGGCGATGTTCATTTTTCTGTTACGAAACTTCATTTTAACTACTTGACAGAAAAAAGGCATATATCAACAAATTTGATTAGAATATTTCTGTTACTTTAAAGATGAAAATTTTTGGTGACTCCTAGGTGTGCTGTGTGTGTATCTGATTCTACCACTCTTGAGCTGAATTTATTATTATTATTCCTTTTTAAACTTCCAACAGATAATCAAAGGGTGGGGGAGACTCATCAGCACTGCTCCACCATTCATGTCCTTCTCCAAATTATCATCCATGGTGCTCCCATATGGTGGTAGGGTTCAAACCCAAGACTTCACAACATAGCTGTGCACCCTACAGTGTGAACTTTCTCCTGACTCCAGATGAACACGTGTTGTATTTGTTACATGTGAAAGAGTGCTTCTTCATAGGAGACATAGGGAGACAAGACAGAATGCTCACTACTCTGACCAGAAGAATATTTTTTAAAAAAATAGCACTTGTCGTAATAAATAATAAGGTTCTGTAGAAAAGAGTGCAAACAAGAAAGAAAAGGTATCTTCTCCCCATAACTCATTCTTGCATTCCTACCTTCCAGAGGTGACAGCTTGATTTTTTTATAGTTATTGCATACTTTTATTCTATTTGAGTAGACCTTTTTTTAAATATTTATTTATTCCCTTTTTGTTGCCCTTTTTTAAATTGCTGTAGCTATTATTGTTGTTGTTATTGATGTTGGATAGGACAGACAGACATGGAGAGAGGAGGAGAAGACAGAGAGTGGGAGAGAAAGATAGACACCTGCAGACCTGCTTCACCGCCTGTGAAGCGACTCCCCTGCAGGTGGGGAGCCAGGGGCTCCAACCGGGATCCTTACACCTGCTTAACCCACTGCGCTACCACCCGACTCCCAAGTAGATTTTTTAAGTGATAAATTAGATCATTCTGTACAACTTCCTGCATTTACCTCCTTTTAACTTAGAAACGTGTATTAGAGAACTCTCGGTACCGGCATTTATAGATCCTATCTCATTATTTTCTTTCTTTTTTAAAATATTTATTTATTCCCTTTTGTTGCCCTTATTGTTTTATTGTTGTAGTTATTATTGATGTCATTGTTATTGGATAGGACAGAGAGAAATGGAGAGAGGAGGGAAGACAGAGAGGGGGAGAGAAAGATAGACACCTGCAGACCTGCTTCACCACTTGTGAAGTGACTCCCCTGCAGGGGGGGACCCTGGGGCTCGAACCGGGAATCCTTATGCCGGTCCTTGCGCGTTGCACCATGTACACTTAATGCACTGTGCTACCGCCCAATTCCCTCTTTTTTTTTTTTTTAAAGATTTTATTTATTTATGAGAAAGATAGGAGGAGAGAGAGAGAGAAAGAATCAGACATCACTCTGGTACGTGTGCTGCCAGGGATCGAACTCTGGACCTCATTCTTGAGAGTCCAATGCTTTATCTACTGCACCACCTACTGGACCACCCTATCTCATTATTTTCTTAGCTATGTCACCTCCTGACGCATGAACATAGAAGTTTTATTTTTCCTTTTAGAAAACGATTGAACTATATTATAGCAAACACAGAAAATATAAATAAGCATGGATAGTACCACCATTCCAAGGAAACCAGTGGTGGCATATAATTTTAAAAGTGACAATAACATACATTCCATTTTATTAGAGAATTGGTTCACAGCACAGTTGTTGACACAGGGTAAGATTTCTCATCTCACCAAGATGATGTCTGCAAAACACTCTCACCCCCCAGCTTGGGTCCTTCTCCACCATCAAGCACCAGGACCCCAAAGCCTCCCTCCTTCCCTGCCCTCTTTTTAAAATTTTTTAAAAGTGTATTTATTTATTTATTTGGATAGAGACAGCCAGAAATTGAGAGGGAAGGAAGAGAGAGAGGGAGAGAGATAGACACCTGCAACACTGCCTCACCACTTGCAAAGCTTTCCCTCGATAGGTGGGGATCAGGGGCTTGAAGCCATCCTTCCTGCCTCCCTCCTTCCCTTCCTTTCTCTATCTCTCTCTTTCCCTCTCTCCCTCTTTTTCATTTTGTCAGAGAGAGAAACAAGAGCATGAGCCAGAGGCAGAGATACTGCAGCTCCAAAGTTTCCTCTGGTCCCATGGCACTCCCATGTGCTGTTGGGGTTGAACCCAGACCCGACCACACACGTGGCAAGGCATGTACCCTACTGGGCGAGCTATTTGCTAGCCCTCATACATTTCAACATTGTTTTAACAATATAATTTTGAACCCTATTGTTTTGAAAAGGAAATTTATTTAACTTTAATGTTTTTATTAATTTTAGATAAAGTCAGAGAAATCAGAAGGGGAAGGGGTAGATAGGAAGGGAGGGGGCCAGGTGGTGGTGGTGCCCCTGGGTTGAGCGCACCTTACAGTGCACAAGGACCGAGGTTCAAGTCCCCAGTCCTCATCTGAAGGGGGAAAAACCTTAGGAGTGGTGAAGCAGTGCTGCAGGTGTCTCTTTCTTTCTCTACCTCTCCCTTCCCTCTCCATTTCTGGCTGTCTCTATCCAATAAATAAAGATAACCTTAAAATTAAAAAGAGAGGGAGAGGGGGAAAGAGAGAGACCTGCAACATTGCTTCATTGCTTATGACCAGGGCCTTAAATCTGGGTCCTTGAATACTATAATGTTTATTCTCAACCAGGTGCACCACCTCCTAGCCTTGGAAATTTATTTTTAAAGTGTATGTGTGTGTGTGTGTGTGTGTGTGTGTGTGTGTGATTGTAAGTGTGCTCCAGGAATTATAAATTTTAAGCCACTTTTTGTTTGTGATTAATAGTGTTTACATGATTGAAAGGTAATAGGGTATATAGTTCCACACCTCACCCAGCATCAACGTTCGGTGTCCCTTCACCCACGATAATCACCAATAGTCCTCATACAGTCTTCTGGGGTATTTATTTTTTTACTTATTTATTTTTTGCAAGTTCATGTGTATCGGTTCACTAGATTCCACAGGAGTGAAACCACACAGTAGTTATTTGTTTTTGCCGGCAGGGTTACAGCTGAAGCTTGCTGCTAGCATTACAAATCGACTACTCCTGGTGGCCATTTAGTCTCTTTCCTTCCTTTTTTTGTTTTGTCTCCAGGGTTATCGCTGGGGCTCAGTGCCTGCACAGTGAATCCACTGCTCTTGGCAGCCATCTTTTTTTCTACTGTTGTTGTTGTTATTTCTTTCCTTCATTCTGTCTTTCTCCCTTCCTTTCTTTTCTTCCTCTTTTCTATTTTACTTGATAGGACAGAAAGAAATTGAGAGGGAGCTAGAGAGGAAGAGAGAGTGGCCAGGCAGTGGTGTACCTACTTGAGCACACGTGTGGCAGTACACAAAGACCTGGGTTCAGGTTCCCCACCTGCAGGGGATGCCTTCACGAGCAGTGAAGCAGTGCTGCAGGTGTCTCTCTGTCTATATGTCCTCCTCCTTTCTCAATTTCTCTCTGTCCTGTCTAATAAAATAGAAAGAAAAAATAAATAAAAGAAGAGGGAGAGAGAAAGAGACACTTGCTGTAGACCTGCTTCACCACTGGTGAAGTGTCCCCCTTGCAGGTGGGGAGCGAGGCCTGGAGGGAAGGGATGCAACTACCTTTGGGCTTTCTGGTCACTGTGAATAATGGAACTATGAACATGGGTTGAACATGTCCCTTTGAATCAGTGTTTTCATCCCTTTTGGATAAATGCCTAAGAGTGATGTTACTGGATCTCAAGGTATTTCCATTTTTATTTAAGGGTTGAATGGTGAATTTTAAAAAAACTCTTCTATATTTGTTCTCAACAATGATTTTCCTTACTCAAAATTCATAATAATTTGTGTAACTAGTGCCTATGTTAAGTGAATACAGTTTTTTCTCTTTTTTAACTAAAAACCTAGCTATATGTCATTGTGTGAGCCAAAATATATTACTATTAATCTATTAAATTATGACTATCATTAATGTTTCTGTCACACATTGCTGTGTTACAGTTACTTCTGGGTTCATCAAGCAAACGTGTAGTCATTTCTGAGTGATCTATTTCACTCAGTAAGTAAAGTTTTTATTCAAAATTTATTAGTGTAAAATGCTTGTTTGTTTTAGGCATTGCAATCCCATCTCAAGATATTCTTTATACCACGCTGGGAACTCTGATTAAAGAAAGGAAGATTTATCATACTGGAGAAGGATACTTCATAGTTACACCTCAGACTTACTTTATCACAAATACAGCCACCCAAGAAAATAAGAGAATCCTAGCAGATGAAAATTCCCCAGTGCCAACTCCCATCACATATCTGGTCAGCATGGAGAGCTGTGCAGAGTTCACCAGAGCAAATGCCACCCCTGTTTCCCATTGTCAGTCTTGTCAGTGTTTCCCTGATGTGTGTGTCCAACATATAGAAGAATCGCAGGCTGTGGCAGAAGTAACTAGAAAAGACCACAGAGGTCTTAGGGCGTCCAGATCTGTGGTACAGAATCAAGCAGTTTTAGTGTCTGAGGAGAATCACACCTGTGAGACCACCAAGCCATTATCATACTCAAAGGACAGAGAAAAAGGCAAGAAGTTTGGCTTTAGTCTCTTCTGGCGTAGTATATCCAGAAAGGAGAAACCCAGAACAGAGCACAGCAGTTTCTCTGCCCAGTTCCCACCAGAAGAATGGCCTGTTCGAGATGAAGATAACTTAGACAATATCCCTCGAGACATTGAACAGGAAATAATCAAGCGCATCAATCCCATTCTTACTGTTGATAACTTAATCAAGCATACAGTACTAATGCAAAAATATGAAGAACAGAAAAAATGTAATAATCAGGGCACGTCTACTGATATGCTGACTGCCAGACATAAATGTCCTTCAAGAGAGGGGGTGAAGCGAAGGCAGGGCTGCTCTACAAAGTCCCGAAGGAGGCGCCATTCTCGTAGGGATAGACACAAATGCAGGAGTCCAGGAAGTGAGCCTCACCCAGCAGGCAGGAGATTGGACAAATACCCCAAGCACCCAGCGATCCAACCCACTGCTAGAACTAAAACCTCCAGTGAAGCGGTAGTTCAGAAGCCACGTGGTGAAAATCCACCAGCTCTAGATTCCCATTTGATTTATAAAAGAAGGATCAGTAATCCTTTTCAAGGTTTGTCCCATAGAGGTGGCCCCATAACCAAAGGACAGAATATCCAGGAGACCAGTGAACTGAAACCCTGTCAGATTAGACTAAAGGGAAAATCTTTCCAAGGGTCAAAGTCTTTGAATTCCCCAAGAATCATCAAGAGTGAAGTCAGACAGCCGTATGTTGAACAATGTGAAATGAATGCCAAGTCTGTTTATATGACTAACTCTACTTCTACTGTCCTGCCCGTCACTGATGACTTTAGAGATAATCTCTTAAATGATCCCCAATGTAGTCTTTTGCAAAATGATAGTAAGTGCTGTTCTTTTAGGGAGAACTTGTTGACGTATGTGTGTGGTGGAAAATATGAGGTGATCCCTGACGTCTCAAGGAAATGTTATAATCCTTTTGGCACTTCAAGAGAGACAAAAGAAACACAGCATCTCCTGTCTCCACAAGGCTCCTCCCACTTGGGCCAGACATCTTCTGTTTGTAGACTAGTTGATGAAACAGTACACCAGTTTAAAAATCTTGGCCTTTTGGATTATCCGGTTGCTGCAAACTATGTGAGACAACCTGAGAGCCAAGACAGAGACTCAAAGGATGAACTAATGACAACGACATGTGCCCAGGAGGTGGCCACTCTGAGTCTAGAAGGCAAGGGGCTCTCTGATGATGACCAGAGCTTGTGTCAGAATGAAGCAGAGGATGATGAGGGCGCCTCCAGTTCATTATATCTGGATGAAGACTTTTCAGAGAATGATGACTTATGTCAGATGCTGCCTGGCCACATTCAGTATTCCTTCACAGATGGAAGGAAGAGCAATTATTTGGGGCAACAGAAGGTGACTGAGAGGTCTCTGATTGAGCACAACAGCAAAGTACGTGGTTTGGAGCGGCAGGTCCTTCAAGAAAATGAATGTTACACACCTGCTGGGTTGCTCATTACCCCAGGTGAATGTCAGAAAACTGGTCTCTCTGCAGAAAGCTCCAGCCTCAGTGTGAAGACTCAGCCTAGCTGGATCTGCGAGGAGGAGCCCAGCGTTGCGAAATGTACGCCGGCCTCAGTGCCTGCTGCTGGACGTGCATTTGATTACTATAGCACGAGGAAAGCCAGTCCTGAGGCTAACGCTCTACAAGGTACTGTTGGTGACTTAGGAAGGAAACCAGCCAGCTGGAGTCAGAATCCTCAGGATCAGGAGATCAAACAACAGTTTACCCCACAGTTAGAGCTTTTCAGCACCTCAGACATGCCGGTGTTGGATCGGGATATCCAGCGTGAACACTGTCATTTGGAAGGAACAGAACATCATAGCTTGACAGGAGACAGTGGGATAGATTCTCCAAGGTAAGTGCATATGAAAGTGTTTGATTAGCCTACACCCCACAGATATTAAAATGTAGGGCATATTGAATCGCATAGTAGGATACTAACAAACACACTTTCCTTCTGAGAACCAGTCTCACACCTGTGTAATTTCACCCCTTCTGGGCTGTGTTTTCATTCAGATGTGGGGGGGGGGGCACATACCACCAAAGCACAACAGAGCTTCCTCTAGTACTATAGCACCTCCATTATGGTGCCAGGGCTCTGATCTTAGCCACATGCATGGCAAGTCAAGTCTTCTCTCCAGTGAATGATTGCTCCAGCCCACTGAACAAATTTTTAATAATGACAGAATTTCATCAACCTTTATTGACCTAATTTTTTAACATTATAATCATATGTAATGAAATTCATTTATACTTTGAACTAAGGTCTGATTATTTCACTACTATTAAATCTTGAATTATTTTACTTTATTTATTTACTTTAATGAAAAAGATACAGAGGGTGTTGGGCAGTAGCGCAGCGGGTTAAGTGCACGTGGCGTGAAGCACAAGGACAGGAGTAAGGATCCCGGTTAGAGCCCCCAGCTCCCCACCTGCAGGGGAGTCGTTTAACAGGCAGTGAAGCAGGCCTGCAGATGTCTGTCTTTCTCTCCCCCT